>NC_092338.1:284250833-284589166 GCF_046630445.1 Rutidosis leptorrhynchoides | reverse complement strand
ATCAGTAACAGCACCCGTACCATCAACAATCCATGCCTCAACATCTCATTCTGTACCTCGAGTATAATCATCGTTCTACGTATCGTTCTACATCAATTATCTTCGTTCTTCATGGTGATTATGTAATCTCTAATGTTTTAGAGATTATGTATTCTAATTCTAACGGTAAATCAAATGAGATTAAAATTATATTAACTCATTAAATCTATGATTACATGTGAAGAAAATATATATGTAAGTATATTTTCATAAAGATTGTAATTAAAAATTCTTTCGTACAAACTGTTAATGGTGAAAATATTTTAACGGGTAGGTAATACCCGAGGAATATTTAGATTTCACATTAATAAGTTACATTGTACATTCTTCGAATCTGATTCAACAGTCATTTACTATCCTACTTACATCTACAAGATATACGAATCCATTCACCACAAAATATCCATTTTCATTCAATTTCCTATTTGGATTTTGACTTACTAGAATCCAACAAGTGGCATAATGAAGAAAACATTGGACAAAAATAAAATTTGTTAGAAACAAACAAATTAACTATGAGAAATTTTGTTAAGAAACCACGCTAACAAAATCCTAGCTAACTGTTCCTAGCTAACTGTTAATTCCTTATTACATTTAATTATCGCAATTTAATTATCACAATTTTAATTCTCGCAATTTTATTTATCGTCATTTAATTTCTGTTATTTATTTTACGCACTTTAAATATCGGGACACGTATATAAGGTTTTGACATATCATATCAACGCATCTATATATATTATTTGGAATAAACATAGACACTCTATATGCAGTAATGCTCGAGTTAGCTATACAGGGTTGAGGTTAATTCTACAATAATATATATACTTTGAGTTGTGATCGAGTCTGAGACATGTATACAATGGGTCACGATACGTATAAATTAATTCGTATATTATATATGAATTATTGAAATACTAACTGTGGACTACTAACTGTGAACTATTAACATTAGACAATTAAAATGAATTAAAATATCAATTATAACATATGAAACTAAACACTTCTTCAAGTTTGCCACTTGATTTCATCTTAAACCTCATTTGTATCTTGACAATTCCAATCTGTGTTCAAGCCTTTCACGAATCTTGAAAACACCTTAATCCAGAGGATGATCCAACCACACGTTATCTACGAAAGGGAGAACTTATGCATATGGGCATGCACATGAAAAACTCTCAGAAACTGAGTAAACGTTTAACACGTAGCTGTGCTAATTCCTTTAGAATTATTATTACCGAAAATAACTTTGCAACTCCTGTTTAGATAGCCAGTTTTGTCACAGCTCCAGCAAGTCAACTTCGACTTTTCGTTCGAATTAACCTTATTATAACGTTGATATATACGTTGCCATTGCTATTGTTACCAAGAAACCTTTTATATTCAGCAATATTACCAACAGATGTACCAGCAACCTCATTGCTCCTTGGCTTAAGTCTCTCCGAAAAATTTCTATACTTATTTATTGAATCTCTATCATGTACTCATCGACATCTTGTAACGATAGTTGCCATACCAAATACCGAGAAGCATTAATCATTAATTCTCGAATTTTGCAGCATTCCTACGTCAACAGTTATATATCAATATATAACGTATATCTTCTGGACTAATGAATTTCAATTCGGAATCTCTGAATTCCTGAAAAGCATTCTAACTTACGAATCAGATCTCTGAGTTCTGAAAAAGCTGATGAAGCAGCAAAAACTGAAGACTGTTTAAAACAGTCAACAGTTTGATAATAAAGAGTGACATACTGAAAAAGCTCAAAAATTTTGATACAGAAAAACGAATTGAGCAAACCATGAAGGAGACTCTGAACAAATCACAAGGACTAAACCTGTACATAAAGAATCCCGATGATTCTGTTTCTGATAAAATCTTTAGCGAATACCTTGCTCCTTAATCGCTCTAAATCATCGTGAATGAATTTCTTCATCACAATTTGATTCTAAAGTTGTAAGATATTATCGTATCTTTCATTATAAATATCCTCAATATTTCTGAATATATCTTCATAAATATTCTTGTCTGATATTATTTATCACCCCGCGTTATCTGAAATTGTTAATTTCTAATTTTTTTAAAAATTCGAGTTTGAATTATGAATGTTTTGAAGTAGTGTTGGAAATTGATGCATGAGTTAGTATAATATAATGACACTTGATCAACGTGATTATATTACAGTAAGTCATACTGAGTTTCTAATTGAACGTGATGATTCACAGATCATAACGTCATCATGTGCCATATTACACGACTCTTACATTCTACATAATCTCTAAACATATCAAGAACATATTTTCTTGATAGTTCTATCATTTCTCTTAAATTCTAGTAATTTAACCAATCGAGATCGTGCTATTACAATTTCCTTCTTAGAACATTAATGAGGATCATAATTTTCTTAATTTCCGAAGGATCAAATCTTTATAAGATTTTCTTTAAATCTCTTGAATTCCAGAAATCAAATGTGAATACGTCAAGAGTTAAGACGAACCTTTATTTCATTCACTTCACTCTTTTGTGGTAGCTTCACTCGTACGTTTCGAGTAATCGAATTGTTTCATTCATATTACTCAAGGATGATAAAACTCTATTTATCAACTCATATTCGTCATGAAAACATACTTATTGTCAACCATGACGATCTCTATCAAATTTCGGGGACAAAATTTCTTTAACGGGTAGGTACTGTGACGACCCGGAAATTTTCGATCAAATTTAAACTTAATCTTTATATAATTCCGACACGATAAGCAAAGTCCATAATGTTGAGTCTCGAAAATTTTGGAACTAGGTTTATATATTCAATTACCCTTCGACTAATCCCGGCGATTCACGAACCACTATCTGTAAATAAACATATATATATATATATATATATATATATATATACATACATATATATGAAAGAGAAACTTATGTATTTTAATTCATTTGTGTAAATAAAAATAATATACAATTTTACTATAAATCAATATATATATATATATATATATATATATATATATATATATATTCAATATACTTTTCATATATATATATATATATATATATATATATATATATATATGTATATATATATATATATATATATATGATTTTAGAATTTATTTAATAAACGCTCGCAGCATTTGGTTGTCATTTTGATAGTTATTAATCATGTTTAAAACAAACTTATGTGATTTTAAAATAAACGGTGATACGAAAATGAGTTCTATAAATTATTGGTTTACTAAAAATGTATTTAAGATCTAGTTATTTAATTTCAGCACTTTTTATATTTTACCCAGGATCAGGAATGGACAGTGAGTTAATTCTTGTTTAATAATTTATGAACAAATTTTATACCATAATGACCAAAATAAATAAAACTATTTAATTTAAAAATATGTGATGTTTCTAAAGACTTTTTATTCGCCACTGAGTGAACAACGGGGCACGATATAATAGTTCCTGGAAACTGTCGGTAGATGAAGTTAAGAAGTAGGCTGCTTAACTATTTAATTATTAGAATCATTATCATACTATGCTTAATTGAAAGTTAATTGATTTACTGTTTGTTTCACACATTTTATGAATATATGATTTCTGTTTTACTTTCCAGCACACTACCTCGTTCTATATAAATATATATACATACATTTACATAGGTAAGACATATACATCCATACACCATTTGATCACCACCCTACCACACTCCTTCTTCTCCACTCGGCAATCATCAACCATTGACAACCACTTAAAATTCACAGCATGTTAACTTGCGATTGCGATTACTATTTCCGATTCCAAACGCATCACAAAATTGGAACCATCGATCACCTTGATGGTTGCTGTACGAGAACTTTCATCGAGAACACCAACACACCCATTATCTAAAAATGCGACTGCAGCTACACTGTCTCGTTTCTGTTTCAGTTTGAACCAAACCCTACACCATCTCACGACAAGAAAAACACCCATTAAAAACTACTACAATCTGCAGCTCATTTGTTTCCTATTTACTACTAGGAACACGTTTTATTTTTCTTTATACTTAATTAACTTTACATATCACATATATGTGAGTGTGCAAGAGAAATAAGTATCACCATTGGTACTCCTTGTTTGTTGTTTCCCATAGAGAGTCATCCCCACCATGGCGATAACCACCCCCTACAACCATAAACCCATCACCATCGTTGCCATATAACCACCATGGCCATCTCCACCTCCACCATGTAACCATCCTACAACCACTATCAACAACTCGATCACCACCATCGTGATAAATTTTTCTATTGGTTGCTTTGGATATAATCCATAAACCACACACCATTAACTTAAAACCAACACCACTACCACCTTATTTCAATCGCGTTTAACCTTCCACCACCATCTTTAAACTGACACCTTAAACCACCACCTATTTCTTTCTCCTCTCTCTCTCTCTCTCTCACATCGCTCTCTCCCTCTTTATTATTTCTGTTTCTATTAAACTGTCCCCACGTGCTTCATCTTTACTGCTATATTAAATCACCTAGAACCACACAAGCTGCTGCTTCCATTCCTTAATATTATAAAATTTCAGCTTGTTTCCCTTGTTGATTACAATTTCGAAACCAATTCAAACCACCAACGAAAACTTCTTAAAAGCTGCTGTATCTGCTACTGTTCCTGGTACAGCGACGGATTTATGATGATAAAGTTATAATGAATGATGATGAGGGTATAAAAAGAAGGTGGAGGGGTCTCGATGGAGACGTATCCTTGGATTCCAAAACCTACGCACATAGCCTCCTTATTTTAAAAACAACAGATGCAAAAATCTTGGGTTGGGCTTGCTATAGGACTGTGTATCTATTATCTTTTTGACTGTCATTCGTTTTCCTTAAAAACCCCAACGAACTTCCATTTTTAAAAAAAAAAAAACTTAGTCTTAGTTAATTGTTTGGCTAATTCACTGGTTGGGCCATTTATTTAATGGATTTCAAATAGGATTTAGGTATTGACGAGCCAAGCCCAAAACTAATTGATGATTAGGCTAAATAATTATATTGTTGGACTGCTATATATTCCTTGAGCCGCAAAGAATGATGATGATGTTGATATCATGTTAGTGATGACTTAAGAATGATGATGATGATGATGTTATGTAATTTAGATGATGACATGATGAGTTAATGATCATTTCAATCATGATAATGTTAGTGAGGAAATAAATTGATGATGATGAAAGTGATATTGAATGATGTACGATTATGAAGACTAAATGATTATGCTAGCGACGATGTTAAATGATGATTAGGGTAATAGGATTAGATTAAGATGAAATTATAAATAATAAAGAAGATGAAATCGGAAAACAGAAGTAATTTGGGTTAAATAAAAATGAGGACGAAATTAAATCAGAAATGAGGTGACAGAGAAATGGTTAAAGGCATTATCGGGTTAGCGGGACGTCGCGGGTTCAAACCCGGACTTGGGCATTTTTTTAAGGGCTACTTCTTGAGGTAGTATTACAATTACCATTATTATTATTATTATTATTATTATTATTATTATTATTATTATTATTATTATTATTATTATTATTATTATTATAATAATAATAATAATAATAATAATAATAATAATAATAATAATAATAATAATAATAATTATTATTATTATTATTATTATTATTATTATTATTATTATTATTATTATCATAAAAAGATACAAATTTTTATTTTTATTATTAATATTATTTTACCAAATAAATATTAGTTACATGAAAATATATGTAATACATATAACGTAACAAAATTAATATTTTATTTATATCAAATGAATTGAGACATATACGTTATTAATATAAAAATGATATAACTAATAAGTTCATATATATATATATATATATATATATATATATATATATATATATATATATATATATATATATATATATATATATATATATATATATATATATATATATATATATATATATATATATATATATATATATATATAACTTTGTTCGATTGCAATTATGTGTGTTAATATATATATATGAATGATTTAGGTTCGTGAATCCGAGGCCAACCCTGCATTGTTCAGTTTCATCGTATGAATATTTTTACTACAAAATATTGTATTGTGAGTTCATTTGATTCCCTTTTACTCTTTAAATTTTTGGGACTGAGAACACATGTGCTGATTTATAACTGTTTTACAACTGCTTTATTAAATGCCTTTGAAATCTATATTTTTGGACTGAGATCCTTTTATAAATGTTTGACGAGATAGACACAAGCAAAACATTCCTCGAATGAATTATTATACAGACAGAAGTTCTGTTATTTATTATTGAATTAGGTGGACATGATAATTGCCACCAATTGATGAATATATATTCCCCTGATTATTATTGCTTGGTAACATAAGAATTAGAATCGGGTATGGCCCTAATTCACGTGAATCCTAAAGGTAGCTACCGGGTTTAACACCCCCACCCAGAATGTTCACTAGACAGAAGATCTAGTGGGCGTGGTGTTTAGTACTTCGAAGTTTATATATTATACTGACGAGATGTTCTGTTTTGGGGATATTATTGATGCGCATTATATGTTAAGGTCGGTTACCATGTTGAGCAATGAAATCAAAATGAATGTTATGTATCGAGAGAATGATTTTTATACACAGGTTATGTGTATTAGTTTTGTGCACGAGATATGTGCACGATTATTTAAAAATCGCGAGGCAACCTACGGGGAAGAAAAGGATACGAACCTACTCTGCTAAGCATTATGAAAAACGGTTTCATACACGAGATAGGTGTACTGTATTTGAATCTTGTGGTCTATCAAAATGATGAATTTTATTGTTTACGATAAACTTATGAACTCACCAACCTTTTGGTTGATACTTTAAAGCATGTTTATCTCTCAAGTATGAAAGAAATCTTCCGCTGTGCATTTGCTCACTTTAGAGATATTACTTGGAGTCATTCATGACATATTTCAAAAGACGTTGCATTCGAGTCGTTGAGTTCATCAAGATTATTATTAAGTCAATTATAGTTGGATATATTATGAAATGGTATGCATGCCGTCAACTTTCGATGTAATGAAAGTTTGTCTTTTAAAAACGAATGCAATGTTTGTAAAATGTATCATATAGAGGTCAAGTACCTCGCGATGTAACTAAATGTAATGTATTCGTCCAGATGGATTAGGACTAGTTGTTTCATGAGCTTAGTTAAGAAGAATTGGGGGAACAAGAAGATGAAATACACTTCCCACATTTCTTTAAGTGCACTCACTAGCATAGCAGCATACCAGACAATGAGGGTATCAAGAAATGTACAAAACAAGTCAATTAACATCTTGATTGACTCTGAAAGTACACATGGTTTTTTAGATCTGGAAACAGCTAACAAACTGGGGTGCAAATTCAATTATATATGCCCTATGCTGCTATGCAGGTCTTTGTACCTGGTGGAAACAAGATACAAAGTATGAGTGAATGTTTGGGGTTTAAGTGGAGCATGCACAATCATAAATTTGTGGATAATATGCTCATAATACCTCTGGGAGGTTGTGAAATGGTATTGAGAATCTAGTGGTTAAAACCTTTAGGGAGCATTTATTAGATTTTTGATGAGTTAAATATGGCATTCAATCACAAAAATAAAAGGGTGTTGTTAAGGGGAATTACAAAAATTCTTATGAAATGGTCAAAAGGGAAAAGATTGGTAAAAACACCGTATCAACAAAAAGTGTAGCTGGCATCTATATACTTATGTGTATACCCTGCAACATACTACAAAATGACCATGGTAGAAAGCAATACTCAAACTGGTAAAACTTATCCACAAATTACAGAATTACTTGAAAAGTATTCTAATATATTTTCCATGCCAAATGCTTTGCCACAAAAAAAAAAAAAAAGCCATGACCACAAAATATGATTAAAATAAGGAACTAGAGCATTAAACATCAGACCATATATGCATCCACCAACCCAAAAAGATGTTATTGAAGCTATGGTGAATTAATTACTAAATACAAGGGTCATACAACAAAGTCAAAGTTCCTTTTCTGCTCCCATAGTTATGGTAAAGGAAAAAGATAGTAGTTAGAGGATGTGTGTAGATTATATGGAGTTGAATAAACACACCATTAAAGATAAGTTTCCCATTCCTATTATAGAGGAGCTAATAGATGAATTAAGTGGGTCCAAAGTATTCTCTAAGTTGGATTTAAGGTCAGGGTATCACCAGATTAGAATGAATGAAGATAATATTGCCAAAACAACCTATAGAATACATGAGGGTCACTATGAATTTTTAGTGATGCCATTTGATCTTACCAATGCACCGTCAACATTTCAAGCTCTCATGAATGAAGTATTCAAGCCATGTTTAAGAAAATCACATTGGTGTTCTTTGATGACATTTTGGTGTACAGTGTTACCTTAGAAGATCATGTTAAACATTTAGAGCTAATTTTGCAATTAATGAGGATGCATACATTGTTTGCTAAACATCAAAGTGTGTATTTGCTACTGATAAGGTAGAGTATCTGGACCATATGATTACAGCTAAAGGGGTGTTCACAGAACCATCTAAGATACAAGCAATACAACAATGGCCAATGCCTAAAACCCGTAATCAGTTAAGGGGGTTCTTAGGCCTTACTGGATACTATAGAAGGTTCATAAAAGGATATGCAACAATTAGTCAACCACTAAATCAATTGCTTAAAAAGATGCATTTAAATGGTCTTATGAGACAACTCAAGCATTTGAAAGTTTGAAGGAGGCAATGCAACAATCACCAGTTCTCCAGTTACCAGATTTTGAAAAAGAATTTATTATTTAAACTGATGCTTCAGGGGTGGCAATTAGGGCAGTGTTGCAACAAGATGTTCACCATATTTCCTATATAAGTAAGACATTATTCCCAAGGCATCAAAAGTTATCCACCTATGAGAAGGATTTCTTGGCAGTCTTGCAAGCATTGGAAAAGTTGAGAAGCTATCTTTTAGATAGGCATTATATATTAAAACTGACCATGTCAGCCTTAAATATTTGTTGAGACACAGAATCACTAGTCCTACACAGATGAAATGGCTTCCGAGGCTATTGGGTTTTGATTATGAGATCATATATAAAAGAGGGGTCGATAAGGGGGCAGATGATGCTCTATCAAGAAGATAAAGTAATGGAAAGTTAAGTCAAATGCTTATTTCTTCAGTTGACAATAATTTGCAACACAAAATCACTACAAATGTCACTGCAGATGTTGATTTGAAACTATTGATTAGTCAGCTAAAAGCTAATCTACAGATTTTTAAGCATTAGGTTTGGAAAGATCAATAATTAACAAGGAAGGGCAAGGTAGTAATGGGGGCAGATGCACAATTAAGACAAGATTTAATCAACTATTTTCATAATGACTCACCTGGAGGTCATTCTGGGGTCAATGCAACAGTTAAGAGGATTGGTGTTAGTTTTTATTGGAAGAAAATGAGGAAACATGTGAAACAATTTATAAGGGAATGCGTTTTATGCCATAGACCTGATTTGACAAAGTACCCTGGACTATTACAACCTATACCCATCCCATCTCTTATTTTGTCTCAAGATTCTAACGATTTTGGGGAAGGTTTACCATTGTCTGGGGGTAAGTCAGTCATAATGGTAGTGGTGGAAAAACTCAACAAATATGGTCAGTTCATGTCACTTGCTCATCCAAATAAATACAGTGACAAATCTAAGATTGGTAGTCACTGGTATCACCGATTAAAACCTTAAAAAAGTTTCTACTAGATGTTTCATTTCAATGGTGTCACTCAAAAAAATGTACACTATCTAGTGGTGTCACTAGTTAAAAATCCAACATATTTTCCACGATATCGTGTATTTCAGTGGTGTCCCGTGCCACCATTGGACCTATAGTAGATTTGCCCCTGCATTTAATGCTGCTCAAGTTGCTACTTTGTTCAATGATAATGTCTACAAGTTATATTGGTTGCCTAAGGTTATCATCAGTGATAGAGATAAAATTTTCACTGATCATTTTTTGGCAAGAGTTAATTAAGCAACTTAAGGTTAGTCTGCACATGTCAACAACATACCACCCTCAAAACCGATGGTCAAACAGAAGTGGTGAATAGATGCCCAGAGTTCTATCTTATGTGTATGGCTAGTGACAAACCTAAGTGGCTACCTTTGGCTGAATATTGGTATAATACCAACTACCACACTATTATTAACTCTACACCATTTGAGGTGGTGTATGGTCAATCTCCACCTACACCTATATTGTACACTAAAGGTGATAGTATGGTAGAATCAGTGGATAACTCTCTATTGTAAAGAGAAAAAGTTATTAATGTGCTCAAGTCTCATTTGAAATGAGCACAAGTTAGGATGAAAAGCTGATAAGCACAAAATTGACAAGAAGTTTACATTGGGTGATTAGGTATATGTGAAGCTCCAACCTCACAGACAAGTTACTCTAAGAGGAAGCAAGCAGCACAAAATGTCATCTAAATATTATGGACCTTTCAAAATTGAAGCTTTAGTTGGAGCACTTGCTTATAAGTTGACCTTACCATCTACATCCCAAATTCACCCAGTTTTTCACTTTTCACAGCTTAAATTGCACAAAGGAAGCTCCCCTGCAAACATGGGACACTTGCCCTAGTTGGACCAAAATGGGTTACTTGCTACTGTTCCATTGGAGATATTGGGAAGGAAATTAGTGAAACACAACAATAGACCAGTAGTGTATGTGCTTACTGAATGGGTGAATGGATCAAAAGATGATGCTACTTGGGAGATAGCTGAAGATTTGGGTTGAAGATTTCCAGTTTTTGTTGTTGAAGAATAATTTCAAGGGAGGGGTATTGTTATGGATTTTAAAGTGGATTTAAAATGGCAAGTGAAGAGCGCGAGAGTCCGGTTGAATTAGAAGATCACGTGAGCTGCATATGTTGCCAGTTAAAAGGAATTTGACTTTCAGCTGATAGTTACAAATGACTCATTGACTTTTGAAGATCACTATGATTCTTGTTAGTTAGTTGCAGTTAGTTACAATTGAATTAGGGCTTTATAAGTTCATGTAATAGCGTTTATAGAAAGATAATCAATTTCTCTTGTAATTCAGTTTCTCTCTTGAATTCTGTAAAAAACCCCCAAATTGATCAATAAAGTCAATTTTAGCAATTTGATTCCATAATCCGTTCTTCTATTTTTCAGATTTTCTGTTGAATCGTAGATTCTCTTTCGAATCATTCGAGATTCCTAATTGAATCATATCATCACATTCTTCGATATTTTATTTGACTGAATAGATCAATAAAAAGAAAAAACAATAGATTATATGTTTTTTTGCTTTGAGTGTTTTCCGTTCAATATTGGACGGATTACAATGGAAAGAAAAACGCATGTGTACACAAAGACTAATATAACCCTAACAAAGTCCCAAATAACTTTAATTTCTATACTTAATCACTCTTGTTTTGATAACTACTCCATATTTGCACCAAGTTAGTTAGACTACTCTCAACCATCATTACACTTTTTCAACCACACTGTGCCACATCAGCGCCACCTCAGCAGCTTCTTCCAACAACATTCTCAACCACATTCACTAACAACCATCACACCAACCACATTGACCCCACATCAATATTATTTTTTTTCGAAAAGAAAATTATATTAATCACGAGGCCTATTAAAGGGAGGCGACCCATTACAAAACGACCCGAAAGGTACAAAACGACCCGAAAGGTACATTACATTACAATACAATAGTGCTCGACCTATAAATACAAAAAGGAAGCGAAGAAGTTGCGGAGGGGGCAACTATAAATGCATTATGTTAGACAAAACAAGACCAAGGATCCGAAATCCACCGAAGCCAATCCATCTTCCGATTCTTAACACGACAAGAGATCCATTCAAAAGACTTGAGTTGAATTTCCATCAAGCCCTTTGGGCCATTACAATGCATAGCATTTGGGTTCACGGTCGATCAACAACACCCACCACCACTTGCGCTAGCAATGGCGCCGAAGCAACGACGGGGTAAAAAACCCCAAGGGCGGTGATGGTTAGCTAACGGTCTTACTTTTTTGTATTTTCTTTAATTTTACTTTCAAACTCTAGAAACATGTAAATTATTTTATATTATTTTCATTTTCATCATTTTCTTTCTCATTTTTATCCAATTATATTTCTCTATGAAACCCGAGAACACAATGTAAAAGGCATGGGCGCTTTAGTGGTAGTTAGAGGGGTACCTGCCCCACTTGCAATAACTTATAGTGTAATGCTATATAAATTTTACACGCAATTTTAATTTTTTATACTATTCGCTCTCAAGTTATTATTCTACACTAGAATAAAAGGTGATAATGTATGACTTTTTGGATGACTTTTTGCATGCATTTCCAAACTTGAAGGTTTTTTAGTTTTATATTAGAGTAATAAATAAAAAACGCTTAATTATAATAATAAATTACCTCCACCAATAACCAAAATAAAGTTTTGGTTAGGTTGTTTGTGTAGTTTTTTAGTTTCAAGACTTGCCGTTTGGCTTTTCTAGCCCTCGGTTGTTGGACGCTTTCTATTTTGATAACCATGTCATTTGTAAAGTTTTCGTTATTTTTGTGAAAAAAACAATAGCCAAAATAAAAAAATAGTGATGATATGTATACAATAATTTTTTACCCACATACAGCCAAACATACTTTACAGTATTTTAATGTACAATATTTCAAAACATATTTAATTATTTATCGATAAAAAATAGTTGTATACATATTACTTCCTAGTAATAATAAAAAAGGTTACATGTATGATGAGGTAGGGGTGTTCAAAATATCCGAATCCGAAATCCGAATCCAAATCCGAAAATATCCGAAAAATCGGATATCCGAAAAATCGGATATCCGAAAATTCGGATATCCGAAAATTCGGATATCCGAAAATCGGATATCCGATTTTTCGGATTCGGATATCGGATGGAGTTTTTAAAATTTTCGGATATTCGGATATCCGAATATCCGAAAATTTCTAAAAAATCCGAAAAATATCCGAAATATTCGAAAATATCCGAAAAATATCCGAAATATCCGAAAATTATCCGAATATCCGAAAAATTATCCGAAAATATTCGAAGTTCTTCAAAAATATCGGATATTCGGATAATCCGATATCCGAATCCGAAATTTCGGATATCCGAAAATCGGATATCCGAAATTTCGGATTCGGATTTCGGATGGGATTTTTCACTATCCGAATTTTCGGATATCCGAATTTCGGATATCCGAAAATGAACACCCCTATGATGAGGTGATGAGCACATGCAGTCTAGCTATAAATATATAAGGCGGTGAGGGTGAGCTGGACGTGGACAACGGTCTTAGTTGCAGGTGAGATATTCCCATTACTTGTCATTGTCCGTCCGATACACTTTTCTCCATTATCATATCCATGCTCATGTTATTTGTCTTCGTCCAATCACTGTCAGGATCTTAGGATTGATTTATATTATATTATTATTATTATTATTCTTTTAATACGAGTATTTCTATTTCTATTCTAATATCGTCAAATTCAAACTATCCATAAGGTGATAACATTACCATAATTTTTAACTGATTTAATGTTTATACACTATATAAGCTTTAATGGTGTAACATATAGTCTCCATGTATAAAAAGCATTTACAAGACAAAATAGATACACAAAAATCATAAAAAGAAAAGTTAAAAGACATTTTTTTTACATAAGACGTTAAATGCATTCCGTCAAGAAATAGCAAGTAAATAACAAATCAGGCACTTCAGCGTAAGCCCCGCAAGACGCTTCAAATGCATAAGCCCTAAATACCAAAGTATAGAGCACGTGAGCAACACACATGCCACGAGCATAAAGTTCAAAGTCGATTACACATTTTTCGCATAAAGCAACCACACACAACACATGTGTACCTCCGAACAATTCGGAGACCCTAAGTGTCTATAAATTGAAGCGCCATTACTTTTTGTACACTTGAACTTGTGGCAGAGAACACACTTTCTCTCACACACCGTACTTTATCTCTCTAGAACTCAAGAACTAAGCAGTACCTTGCTAGACGTACCAACTCACAGTTTGGCTCCGCAAGAATGAATTAAGCCACCCAACGATTCCACGTGATCTATGAAGCGACCCGTCCTAATCCATCTGGACGAATACATTACATTTGGTTACATCGCGAGGTACTTGACCTCTATATGATACATTTTACAAACATTGCATTTGTTTTTTTTTAAAGACAAACTTTCATTACATCGAAAGTTGACGGCATGCATACCATTTCATAATATATCCAACTATAATTGACTTAATAATAATCTTGATGAACTCAACGACTCGAATGCAACGTCTTTTGAAATATGTCATGAATGACTCCAAGTAATATCTCTAAAATGAGCAAATGCACAGCGGAAGAGTTCTTTCATACCTGAGAATAAACATGCTTTAAAGTGTCAACCAAAAGGTTGGTGAGTTCATAGGTTTATCTTAAACAATCATTTCAATAATTTCAATAGACCACAAGATTTCTTTTTATAAACATAATCCTCAAGAAGAATCCTCTCGTCTGCATTAAGGTAAAATTATTCATATGGTGAACACCTGGTAACCGACATTAACAAGATGCATATAGAATATCCCCAAAACAGAATTCTCTCGTCTGTATAATAATAAATCGAAGTACTAAAGCATCCGTACCTCGGATGGGGTTTGTTAGGCCCATAGATCTATCTTTAGGATTCGCGTCAATTAGGGGTACTGTTCCCTAATTCTTAGGCTACCAAGCTAAAAGGGTGATATTCGATTCGATAATCCAACCATAGAATGTAGTTTCGATTACTTGTGTCTATTTCGTAAAACATTTATAAAAGCAGCGAATGTATTCTAAGTCCCAAAAATATATATTGCAAAAGCATTTAAAAGGGAGCAAATGAAACTCACAATACTGTATTTCGTAGTAAAAATACATATGTCGTCATTGAACAAGTGCAAGGTTGGCCTCGGATTCACGAACCTATATTAATTATATATATATATATATATATATATATATATATATATATATATATATATATATGTTGGTCAATATCTGTCTAACAATTTAGGTCAAACCGTAGTGTATCACAATCCTAATGCTCGAGTTTATCATGCAACGTCAACAAAAGTCAATTTGACTCTAAAAATGTTTTTCCAAAATCTATACATGTTTTATTATATAACTTAATAGTCGTTTAAAATATATTTATGAGAATTTATTAAAGTAAATAATACACGTCATTTATTAATAAATAAAAATTTATATTAAATTTTATATATGATAAAAAAATATACTTTCATATATCTTAAGTAATATAATTTATAAAATTCAATAATAACATAAAAATATAGTAGTGTGTATTATTGATGAAATTATATTACATGTAGTAAAGATATCTTTGTATTGTATATTTATTTGATAAAATAATATCGATAATAATAATAATAAGTAAAAGTTGTATTATTTTGTAATAATAATAATTATTATTATTCTACTAATATTAATAACAATATTTATATTTACTAATGATTAAAATAAAATAATAATTCTAATCATGATAATCTTAATAATAACAATACTTTTTAGTATTAACTGTAATAATAATATTTTATATAAAAAATAATAATTCTATTCAAAATGATAATTTTTAATAATAATTATACTAAAATGATAATAATAATGATATTTTATGATAACAATGATATTTCCATTAAAAATGATAATTTTAGTAAAATGATAGTTTTAATATAAATGATACTTTTAATAATAATAATGATAAAAATAATGAAAACGATATTTTTCTCTTAAATCAATATCTTACAATATTTTAATTTCATCATGATACTCATACTCATTATTTCCTTATCGATTTGTTTAAAAGCTTTTAGTTCTCTTTTATATCGCATTTAAAATAATGATAATAATAGTAATCATAATAATTAGATGATACTAATATTAGTTTTAATTATAATAATACTAATAATAATAAATATTATGATAATATTAATGATAATACTACTAACTATTTTAATGATAATAATAATAATAATAATACTAATTATAACCTTAACGATAATAACGATAGTAATAATAATAACAATAACAATTTTTAATGATAATACCTTTTATTAATAACGATAATAATAATAATAATAATAATAATAATAATAATAATAATAATAATAATTAGAGTATAACGACGATAATAACGACGATAGTAATAATAATCATTTTAACAATAAATATATTAAAAGTAACAATAATTCAATTGACTATATCTTTTAATCCGTTCATCGAAATCACACGAGTTCTAAATGAAAAGTTCTTAATTTTTCGCTAGCTTTCCAACGACATGCATATCATATACCTTATCTCAGTAGCATATGTATCTAATTTAGGATTCAACATAACTTATCTAATGACAAAATTAAATATACAGGCATTCATAATCCTATATACTCGAGCACTAGTCAGGGATACACTATTAATATATAAAAGATAAGTTATGAGTGCTTACGTATCAATATTGAGATTCAATATTGTAAGAAAATACGTAGACGCAACGGAGATGATAAACACTAGTTTGACCTCACGAGCATACCCACGAACTATACCCATAACCTCCATAGCTATAAACCATAATTTTCTTAGCCCTATCCCACTCGAAAAACCCATTTTGAAAATAACGCGCTCATGACCTCGTCGTAATATTTTATGTATAATACTACTAATAATAATACTCCTAACCATAAGATTAATAATAATATTAATCTTAATAATAATAATAATAATAATAATATATATATATATATATATATATATATATATATATATATATATATATATATATATATATATATATATAGAGCATTTGAGAGATAGATTGATGATTGAATGAAAAACGGAACCAGAAATTGTTCGTATATAAACAAATTTTCCTCACCTACTCCCCATGCAATCGCATGGGGATTGAATGTCTTAACCATGCGTGCGCATGGAATCAAATGACAGACCATCCTCACTAACTTTAAGCTACCGACACTTATGAATTATTATTATATATAAATAATTATTTAATCTATATAATTAATTATATATTATGTTATATTCACGTGCAAAGTTGACTCGTAACTTTTGCACCGATGAATTGTACGTTGACGCTCGACTTACGTACCGGTTCCGATTTTTCGAACGCCCTTTCGTACGCTTAGAAAACTAGCATTTTATGTTTAATGACTCGTTGATAAGGCTAAAAAGGAACATATATTTCATAGCAATATCCCTCCTAAATAATAGGTTTTCATATGTAATTGTATTATATTTTCATTGTAATTGTTTAAATAAATAAGTGCGAAGACAAAAGGCGAAAACGAAGATTTGAAGACACAAACGTCCAAAAAGCTCAAATGTTCAAGATACAATTCAAAAGGTTCAATTTATTGATGAAAAACGTCTAAAAATGACAAGAGTACAAGTTACAAAACGCAAAGTACAAGATATTAAATTGTACGCAAGGACGTTCGAAAATCCGGAATCGGGACATGAGTCAACTATCAACGCCCGACGCAATGGACCAAAAATTATGAGTCAACTATGCATAAGAATAAAATATAATATATAAATAATTATATAAATTATTTATATATTATAAATATATATATAATCATGTCGACAAGCTATGAGACAAAGGATCCTGAGCTGGATTTTCAAACTCCACGAATCGCGGAGTTTGAAGGCCAAAAACTCCACGACTTGCGGAGCTGTCAGAAATCAAAACGCCTATAAAAGGCCATGCATTCTGCCGAGTTTATATATAATAAATAATAATAATAATACTCTGTAATAAATAAATAAATAAATATATATATATAATATATATAGTATAGGGTAGTTTTATATTAGATTAGTTCGGGTTATGTAAAAGTTATTTTTACGGGTTTTTGAAGTCGAAATTATGTCCGTGTAACACTACGCGATAAATACTCAATGTAAGTTATGTTCTCCTTTTTAAATTAATGTCTCGTACTTAAGTTATTATTATGCTTATTTGAGCCAAAGTAATCATGATGTTGGACTAAATATTAAAGACGGGGTAATTGGGCTTTGTACCATAATTGGGGTTTGGACAAAAGAACGACACTTGTGGAAATTAGACTATGGGCTATTAATGGGCTTTATATTTGTTTAACTAAATGATAGTTTGTTAATTTTAATATAAAGATTTACAATTGAACGTACCTATAAATAACCACATACACTCGATCGGACACGATGGGCGGGATATTTATATGTACGAATAATCGTTCATTTAACCGGATACGGGAATGGATTAATAGTCTATGGAATTATTAAAACAGGGGTGAAATTATGTACAAGGACCCTTGGCATAATTGATAACAAAGTATTTAAACCTTGGGTTACACGCAGTCGATAACCTGGTGTAATTATTAAACAAAGTATTAAAACCTTGTTACAGTTTAAGTCCCCAATTAGTTGGAATATTTGACTTCGGGTATAAGGATAATTTGACGAGGATACTCGCACTTTAAATTTATGACCGATGGACTGTTATGGACAAAAACCAGACGTACATATTAAATAATCCAGGACAAAGGACAATTAACCCATGGGCATAAAACTAAAATCAACACGTCAAACATCATGATTACGGAAGTTTAAATAAGCATAATATATTTTATTTCATTTTTCCTCGTACTTTTATTTATTGTCATTTTAATTATTGTTATTTATTTTATATTGTTAGTTAAATATCGTCATTTACTTTACGCTTCGCTTAAAATATAAAATCGACAAACCGGTCATTAAATATCGTCATTTAATGACCGGTTTGTCGATTTTATATTTTAAGCGAAGCGTAAAGTAAATGATGATATTTAACTAACAATATAAAATAAATAACAATAATTAAAATGACAATAAATAAAAGTACGAGGAAAAATGAAATAAAATATATTATGCTTATTTAAACTTCCGTAATCATGATGTTTGACGTATTGATTTTAGTTTTATGCCCATGGGTCAATTGTCCTTTGTCCTGGATTATTTAATATGTACGTCTGGTTTTTGTCCATAACAGTCCATCGGTCATAAATTTAAAGTGCGAGTGTCCTCGTCAAATTATCCTTATACCCGAAGTCAAATATTCCAACTAATTGGGGACTTAAACTGTAACAAGGTTTTAATACTTTGTTTAATAATTACACCAGGTTATCGACTGCGTGTAACCCAAGGTTTTAATACTTTGTTATCAATTATGCCAAGTGTCCTTGTACATAATTTCACCCCTGTTTTAATAATTCCATAGACTATTAATCCATTCCCGTATCCGATTAAATGAACGATTATTCGTACATATAAATATCCCGCCCATCGTGTCCGATCGAGTGTATGTGGTTATTTATAGGTACGTTCAATTGTAAATCTTTATATTAAAATTAACAAACTATCATTTAGTTAAACAAATATAAAGCCCATTAATAGCCCATAGTCTAATTTCCACAAGTGTCGTTCTTTTGTCCAAACCCCAATTATGGTACAAAGCCCAATTACCCCGTCTTTAATATTTAGTCCAACATCATGATTACTTTGGCTCAAATAAGCATAATAATAACTTAAGTACGAGACATTAATTTAAAAAGGAGAACATAACTTACATTGAGTATTTATCGCGTAGTGTTACACGGACAGAATTTCGACTTCAAAAACCCGTAAAAATAACTTTTACATAACCCGAACTAATCTAATATAAAACTACCCTATACTATATATATTATATATATATATTTATTTATTTATTTATTACAGAGTATTATTATTATTATTTATTATATATAAACTCGGCAGAATGCATGGCCTTTTATAGGCGTTTTGATTTCTGACAGCTCCGCAAGTCGTGGAGTTTTTGGCCTTCAAACTCCGCGATTCGTGGAGTTTGAAAATCCAGCTCAGGATCCTTTGTCTCATAGCTTGTCGACATGATTATATATATATTTATAATATATAAATAATTTATATAATTATTTATATATTATATTTTATTCTTATGCATAGTTGACTCATAATTTTTGGTCCATTGCGTCGGGCGTTGATAGTTGACTCATGTCCCGGTTCCGGATTTTCGAACGTCCTTGCGTACAATTTAATATCTTGTACTTTGCGTTTTGTAACTTGTACTCTTGTCATTTTTAGACGTTTTTCATCAATAAATTGAACCTTTTGAATTGTATCTTGAACATTTGAGCTTTTTGGACGTTTGTGTCTTCAAATCTTCGTTTTCGCCTTTTGTCTTCGCACTTATTTATTTAAACAATTACAATGAAAATATAATACAATTACATATGAAAACCTATTATTTAGGAGGGATATTGCTATGAAATATATGTTCCTTTTTAGCCTTATCAAATATCCCCACACTTGAGCGTTGCTTGTCCTCAAGCAATACAGAACTTGAAATAAAAACATACATGAATCACTTTTTTATTCATCACACTTTGTACATCAGTGATTTTGATATGGTGGTATAAACAATGATAGTAACGATAGAACCATGGTTAAAGGTGGGTGTGTCATCCACAGTTGCCTTGGGTTTAGGTCAACGACACTTGCAATCAAATAGCCGATTTACTTTCGGTTTCCAAAGCAAAGTGCACATTTGAAAGGCGGTTTACAGTACCACATGACTATGAAAATTTAGATCCTTAAGGAAATTGGATCTTTATGAAAACATTTGATCTTTTGAAAATTCAATCTAGCTTTTACCCTAGATAAGTTTTCCGGAATAACCCTTCACCGGTGTTTGCAAAATATTTTTGTGGGTTTTGTGGGTTTTAGATTTGAAAATTTTAGCTCAAAACTTATGGTTATGTATCACCCACTTGCTAACCTTGTATTGGGAAAGCAACACGTCCAGTATACTTGCTCCGTATATTACCTTTCGATAAACTACCGTCCGGTTGTAAAGGAAAGCATTGAACAAGCAACTGTTAAGGCAATG
Source organism: Rutidosis leptorrhynchoides (assembly GCF_046630445.1). Taxonomy (NCBI): domain Eukaryota; kingdom Viridiplantae; phylum Streptophyta; class Magnoliopsida; order Asterales; family Asteraceae; genus Rutidosis; species Rutidosis leptorrhynchoides. Next base: position 284,568,014 of record NC_092338.1, on the reverse strand, counting down.
TCCCTTGACATGCTTTTAATTATGGTCTATAACATGTTGGACGCAATTACTATCCTTTGTAGGAGCAATAGTAAAGCTCACCCTTATAATTTTTTGGTCTGGCACAAGGTCCTGTCTTCGACCATGCTATGCAACCACCGTTCTTACGGTTGACACCCGATTTGGTTCAGGTGACCTAATGAATTCCAGGTGAATTCCTAGGATTTTACGTTCAATGGTAATGAACGCATTGAAAATGGGTTTTCAGAAAACAAATCGGTTTATAATTTTGATCAGAATATTTTCTCGTTCAAGCTCGAGTTTAGATATCATTGAATTCCATGAGTTTGAATTCTCAATCTTTAAGGTCAATCTCAAGGATTGAGTAATATCAGTCTTAAAAGCCGATTTTTAATCTTTAAGGAGATTATCCTTTCTGGGGATCTGATTCATTAGTCTTATCAAGCTAATTTGCACGGTGTCCCCCCGCATTGTACGAGATAAATCCTTCTCATGGTTAGGATAAATCTGACCACTTGGCGACCCTGATTGATGCTGAGGTCTGTGGATTTCCTGCTGATTTTAGTGATGACTTTTCTAGATTTTTCATCAACCTACAGCTGGTCAGGACGACAACTTCTTGACCTAAATCAAGAAGCGCGTGTCTTTTTCGGAAGACTTTACTTCCTTTTAATGATGGAATTGATTCATCATGTAGATCCATCTTTTCTTTTCTTTCATCGGGTAAAATAGTTAATTTAGTTCAAAACAAAAGCACCTGCAATAACTTTACGGAAACATGTGCTAGATAGTTTTTAATTGAATAACTAGGTACATTCTCCCCACACTTAGTTTCTTTCTTTGCCTTTTTATTCTCCTTTATTCCATTTTAAATGAATTCAAGAGTTTTAGGGTGTTTCTCAATTTATGTCCTTTCCGAGGTAACGATAATTTCGGTATTAACACCTAGTTTTCACCGTTCATAAATATATATAAACATGATTTTAAATTCATTTAGTTGAAAATTTTTCAAATTTTCATAAAATTTGGCTAATAAACCAAGTATAAACCCGAGAGAATTTATAACCCTTCCCCACACTTGAGATCATGCAATGCCCTCATTTGCATGAAATCAGACTCTAATTATAAATTCATGATGGTGATTAGTGTAGAAAAATGATTGAAAATACCCAGTTTGTAATTACAAAGCTCGTCGAATGATAGATGGCGCGCCTCATCGTTCATTCCTTCTTGTTTTATCACACATGCTTTTTTTTTTCTTTCAAAAACGGTTGCTTTTCTGAACTGTTTGCTAATATTTGAAAATGCGTCTTTTACCCTTACTTATTATGCATGTTTATTTAACGAGTTATGCACTAACCCGAACCCTGAATTTAACGTTAAGTGGGGTTAAACTTCCCCACACTTAGCTGACGACATGTGAAGTCGGTAGAATAAGTTCCACGAATTAAAATAGTGAGCCAGTTATTTACATCTCGGGTTGTATAAAATATATCAATGGGTTTAAAGTTTAGACCCACCAGATCGTCACTACTTAATTCTTTTTTAAGTGTAGCTTTTAGTAAATGGATATGTCTCTTTTCTGGTTCTTGGTCAAATAGATCGATATACACCGACATACATATTATAGGGTGGACAATTTCTAACGTTTCCTTCCTTTTATTCTCAAGATCAAAGTTTTCACCTCTATTACCCAATTGGGTGAAATCCGAGGTGTTATTATCTATTACAGCTCGTAGTTCATTTCCGGTGGATGACTCGTCTATTGAGAATATTGGGTTGGAAGGTTGTGGAATGGTGAATTTCAGGATCAAAGCAAATTCTTCTTCATTAATGGTACTTATTGGTCTCACCATTTTGGTCTCGGGGGTAAAATTTTCAACGTTATCGTTTTCCCAAGAGTACCAATTTGTCACCCTTACTTCTTCTTCATTCATTGATGGATCGATGATTTTGTCGGTAGAGGCTAATGTGTCGATATGTTGTGAAATTGGTAAAACTGAATAAAAAGTATCATCGGGATAGTTGGTGATTTCGGAGCTCTCGAATTCATCAAAATTCGATGATATGAGATTTTCTTGCACAATACTCCTCAGATCAACAGGTGTGTAATCTGATAGAGTTTCAGCTTGCCGATTTACAAACTCTCTCATTTGTTCATTTTGAACATCGAGTTCTTCGAGTTTGATTTTCATATTGTCTAATAAATTTTCAGACACGTAATTTTCCTCGTCTACTGGTTGTTGAGTTTGGAAATATTCTTGGGAATAATCCCAATTTGAATTGTATTCTTCGTAATCATTCCATTCAGATTCCGTGGGTGCGTAATTTTCCATAGGAACGTAATAATAACATTCCCATGTTGAGTGATAATCTCCATAGATTTCACAACCAGTTATTGTTTCGTCATTCGTGATCCAAGATTGACCGAACGAATTGTCATCAACACCCGTTTGAGAGTATTGATTTAATTGATTTTGGATATCAAAAAGAGTTTCCATAGCCTTGTTTTCAAAATTTTCCATTTTATTGCGATGGCCAAATTTTAGCTACAATGTGGTGCATTTACTAATTATCCTATTAGTTATAAAAATAGAAAAACTTATATAAGTTGTTCAATTAATAGACTTTTCTGCTTTTGCCCACGTTTCGAATAGCCAAAAGATGCAGCAGGGAGCCAGAACCCTTTAAATCGGAAGCTCACAACTCAGCCACTAACAAATCCAACTATTACTACGAAGCAGAAAATTGTCAACGTCCATTAATTTAACCACTTAAATAATTTTTCTTTCCGTTTGAGATATTAGATAAGAAATAGAGAAAATTTCTAAGTCCTAAAAACTAAAGCGTCGAGAAATAAGAAAGAAAAAGAATGCGCGTCGAAAAACGTCGAAAAATAAAAATAAGAAAATAGCGCGTCGTAACTTAAAAGTCTAAAAATTATATCTAAAAAGTTGCGCCTAAAGGTCTAAAGGTAAATGCAATTTTATTCAGAAAACGGCAATTACTTAAAGGCACTAAAATCTATTTAAAACTAAAGCGAAAAACGGCGTCGCAAAATTCCAAAGCGCCTAAATCTTAATCTAAAGAAAAAGCACTTAAGGGATTTTATGGCAAAGCCTAAGAATCTATACATATAAAATAACTACGGAAAAACTAATTTTAAAACTAATTGCGAAAGAAAAATATACAAAATATTACAATTACACTAAATAAAAGGATACAAATTTAAAAATAAAAAGTGATAAAATTACTTATTTTTATAAAAATATTATTTTTATATTTATTTTATAAAAGTATTAATTTTTATATATAATAAAACTAATTATAATACAAAATACAAATTAATTTAAAAACTAAAACTAAATATTAATAATAATAAATTAAATAGGGTTTATAAATAATAATAATTAATAATATTCCGTAATTAATGCGAAATAGGGTTTCTGGTCAGGCTGGTCAGGGCGGCTCCGCGAGTCGTGGAATTTTAAGCCTGCAAACTCCGCGAGTCGTGGAGTTTGAAAAACATTTTTTTTTTTAATTTTATATTGTTTTTCTAAAATGATATATAAATATATTTATACAAAAATAAATTAAAAATATAGCGTTTCGCCGGTTCTCCGGCAGCGGCGCCAAAAACTTGATGTGGTAGCGTGGGGGTACGTGATAGTACTATATTTAACTACGAAATACGTTACAAATTACACAAGTTTTAATTATTTATTTACAAATGGGATATACCTAAACCTTGCTACAACACTATAGGCAGTGTACCTAATCGTAGAGTAGTATAGTTTTTAGTAAGTCCGGTTCGTTCCACAGGGAGCTGGCTTATTTCACACTATATTTTAAACAATTATATTCGTACAAAATATATTATATTAATAATATATAAAAGGGGGTTTTACCGTTTAATGACCGGTTTGTCGATTTTATATTTTAAGCGAAGCATAAAGTAAATGACGATATTTAACTAATAATATAAAATAAATAACAATAATTAAAATGACAATAAATAAAAGTACGAGGAAAAATGAAATAAAATATATTATGCTTATTTAAACTTCCGTAATCACGATGTTTGACGTGTTGATTTTAGTTTTATGCCCATGGATTAATTGTCCTTTGTCCTGGATTATTTAATATGTACGTCTGGTTTTTGTCCATAACAGTCCATCGGTCATAAATTTAAAGTGCGAGTGTCCTCGTCAAATTATCCTTATACCCGAAGTCAAATATTCCAACTAATTGGGGACTTAAACTGTAACAAGGTTTTAATACTTTGTTTAATAATTACACCAAGTTATCGACTGCGTGTAACCCAAGGTTTTAATACTTTGTTATCAATTATGCCAAGTGTCCTTGTACATAGTTTCACCCCTGTTTTAATAATTCCATAGACTATTAATCCATTCCCGTATCCGGTTAAATGAACGATTATTCGTACATATAAATATCCCGCCCATCGTGTCCGATCGAGTGTATGTGGTTATTTATAGGTACGTTCAATTGTAAATCTTTATATTAAAATTAACAAACTATCATTTAGTTAAACAAATATAAAGCCCATTAATAGCCCATAGTCTAATTTCCACAAGTGTCGTTTCTTTTGTCCAAACCCCAATTATGGTACAAAGCCCAATTACCCCGTCTTTAATATTTAGTCCAACATCATGATTACTTTGGCTCAAATAAGCATAATAATAACTTAAGTACGAGACATTAATTTAAAAAGGAGAACATAACTTACATTGAGTATTTATCGCGTAGTGTTACACGGACAGAATTTCGACTTCAAAAACCCGTAAAAATAACTTTTACATAACCCGAACTAATCTAATATAAAACTACCCTATACTATATATATTATATATATATATTTATTTATTTATTTATTACAGAGTATTATTATTATTATTATTTATTATATATAAACTCGGCAGAATGCATGGCCTTTTATAGGCGTTTTGATTTCTGACAGCTCCGCGAGTCGTGGAGTTTTTGGCCTTCAAACTCCGCGAGTCGTGGAGTTTGAAAATCCAGCTCAGGATCCTTTGTCTCATAGCTTGTCGACATGATTATATATATATTTATAATATATAAATAATTTATATAATTATTTATATATTATATTTTATTCTTATGCATAGTTGACTCATAATTTTTGGTCCATTGCGTCGGGCGTTGATAGTTGACTCATGTCCCGGTTCCGGATTTTCGAACGTCCTTGCGTACAATTTAATATCTTGTACTTTGCGTTTTGTAACTTGTACTCTTGTCATTTTTAGACGTTTTTCATCAATAAATTGAACCTTTTGAATTGTATCTTGAACATTTGAGCTTTTTGGACGTTTGTGTCTTCAAATCTTCGTTTTCGCCTTTTGTCTTCGCACTTATTTATTTAAACAATTACAATGAAAATATAATACAATTACATATGAAAACCTATTATTTAGGAGGGATATTGCTATGAAATATATGTTCCTTTTTAGCCTTATCAAATATCCCCACACTTTAGCGTTGCTTGTCCTCAAGCAATACAGAACTTGAAATAAAAACATACATGAATCACTTTTTTATTCATCACACTTTGTACATCAGTGATTTTGATATGGTGGTATAAACAATGATAGTAACGATAGAACCATGGTTAAAGGTGGGTGTGTCATCCACAGTTGCCTCGGGTTTAGGTCAACGACACTTGCAATCAAATAGCCGATTTACTTTCGGTTTCCAAAGCAAAGTGCACATTTAAAAGGCGGTTTACAGTCCCACATGACTATGAAAATTTAGATCCTTAAGGAAATTGGATCTTTATGAAAACATTTGATCTTTTGAAAATTCAATCTAGCTTTTACCCTAGATAAGTTTTCCGGAATAACCCTTCACCGGTGTTTGCAAAATATTTTTGTGGGTTTTGTGGGTTTCAGATTTGAAATTTTAGCTCAAAACTTATGGTTATGTATCACCCACTTGCTAACCTTGTATTGGGAAAGCAACACATCCAGTATACTTGCTCCGTATATTACCTTTCGATAAACTACCGTCCGGTTGTATAGGAAAGCGTTGAACAAGCAACTGTTAAGGCAATGTCCCTTGACATGCTTTTAATTATGGTCTATAACGTGTCGGACGCAATTACTATCCTTTGTAGGAGTAATAGTAAAGCTCACCCTTATAATTTTTCGGTCTGGCACAAGGTCCTGTCTTCGACCATGCTATGCAACCACCGTTCTTATGGTTGACACCCGATTTGGTTCAGGTGACCTAATGAATTCCAGGTGAATTCCTAGGATTTTACGTTCAATGGTAATGAACGCATTGAAAATGGATTTTCAGAAAACAAATCGGTTTATAATTTTGATCAGAATATTTTCTCGTTCAAGCTCGAGTTTAGATATCATTGAATTCCATGAGTTTGAATTCTCAATCTTTAAGGTCAATCTCAAGGATTGAGTAATATCAGTCTTAAAAGCTGATTTTTAATCTTTAAGGAGATTATCCTTTCTGGGGATCTGATTCATTAGTCTTATCAAGCTAATTTGCACGGTGTCCCCCCCATTGTACGAGATAAATCCTTCTCATGGTTAGGATAAATCTGACCACTTGGCGACCCTGTTTGATGCTGAGGTCCGTGGATTTCCTACTGATTTTAGTGATGACTTTTCTAGATTTTTCGTCAACCTACAGCTGGTCTGGACGACAACTTCTTGACCTAAATCAAGAAGCGCGTGTCTTTTTCGGAAGACTTTACTTCCTTTTAATGATGGAATTGATTCATCATGTAGATCCATCTTTTCTTTTCTTTCATCGGATAAAATAGTTAATTTAGTCCAAAACAAAAGCACCTGCAATAACTTTACGGAAACATGTGCTAGATAGTTTTTAATTGAATAACTAGGTACATTCTCCCCACACTTAGTTTCTTTCTTTGCCTTTTTATTCTCCTTTATTCCAGTTTAAATGAATTCAAGCGTTTTAGGGTGTTTCTCAATTTATGTCCTTTCCGAGGTAACGATAATTTCGGTATTAACACCTAGTTTTCACCGTTCATAAATATATATAAACATGATTTTAGATTCATTTAGTTGAAAAGGTTCAATTTTACTACGTCTAAAATAATTCAAAAGGTTCAATTTATTGATGAAAAACATCTAAAAATGACAAGAGTACAAGTTACAAAACGCAAAGTACAAGATATTAAATTGTACGCAAGGACGTTCGAAAATTCGAAACCGGGACATGAGTCAACTATCAACGCCCGACGCAATGGACCAAAAATTATGAGTCAACTATGCATATGAATAAAATATAATATATAAATAATTATATAAATTATTTATATATTATAAATATATATATATATAATCATGTCCTTTGTCTCATAGCTCAATATCCCCGGCAGCGGCGCCAAAAACTTGATGTGGTAGCGTGGGGGTACGTGATAGTACTATATTTTACTACGAAATACGTTACAAATTACACAAATTTTAATTATTTATTTACAAATAGGACATACCTAAACCTTGCTACAACACTATAGGCAGTGTACCTAATCGTAGAGTAGTATAGTTTTTAGTAAGTCCGGTTCGTTCCACAGGGAGCTGGCTTATTTCACACTATATTTTAAACAATTATATTCGTACAAAATATATTATATTAATAATATATAAAAGGGGGTTTTACCGTTTAATGACCGGTTTGTCGATTTTATATTTTAAGCGAAGCGTAAAGTAAATGACGATATTTAACTAACAATATAAAATAAATAACAATAATTAAAATGACAATAAATAAAAGTACGAGGAAAAATGAAATAAAATATATTATGTTATTTAAACTTCCGTAATCATGATGTTTGACGTGTTGATTTTAGTTTTATGCCCATGGGTTAATTGTCCTTTGTCCTGGATTATTTAATATGTACGTCTGGTTTTTGTCCATAACAGTCCATCGGTCATAAATTTAAAGTGCGAGTGTCCTCGTCAAATTATCCTTATACCCGAAGTCAAATATTCCAACTAATTGGAGACTTAAACTGTAACAAGGTTTTAATACTTTGTTTAATAATTACACCAGGTTATCGACTGCGTGTAACCCAAGGTTTTAATACTTTGTTATCAATTATGCCAAGTGTCCTTGTACATAATTTCACCCCTGTTTTAATAATTCCATAGACTATTAATCCATTCCCGTATCCGGTTAAATGAACGATTATTCGTACATATAAATATCCCGCCCATCGTGTCCGATCGAGTGTATGTGGTTATTTATAGGTACGTCCAATTGTAAATCTTTATATTAAAATTAACAAACTATCATTTAGTTAAACAAATATAAAGCCCATTAATAGCCCATAGTCTAATTTCCACAAGTGTCGTTCTTTTGTCCAAACCCCAATTATGGTACAAAGCCCAATTACCCCGTCTTTAATATTTAGTCCAACCTCATGATTACTTTGGCTCAAATAAGCATAATAATAACTTAAGTACGAGACATTAATTTAAAAAGGAGAACATAACTTACATTGAGTATTTATCGCGTAGTGTTACACGGACATAATTTCGACTTCAAAAACCCGTAAAAATAACTTTTACATAACCCGAACTAATCTAATATAAAACTACCTTATGCTATATATATTATATATATATTTATTTATTTATTTATTACAGAGTATTATTATTATTATTTATTATTTTTATCGAACGAATGCATGGCCTTTTATAGGCGTTTTGATTTCTGACAGCTCCGCGAGTCGTGGAGTTTTTGGCCTTCAAACTCCGCGAGTCGTGGAGTTTGAAAATACAGCTCACAAACTTTTGGCTCCTAGCTTTTCGACATAATAAATATATAAATATAAAATATAAATAATTTATATAGTATAGGGTAGTTTTATATTAGATTAGTTCGGGTTATGTAACAAACGCTAATATATAAATTATTTATATATTATAAATATATATATAATCATGTCGACAAGCTATGAGACAAAGGATCCTGAGCTGGATTTTCAAACTCCACGACTCGCGGAGTTTGAAGGCCAAAAACTCCACGACTCGCGGAACTGTCAGAAATCAAAACGCCTATAAAAGGCCATGCATTCTGCCGAGTTTATATATAATAAATAATAATAATAATACTCTGTAATAAATAAATAAATAAATATATATATAATATATATAGTATAGGGTAGTTTTATATTAGATTAGTTCGGGTTATGTAAAAGTTATTTTTACGGGTTTTTGAAGTCGAAATTCTGTCCGTGTAACACTACGCGATAAATACTCAATGTAAGTTATGTTCTCCTTTTTAAATTAATGTCTCGTACTTAAGTTATTATTATGCTTATTTGAGCCAAAGTAATCATGATGTTGGACTAAATATTAAAGACGGGGTAATTGGGCTTTGTACCATAATTGGGGTTTGGACAAAAGAACGATACTTGTGGAAATTAGACTATGGGCTATTAATGGGCTTTATATTTGTTTAACTAAATGATAGTTTGTTAATTTTAATATAAAGATTTACAATTGAACGTACCTATAAATAACCACATACACTCGATCGAACACGATGGGCGGGATATTTATATGTACGAATAATCGTTCATTTAACTGGATACGGGAATGGATTAATAGTCTATGGAATTATTAAAACAGGGGTGAAATTATGTACAAGGACACTTGGCATAATTGATAACAAAGTATTAAAACCTTGAGTTACACGCAGTCGATAACCTGGTGTAATTATTAAACAAATTATTAAAACCTTGTTACAGTTTAAGTCCCCAATTAGTTGGAATATTTGACTTCGGGTATAAGGATAATTTGACAAGGACACTCGCACTTTAAATTTATGACCGATGGACTGTTATGGACAAAAACCAGACGTACATATTAAATAATCCAGGACAAAGGACAATTAACCCATGGGCATAAAACTAAAATCAACACGTCAAATATCATGATTACGGAAGTTTAAATAAGCATAATATATTTTATTTATTGTCATTTTAATTATTGTTATTTATTTTATATTGTTAGTTAAATATCGTCATTTACTTTACGCTTCGCTTAAAATATAAAATCGACAAACCGGTCATTAAACGGTAAAACCCCCTTTTATATATTATTAATATAATATATTTTGTACGAATATAATTGTTTAAAATATAGTGTGAAATAAGCCAGCTCCCTGTGGAACGAACCGGACTTACTAAAAACTATACTACTCTACGATTAGGTACACTGCCTATAGTGTTGTAGCAAGGTTTAGGTATATCCCATTTGTAAATAAATAATTAAAACTTGTGTAATTTGTAACGTATTTCGTAGTAAAATATAGTACTATCACGTACCCCCACGCTACCACATCAAGTTTTTACTCGCGGAGCCGCCCTGACCAGCCTGACCAGAAACCCTATTTTGCATTAATTACGGAATATTATTAATTATTATTATTTATAAACCCTATTTAATTTATTATTATTAATATTTAGTTTTAGTTTTTAAATTAATTTGTATTTTGTATTATAATTAGTTTTATTATATATAAAAATTAATACTTTTATAAAATAAATATAAAAATAATATTTTTATAAAAATAAGTAATTTTATCACTTTTTATTTTTAAATTTGTATCCTTTTATTTAGTGTAATTGTAATATTTTGTATATTTTTCTTTCGCAATTAGTTTTAAAATTAGTTTTTCCATAGTTATTTTATATATATAGATTCTTAGGCTTTGCCGTAAAATCCCTTAAGTGCTTTTTCTTTAGATTAAGATTTAGGCGCTTTGGAATTTTGCGACGCCGTTTTTCGCTTTAGTTTTAAATAGATTTTAGTGCCTTTAAGTAATTGCCGTTTTCTGAATAAAATTGCATTTACCTTTAGACCTTTAGGCGCAACTTTTTAGATATAATTTTTAGACTTTTAAGTTACGACGCACTATTTTCTTATTTTTATTTTTCGACGTTTTTCGACGCGCATTCTTTTTCTTTCTTATTTCTCGGCGCTTTAGTTTTTAGGACTTAGAAATTTTCTCTATTTCTTATCTAATATCTCAAACGGAAAGAAAAATTATTTAAGTGGTTAAATTAATGGACGTTGACAATTTTCTGCTTCGTAGTAATAGTTGGATTTGTTAGTGGCTGAGTTGTGAGCTTCCGATTTAAAGGGTTCTGGCTCCCTGCTGCATCTTTTGGCTATTCGAAACGTGGGCAAAAGCAGAAAAGTCTATTAATTGGACAACTTATATAAGTTTTTCTATTTTTATAACTAATAGGATAATTAGTAAATGCACCACATTGTAGCTAAAATTTGGCCATCGCAATAAAATGGAAAATTTTGAAAACAAGGCTATGGAAACTCTTTTTGATATCCAAAATCAATTAAATTAATACTCTCAAACGGGTGTTGATGACAATTCGTTCGGTCAATCTTGGATCACGAATGACGAAACAATAACTGGTTGTGAAATCTGTGGAGATTATCACTCAACATGGGAATGTTATTATTACGTTCCTATGGAAAATTACGCACCCACGGAACCTGAATGGAATGATTACGAAGAATACAATTCAAATTGGGATTATTCCCAAGAATATTTCCAAACTCAACAACCAGTAGACGAGGAAAATTACGTGTCTGAAAATTTATTAGACAATATGAAAATCAAACTCGAAGAACTCGATGCTCAAAATGAACAAATGAGAGAGTTTGTAAATCGGCAAGCTGAAACTCTATCAGATTACACACCTGTTGATCTGAGGAGTATTGTGCAAGAAAATCTCATATCATCGAATTTTGATGAATTCGAGAGCTCCGAAATCACCAACTATCCCGATGATACTTTTTATTCAGTTTTACCAATTTCACAATATATCGACACATTAGCCTCTACCGACAAAATCATCGATCCATCAATGAATGAAGAAGAAGTAAGGGTGACAAATTGGTACTCTTGGGAAAATGATAACGTTGAAAATTTTACCCCCGAGACCAAAATGGTGAGACCAATAAGTACCATTAATGAAGAAGAATTTGCTTTGATCCCGAAATTCACCATTCCACAACCTTCCAACCCAATATTCTCAATAGACGAGTCATCCACCGGAAATGAACTACGAGCTGTAATAGATAATAACACCTTGGATTTCACCCAATTGGGTAATAGAGGTGAAAACTTTGATCATGAGAATAAAAGGAAGGAAACGTTAGAAATTGTCCACCCTATAATATGTATGTCGGTGTATATCGATCTATTTGACCAAGAACCAGAAAAGAGACATATCCATTTACTAAAAGCTACACTTAAAAAAGAATTAAGTAGTGACGATCTGGTGGGTCTAAACTTTAAACCCATTGATATATTTTATACCACCCGAAATGTAAATAACTGGCTCACTATTTTAATTCGTGGAACTTATTCTACCGACTTCACATGTCGTCAGCTAAGTGTGGGGAAGTTTAACCCCACTTAACGTTAAATTCGGGGTTCGGGTTAGTGCATAACTCGTTAAATAAACATGCATAATAAGTAAGGGTAAAAGACGCATTTTCAAATATTAGCAAACAGTTCAGAAAAGCAACCGTTTTTGAAAGAAAAAAAAAGCATGTGTGATAAAACAAGAAGGAATGAACGATGAGGCGCGCCATCTATCATTCGACGAGCTTTGTAATTACAAACTGGGTATTTTCAATCATTTTTCTACACTAATCACCCTCATGAATTTATAATTAGAGTCTGATTTCATGCAAATGAGGGCATTGCATGATCTCAAGTGTGGGGAAGGGTTATAAATTCTCTCGGGTTTATACTTGGGTTTATTTGCCAAATTTTATGAAAATTTGAAAAATTTTCAACTTAATGAATTTAAAATCATGTTTATATATATTTATGAACGGTGAAAACTAGGTGTTAATACCGAAATTATCGTTACCTCGGAAAGGACATAAATTGAGAAACACCTTAAAACGCTTGAATTCATTTAAAATGGAATAAAGGAGAATAAAAAGGCAAAGAAAGAAACTAAGTGTGAAGAGAATGTACCTAGTTATTCAATTAAAAACTATCTAGCACATATTTCCGTAAAGTTATTGCAGGTGCTTTTGTTTTGGACTAAATTAACTATTTTACCCGATGAAAGAAAAGAAAAGATGGATCTACATGATGAATCAATTCCATCATTAAAAGGAAGTAAAGTCTTCCGAAAAAGACATGCGCTTCTTGATTTAGGTCAAGAAGTTGTCGTCTAGACCAGCTGTAGGTTGACGAAAAATCTAGAAAAGTCATCACTAAAATCAGCAGGAAATCCACGGACCTCAGCATCAAACAGGGTCGCCAAGTGGTCAGATTTATCCTAACCATGAGAAGGATTTATCTCGTACAATGGGGGGGACACCGTGCAAATTAGCTTGATAAGACTAATGAATCAGATCCCCAGAAAGGATAATCTCCTTAAAGATTAAAAATCAGCTTTTAAGACTGATATTACTCAATCCTTGAGATTGACCTTAAAGATTGAGAATTTAAACTCATGGAATTCAATGATATCTAAACTCGAGCTTGAACGAGAAAATATTCTGATCAAAATTATAAACCGATTTGTTTTCTGAAAACCCATTTTCAATGCGTTCATTACCATTGAACGTAAAATCCTAGGAATTCACCTGGAATTCATTAGGTCACCTGAACCAAATCGGGTGTCAACCGTAAGAACGGTGGTTGCATAGCATGGTCGAAGACAGGACCTTGTGCCAGACCGAAAAATTATAAGGGTGAGCTTTACTATTGCTCCTACAAAGGATAGTAATTGTGTCCGACACGTTATAGACCATAATTAAAAGCATGTCAAGGGACATTGCCTTAACAGTTGCTTGTTCAACGCTTTCCTTTACAACCGGACGGTAGTTTATCGAAAGGTAATATACGGAGCAAGTATACTGGACGTGTTGCTTTCCCAATACAAGGTTAGCAAGTGGGTGATACATAACCATAAGTTTTGAGCTAAAATTTTCAAATCTGAAACCCACAAAACCCACAAAAATATTTTGCAAACACCGGTGAAGGGTTATTCCGGAAAACTTATCTAGGGTACAAGCTAGATTGAATTTTCAAAAGATCAAATATTTTCATAAAGATCCAATTTCCTTAAGGATCTAAATTTTCATAGTCATGTGGGACTGTAAACCACCTTTCAAATGTGTACTTTGCTTTGGAAACCGAAAGTAAATCGGCTATTTGATTGCAAGTGTCGTTGACCTAAACCCAAGGCAACTGTGGATGACACACCCACCTTTAACCATGGTTCTATCGTTACTATCATTGTTTATACCACCATATCAAAATCACTGATGTACAAAGTGTGATGAATAAAAAAGTGATTCATGTATGTTTTTATTTCAAGTTTTGAATTGCTTGAGGACAAGCAACGCTCAAGTGTGGGGATATTTGATAAGGCTAAAAAAGAACATATATTTCATAGCAATATCCCTCCTAAATAATAGGTTTTCATATGTAATTGTATTATATTTTCATTGTAATTGTTTAAATAAATAAGTGCGAAGACAAAAGGCGAAAACGAAGATTTGAAGACACAAACGTCCAAAAAGCTCAAATGTTCAAGATACAATTCAAAAGGTTCAATTTATTGATGAAAAACGTCTAAAAATGACAAGAGTACAAGTTACAAAACGCAAAGTACAAGATATTAAATTGTACGCAAGGACGTTCGAAAATCCGGAACCGGGACATGAGTCAACTATCAACGCCCGACGCAATGGACCAATAATTATGAGTCAACTATGCATAAGAATAAAATATAATATATAAATAATTATATAAATTATTTATATATTATAAATATATATATAATCATGTCGACACGCTATGAGACAAAGGATCCTGAGCTGGATTTTCAAACTTCACGACTCGCGAAGTTTGAAGGCCAAAAACTCCACGACTCGCGGAGCTGTCAGAAATCAAAACGCCTATAAAAGGCCATGCATTCTGCCGAGTTTATATATAATAAATAATAATAATAATACTCTGTAATAAATAAATAAATAAATATATATATAATATATATAGTATAGGGTAGTTTTATATTAGATTAGTTCGGGTTATGTAAAAGTTATTTTTACGGGTTTTTGAAGTCGAAATTCTGTCCGTGTAACACTACGCGATAAATACTCAATGTAAGTTATGTTCTCCTTTTTAAATTAATGTCTCGTACTTAAGTTATTATTATGCTTATTTGAGCCAAAGTAATCATGATGTTGGACTAAATATTAAAGACGGGGTAATTGGGCTTTGTACCATAATTGGGGTTTGGACAAAAGAACGACACTTGTGGAAATTAGACTATGGGCTATTAATGGGCTTTATATTTGTTTAACTAAATGATAGTTTGTTAATTTTAATATAAAGATTTACAATTGAACGTACCTATAAATAACCACATACACTCGATCGGACACGATGGGCGGGATATTTATATGTACGAATAATCGTTCATTTAACCGGATACGGGAATGGATTAATAG
This sequence comes from Rutidosis leptorrhynchoides, assembly GCF_046630445.1. Lineage (NCBI taxonomy): Eukaryota > Viridiplantae > Streptophyta > Magnoliopsida > Asterales > Asteraceae > Rutidosis > Rutidosis leptorrhynchoides. The sequence continues at coordinate 284,552,466 of NC_092338.1, read as the reverse complement.
TCTATGGAATTATTAAAACAGGGGTGAAATTATGTACAAGGACACTTGACATAATTGATAACAAAGTATTAAAACCTTGGGTTACACGCAGTCGATAACCTGGTGTAATTATTAAACAAAGTATTAAAACCTTGTTACAGTTTAAGTCTCCAATTAGTTGGAATATTTGACTTCGGGTATAAGGATAATTTGATGAGGACACTCGCACTTTAAATTTATGACCGATGGACTGTTATGGACAAAAACCAGACGTACATATTAAATAATTCAGGACAAAGGACAATTAACCCATGGGCATAAAACTAAAATCAACACGTCAAACATCATGATTACGGAAGTTTAAATAAGCATAATATATTTTATTTCATTTTTCCTCGTACTTTTATTTATTGTCATTTTAATTATTGTTATTTATTTTATATTGTTAGTTAAATATCGTCTTTTACTTTACGCTTCGCTTAAAATATAAAATCGATAAACCGGTCATTAAACGGTAAAACCCCCTTTTATATATTATTAATATAATATATTTTGTACGAATATAATTGTTTAAAATATAGTGTGAAATAAGCCAGCTCCCTGTGGAACGAACCGGACTTACTAAAAACTATACTACTCTACGATTAGGTACACTGCCTATAGTGTTGTAGCAAGGTTTAGGTATGTCCTATTTGTAAATAAATAATTAAAACTTGTGTAATTTGTAACGTATTTCGTAGTAAAATATAGTACTATCACGTACCCCCACGCTACCACATCACTCGTACCCTTGACAAAATATAAACTTAGATTATAAATAAACTATTTCACTAAAGATGTATCTTAATCATTTGAGTGTTTTGGTCATTTGCTTCTATAAATCAACGTCGTGTTATATATATATATATATATATATATATATATATATATATATATATATATATATATATATATATATGTATATGTATATGTATATGTATATGTATATGTATATGTATATGTATATGATAATATTAATTTAACTAAAAACGTCTTTGTATCAAGTTTATATCTTAATACATTGTAACATATATATTTAAAAATATAAATTGGTACATTTATATATAATTGAAATAACATAACATTTAGTTTTTCAAAACCAAATATATTTCAAAGTTCAATTATAATCGTTTGAGTATTATGACACGTAACGTTTATGCTCTAGAGCTTAATATGATTTGTTTATACGACCAGGTTTACTTTAATTTCATAAACATTCTAATTAGTATATCTAATTATAAATAGAATCAATAATCAAGTGTTACTATCGTTTACTTAACTAATTCGAAATCGTATATATATATATATATATATATATATATATATATATATATATATATATATATATATATATATATATATATATATATATTCAATATTCATAAGCATGTTTTAAATACACGTTGCGAGTTTATTTATATATTTAATTACCAACATTTATAGATTCAAATTATGTTATCAAAACGTTTTAATGACTCAAATTCTGTTGAATCGAAAAATGTTTTTCGCACGTTTGAAACTAAACCGATTGAATATTATGAATATTCAATTCTCCACTAACTTTTGTCTAACCTTCGTTAGTTGACACATTTGTTTTTACATGTAAATCACTTACCATTTATTCCGAATACCGTTAAAGAGAAACGATTTCTCAAATCAATGTGGACCTCCCAATGGAGACCCATACTCATATCCCAATGTATCTGATAAATCAATCATTTGATATTATCTTCTAGTTCCATCGATAACATATTGAAACAAATACGTTCATGTAAAGTATTATATCTAATATTTTGTTTACGTTTTCAAGTTATAATATATATACACATATGTATACAATCATATCCATTTAATGGTTCGTGAATCGTCGAGAACAGTCGAAGGGTAATTGGTTACATGAACATAGTTCAAAGTTTTTGAGATTTCAACATTACAGACTTTGCTTATCGCGTCGGAAATATATAAAGATCAAGTTTAAATTTGGTCAGAAATTTCCGGGTTGTCACAGTACCTACCCGTTAAAGAAATTTCGTCCTCGAAATTTGATCGGGATGGTCATAGCTGACAATAAGTATGTTTTCATGACGCATACGAGCTGAAAATTTGAGTTTTATCATCATTGAGTAATATAGATAAAACAATTCGATTTTTGTGAAGAGTACGAGTGTAGTTATCACAAAAGAGTGAATTGAGTAAGCGTAGATTCGTCATATCTTTTAACGTGGATAGAATTGATTTTAGGAGTTCAAGGGATTTAGAGAAAATCTTCGTAATAAAATCTGATTCTTCGGTAATCAAGGAGATTAGGATCCACTTTAAATGCGATCATCCATTTTGATTGCTCCATCGGATATTTTACTATAAATCCACCCCCTTCGTTTCCTTACAACTCACACCTCCTGTTCTTTTTCCTCAATTCATACTTTAAAGCATTCGTCAATATGCTTCATCCAGTCCTGCTTCTTGATATATTTCTAACTTTCATATCTGTCATTCTTCTTTTTCATCTACCGCCAAAAGAATCTATTTATTTCTACTATACTCTTGGTTTTATAGTGTTTTTAGTCCTCCTGTGTCTTTACATTGCTATATGCATCGATATATATGGTTTGTAATTTCTGGATTGTTGTTGGGTTTTATATCTTCTCTTCTATTTTAAAGTCCCTGTTTCTGTCTTCTGTATTCATTGTCATCCACAGTTAATGCTCCCTTCTATTTACTGCGATTTATACTCCCATTTCTATTTCGGAGTTTCATTCTTTCGTTTCCTCGTCTTGCGATTAAGCACTACTTGTAATGGTCCAGAATTCGCAGATATGAATTTCGGAATGAACATAGTTAATGTTCTAAGAAGAAAGTTGTAATGGCACGATCTTGGTTTGTCAAATTACCAGAATACCTCAGAAAAGACCGAATCATCAAGAAATATTTTCTTGACATTTTTAAAGATTAAACAGAATACAAGAGTCGTGTAACATGGCACATGATGATGGTATGGTCTGTGAATCATCACCTTCCATTTAGAAACTCAGCATGAATTACTGTAATATAATCATGTTGATCAAGTGTCATTATATTATACTAACTCATGCTTCAGCTCCCAACACTACTTCGAAAACATTCATACTTCAAACTCGAAGGTTTCAGATTTTAGAAACTAAACAGTTTCCTTTATGATATAATACAGATAACGCGAAGAGATAGAAGATTTCAGATAAGAATAATTATGAAAATATCTTCAGAAATATGGAGGATATTTATAATGAAAGATACGATGATATCTTAGAATAATTAAGATAAGAGGATGATGAAGAATATTGTCTGCAAGGGTTTTGGAGTAAGGAGCAAGGTATTTGCTAAGGATTTCAGCAGACACTGAATCATTTGGATTCCTTGAAGGTAGATTTCGTCTTTGTAATTTGTCCACAGCCTCCTTCATAGTTTGCTCAATCCGTTTTCCAGTTTCAAACCTTCTCTTTTTCTGTGCTTTGCCAACACACTATTCTTTATCATCAAACTTTTTACTGTTAGGGTCGTTTACAGTTTTTGCTGCTTCATCAGCATTTTTCAAAATCTCGAGAACTAGTTCGCAGTTTAGGGTGTTTTTCAGAAACTTTACATTTAAAGTATGTAAGTCTTGGAGGTAGACGTTATATGTATATATAACTGTTGATGTAGACATGCTGCGAGATTTCAAAATACTGATTGCTGATTCTCAATAATTGGTATGGCAATTCTTGTTACAAGGTGCGGATGAGTATATGAAAGGGTTCCAATGAATATAACAATTTTTCTGAAAATCAATGATTATAAAAGTTGTTGGTAAGTTTATTGCTAATGTGGTGGAACATAAACGGTTCCTTGGTAACGATGGCGAAAGGGCAACGTATATATCAAAGTTATAATGAGGCTGTTTTGATTGAAAAGTCAAAGTTGACTTGCTGGAGCTATGACAAAACTGTCTATTTTGGAAAGGAATTGAAAAGTCATTTTAACTAATAAATGTCACAGGGTCTGACACGGATACGTGTTAAACTATGACTTTGGTTTCGAGAGCTTTTCAGGTACATAACTGAGGGTAACATGTGGTTGGATCATCATCTCGATTGTTCATTATTTGAAGTGTCTTCAGGAATTTCGAAGGGTTTGAACACCGATTGTAATCGTTAATATACATATGATGTTCTAGCACAGTTTTGAAGTCATAGTATAGCTTTGAAAGATGTAGGAATCTAAGAGTGATATCTTTTGTTAAATCTTGACTTGGATTTTGATTTATCAAAATCAGAATACGTAATCAAATTTGGATGCGAATGATTGTTTTGATTGTGACAACCCGGAAATTTCCGACCAAATTTAAACTTTAATCTTTATATGTTTCCGACATGATAAGCAAAGTTTGTCAAGTTGAATCTCAAGAATTTTTAAACTATGTTTATACATTCATTTAACCTCAACCAAATTCCGACGATCCACGAACCATTATACAAATGGATATGATTGTATATATATATGTGTACATATATTATAACTTGAAAACGTAAACAAAGTATTAGATATAATACTTTACAAGATTGTATTTACCGACGGGATTGAAAGATAATATCAAATAATTAAGTTATTAAGATATATTATTAATCGAGTCTCTATTGTGAGGTCCACTGTGATTTAAGAGATCATTTCATTTTTATCAGTATTCGGAATATTTGGTTAAGTGATTTACATGTAAGAACAAATGTGTCAATTGACGAACGTTAGATAAAAGTTAGTGGAGAATTAGATTTCATAATATTTGATTGACCTATTTTTCAATTGTGAGAAAACGATTTCAAAAACTGAATTATTATAATCTATTATTTTATAAGGATAAATTGATTTTTATAGAATTAGAAGAATTTAAGCTTTATATCATATATATATATATATATATATATATATATATATATATATATATATATATATATATATATATATATATATATATATATAGCGTTTCAAGAACGTAAACGTAATACGACATAGTAAATTCTATTCTATTATTATATATAATAATCTTTTAAATATGATTATTTTGGAAAAACTAAAAATCTTATTATTAGATAAATATTTCAAACATATATATTATGTATAAATTTATAATTCTAAATGAAAGTATAAATATATATATATATATATATATATATATATATATATATATATATATATATATATATATTAATTTACTCATAAAACGTTTCGATTTAAAATAATACATTTTGGTAAACAATGAGACGTTGATTTATAGAAGTAAATGATCACAATGTAGCGACCCGCCAAAATCGTCATTGACGGCGCCGTATACTCAGGTCCCATTACGTGGTCATAAGTCTTTAAAACAACGTTTGACCAAAATATGTCGCATTCATTTCAATTATAAAGATGTTTCAAAGTTTACAAAGTAGTTCGACGACCAAACATGTTACAACGTTTTAAGTACAATTGAAACCTATACGACACAAATTAAGTTAAGTCAAAAGACGCTCCACGTATGCATGTATACTCGACATCCAAGCAAGTATCAAAAATAATGTGCGGAAGCATGTATCACCTAGTATTCAAGGACCTAAGAAAACATATAGAAAACTGTCAACGAAAAACATTGGTGAAATCATAGGTGTATTAGTAACGGTGTTTTTGAACCACAAGATTTAATATAGTTGATTATTCAAATCGTTTGTATTCCAAAAGTATGTTCGCGAGCACCTAATTATCAAGACTTAACTGTTTTGTACCCTATTACGTAGTGTTAGAACATACACTATACTCGAAAATATATTTCATCCGCTAACGGTAGCGAACCGTCCGAATGAGGGCTCGTCAAGCCCAAAGTGATCACATAACATAAGTTCACGTTTACACCCTGCAAGTGTAACTAATGATAATTGAATTAAGGCTTTTTGTTCTAACTCGCTGTGGAATGTTTGTTTTCGTACTTGTGTTCAAAGCATAAAAGTATGATACGTATATGTTTCTCATCCCATAGATTAAAAGTAAAAGTTGTTGAAAAAGTGGGACTATGATCTCACCTTGGTTGCACGAATAGTAAATTGTACTTCATAAAGTAACGTATGCAAGAACGAATGCTAGTCTTGACCTAAACAAATAGGTTCATATCAATATCGGTAAACACAGTTGGTCAAAGTGTTAAATTAGTCCTATGGCTCATTACGACTCGATTATAAAGCATGTGAATCAAGTTGTCAAGTTTCATGCAAGAATTAAGTATGCAAGAAGATTAGAACTGTTTAAACAAGTATTGGTTAAGTTTGAACAAAAGTCAACTTTGGTCAAGTCAAAGTCAACGAAAAAGTCAACACGTTCGGGTCGGGTCCCGAACTATTTTTCTAAGTCTAACAATCATATATGAGCATGTTAGAACACGTTTCATGTTAATCGGAGGTGCGTAGCATAGTTAGAATTAAATGAAAATGTGCACTTTTGGACAGCCGGGTTTGGAGCGCCGCTTAAGGTATTGGAGCGCCGCTCCAAGTATCTGATCAGCGAATCTGGGTAGTTTGAACACTTAATGCACGAATCCAACTTCAAACAACCATAATTAATGAACCGTAAACATTCAAAACACGTATCTTATATCGTTGGAAAGGTAATTTAAAAAGGAATACAACTAAACACTTTTCATCATACAAAAACATCATTTACATTAACCGAATTCTCATCAAGTGATCATTAAAGGTTCATTATCAAGGTTTCAAGTTCACATAATGCATAAGATGATTAGGGAACTTAATACACACATATAATACGCCGTTTCGTAGGTTATTATGCATACAATACTACTAAACACTTACAATTAACATTGCAAAGCATTCAATGCATCAAAAATCCATTTTACTTCTATCAAACCCTAACTCAAAATTATAAATTTAGCAATTATGTTTATGGAGTCTTTCTAAGTCAACCTACACATCAAATTGAAGCTAGTGATGCTAGTAACACATTTAATACATGCACTTTTAACATCTAACAACATTTAGGCAAACAAATCACAAGATCAAACACACCAAATTTCAAATTCATGCTAGTTACTTAAAATAACAAGATCGAGCATATAAATCACATATTCATGTTAGACTTGAGCCATAGACACTAATTAATACTTTTATAAGTTAAAAACATCAAGAACACAAAATCTAGTATTTTTAGAAAGTTACCCAAATGTAATGAAGTTGGTATGGAATCGAAGAGGAAGTTGCAAGGATTCCAAATATGTAATTTGTTTTGATGAACACTTGCTAGATCGAAAATGGATGATGATTCTTTAAATTTGGTGTTGAGAGAAAAAGGTGGAAGTATTAGAAAGTGGGAGGTGATGAATGAGTGGAGGAGGTGAAGTTGACCCTTTGACCTAGTCAAATCTTTGGACATTTGGCAAGTTTAGTCCCTCAAGTTTAGAAGCGGGTGCGTGAATTACCTAAACGAGATATTTTAAAATGCTTATTAACGAAAGATGTTATAATTATATAACGGACTTTAAAATAGTATAACGGAAGGTAAACAGAAAAGGCGGGATGTTACATTACCTACTCCTTAAAAGAAATTTCATCTCGAAATTTAAGTAGGCGTAGTATTCGTAGTTTCTTCCTCGGGATCTTGCGTTTCCAAATCCACGAATAAATGAGGGTATTTCTTTTGCATTTGATCTTGCCTTTCCCAATTAAACTTGGGTCCTCTTTTGGCATTCCAACGGACCTTGACAATCGGAATTCGGCTTTGTTTTAGCGTTATAACGGAGTGATCCACAATTTTAACCGGTTCTTCCACAAAGATGAGTTTGTCATCAATAGTAAGTTCCTCGAGAGGGATGATGAGTTCGGGTTCGGCAAAACACTTTTTCAAGTTTGACACATGGAAAGTAGGATGAACAGAGCTCAGTTGAGACGGAAGATCTAAACGATAAGCAACGGTTCTAACACACTTCAAGATTTTGAAAGGACCAATATACCGCGGATTTAGCTTCCCAAGTTTCCCGAAATGAATTACACCTTTCCAAAGTGCGACTTTTAACATTACGCGGTCACCAACTTGGAATTCGAGGTCGTTGCGTCTAATGTCGGTATAGCTCTTTTGACGACTACGGGCTGTTCTAAGTTTATCTCGGATTTGAACGATCTTCTCGGTTGTTTCATAAATGAGTTCGGGTCCGGTGAATTGTGTGTCGCCTACTTCGGCCCAACAAAGAGGTGAATGACATTTGCGGCCATATAATGCTTCGAATGGTGCGGCGTTAATACTCGCGTGATAACTATTGTTGTAAGAGAATTCGGTGAGAGGTAAGTGCTTGTCCCAAGCTTTTCCAAAATCAATAACGCAAGCTCGTAACATGTCTTCCAAAGTTTGAATTGTTCGATCGCTTTGTCCATCGGTTTGTGGATGATATGCGGTGCTCATGTCTAAATGCGTTCCCAACGCTTCTTGTAAGGTACGCCAAAATCTAGAAACAAAATGGCCATCTCGGTCAGAAATAATCGACAAAGGCACACCATGACAGGCTACGATCTCCTTAATGTAAAGTTGTGCAAGTTTTTCCATTTTGTCAATTTCCTTCATGGCTAGGAAGTGCGCGTATTTGGTGAGATGGTCAACAATAACCCAAATAGTATCATAACCGCCCACTGTATTTGGTAGTTTGGTGATAAAATCCATCGTTATCCTTTCCCACTTCCATTGAGGGATTTCCGTCTGTTGAAGTAGTCCGGACGGTATTTGATGTTCGGCTTTGACTTTGGAGCAAGTTAGGCACCTTCCAACATAAGTAGCAACGTCCCTTTTAATGTTCGGCCACCAATATTGTTCTTTGAGGTCGTGGTACATCTTATTGGCACCGGGTTGAATCGAATATCTTGACTTATGGGCTTCGTCTAAAATAAGGCTTCGTAAGTCCCCATAACTAGGCACCCAAATTCTTCCGCCGAAATATCGGAGTCCGGTCTCTTTAACTTCCAATCGTGAGGTAAGGATGTTCAAGCGTTCAAGAGATATGTTTTCATCCTTAAGAGCTTCATCTTGGGCTACACGAATTTGGTTATTGAGATTGGTGTGGATGGTGATGTTTAAAGCTCGGGCACGAAGAGGAACCACTCTTTCCTTTCAACTTAAGGCATCGGCTACTACATTTACCTTTCTGGGATGATAACGAAGCTCACAATCGTAATCGTTTAAGGTTTCAATCCACCGTCGTTATCTCATGTTTAGTTGCTTTTGATCGAAGATGTGTTGAAGGCTTTTGTGATCGGTGAAGATAGTACTCTTGGTTCCATAAAGGTAGTGTCTCCACATTTTGAGTGAAAAGACAACGGCTCCGAGTTCTAGATCATGTGTCGTGTAGTTTCGTTCATGAATTTTTAGTTGTTGAGAGGCATAAGCAATGACTTTCTTTCGTTGCATCAATACACACCCAAAACCATGTTTCGAGGCATCGCAATATACAACAAAATCATCATTGCCCTCGGGAAGTGACAAGATAGGAGTGGTGGTTAGCTTTGTCTTCAAGATTTGAAACGCGAACTCTTGTTCGGTTGCCCAAATGAATTTCTTTCCCTTGTGAGTTAATGCGGTTAGAGGACGAGAAACTAAAGTGAAATCCTTGATGAATCTACTATAGTATCCGGCGAGACCCAAGAATTGTCGAATGTGAGTAGGAGTAGTAGGGGTTTCCCATTTGCTAATGGCTTCGATTTTTGCGGGATCGACCTTAATGCCTTGGTCGCTTACGACATGACCGAGAAATTGAACTTCCTTCAACCAAAATTCACACTTAGAGAATTTGGCATAGAGTCATTCTTATCTCAAGATTTCGAGCACAAGTCGAAGGTGTTGTTCGTGCTCTTCTTCGCTTTTAGAATAGACCAAGATATCATCGATGAATACAATAAATAACTTGTCAAGATACGGTTTGCTCACGCGGTTCATAAGATCCATGAACACCGCCAGTGCGTTAGTTAGACCAAATGGCATGACAAGGAATTCGAAACTACCATAGCGAGTCCGGAACGCGGTTTTTTGAGACATCTTCCCCTTTAACCCTTAATTGATGATAACCCGAGCGGAGATCGATTTTTGAATATACACGTGATCCTTGTAGTTGATCAAAGAGGTCGTCGATGCGTGGAAGAGGATATCGGTTCTTAACTGTCAATTTTTTTAGTTCACGATAGTCGATGCACATTCGTAGGGATCCATCTTTCTTCTTAACTGATGTGTGCGAGGTGTAGTACGAAATAGATTATATTTTATTACGAAATACCATTAAATACGATACAATTTACACAAGTTATTTATTTATTTATAGAATGGATATACCTAAACCTTGTTACAACACTTATAGGCAGTATACCTAATCGTAGAGTAGTGTAGTTTTTAGTAAGTCCAGTTCGTTCCACAGGGAGCTGGCTAAGTTTAACGCTATATTTAGTTTACACTATATTTATATAAATATATATATAAGTAATATTATTACTATTATAAAAGGGGGTTTTTACCATTTAATGACCGGTTTGTTGATTTTACGTCTTAAATCACAATTAAATCCTAATGTAAAATATTAAATATAAATATAACTTAATTTAAAGCGTAAAGTAAATGACGATAAATAAAAGTGCGATAAATAAAATTGCAGTAATTTAAAGTACGATAAATAAAATGACGGTAAATAAAAATACGATGAGATATAAATTAAGAGAATTATGCTTATTTAAACTTTCGTAATCATGATGTTTGACGTGTTAATTTTAATTTATTACCATGGGTTAATTGTCCTTTGTCCTGGATTATTCGATATGTCCATCTGGTTTTTGTCCATAATAGTCTATCGGTCATAAATATAAAGTGCGAGTGTCCTCGTCAAATTACCCTTATACCCGAAGTCAAATATTCCAACTAATTGGGGACTTAAACTGTAACAAGGTCTTAATACTTTGTTAATGATTACACCAGGTTATCGACTGCGTGTAATCCAAGGTTTTAATACTTTATTAACAATTAAACCAATTTTCCTTGTATGTAATTTACCCCTGTTTTAATGAGTCCATTGACTATTAATCCATCCCCGTGTCCGGTCAAATGAACAATTATTAATACTTATAAATATCCCGCCCATCATATCCGATCGAGTGTATGTGGTTATTTATAGATACGTCAAATTGTAAATCTCTACATTAAATTAACGAACTATCATTAAGTTAAACAAATATAAAGCCCATTAATAGCCCATAGTCCAATTTCCACAAGTGTCGGTCTTTTGTCCAAACCCCAATTATGGTTCAAAGCCCAATAACCCAGTCTTAATATTTAATCCAATATCACAATTACTTCGGCTTAAATAAACATAATAATAACTTAGCTACGAGACATTAATTTAAAAAGGTTGAACATAACTTACAATGAGTATTAATCGCGTAGTGTTACACGGACAGAATTTTGACTTACAAACTTAAAAAATTCGCCACTATAACCTTATTATTATTAACTTAATATTAAAATTATAATTATAAAATAAATATAAATATATTTGAGAGAGTGATCAGAGAGATGTATGATGAAGGTGTAAATAACTCGTCCAATTCGTTCGCTATTTATATCACTTGGCCTGGAATTTCTTCCCATGCAATCGCATGGATTTATAACTACCAGGCCATGCGATCGCATGGCCTCCTGGGATAGCTCACTTCATCTTGTTTTCTAGCTTGCTGACGGTTTTTAATAATATAATATGATATATATAATTTTATATAATTATATATATTATATTATATTCATGTGCATAGTTGACTTGTACTTTCAGTTCCGTTGAGTCACGCGTTGATAGTTGGTTCATGTCCCGATTCCGGATTTTCGAACGTCTTTTTGTACGATTTAATATCTTATACTTTGCGTTTTGCGGTTTGTACTCTTGTAATTTCTAGATGTTTCTCATCAATAATTTGAACCACTTGAATTGTACTTTGTACTTTTGAGCTTTTTGGTCGTTTGCTTCTTCAAATCGTCGAATCTGTCTTTTGTCTTCACCTTTTATTATTTAAACGAATATCACTTGAAAATAGAACAACTGCAACTAAAAGTTTGTCTTTCTTGAAGGATAATGCTATGAAATATGTGTTCATTTTTAGCATTATCAAATATTCCCACACTTGAGCGTTGCTTGTTCTCAAGCAATATAGAACTTCAATATAAACTTTACTAGAATCACTTCTTTATTCTTCACACTTTGTACATCAGTGATTTTGATACGGTGGTATAAACAATGAAAGTAACGATGTGGTTTACAGTCCCACATGACTATAAAAATTTAGATCCTTTAGAAAATTGGATCTTTATGAAAACATTTGATCTTTTGAAAAATCAATCTAGCTTTTACCCTAGATAAGTTTTTCGGAATAATCCTTCACCGGTGTTTGCAAAATGTTTTTGTGGGTTTCTTTTTTTAAAAAAAATTTTAGCTCAAAACTTATGGTTTTGTGTCACACACTTGCTAACCTTGTATTGGGAAAGCAACACGTCCAGTTTACTTGCTCCGTATATTACCTTTCGGTAAACTACCGTCCGGTTGTAAAGGAAAGCGTTGAACAAGCAACTGTTAAGGCAATGTCTAATGACATGCAGATGTTCATGGTCCATATCGTGTCGGATGCAATTACTATCCTTTGTAGGAGCAATAGCAAAGATCACCCTATAATTTTTCGGTCTGGCACAAGGTCCTGTCTTCGACCATGCTATGCAACCACCGTTCTTACGGTTGACACCCGATTTGGTTCAGGTGACCTAATGAATTCTAGATGAATTCCTAGGATTTTACGTTCAATGGTAATGAACGCATTGAAAATAGGTTTTTAGAAAATAAATCGGTTTGTAATTTGATCAAAATATTTTCTCGTTCAAGCTCGAGTTTAGATATCATCGAATTCCATGAGTTTGTAATTCTCAATCTTTAAAGTCAATCTCAAGGATTGAGTAATATCAGGCTGAAAAGCCGATTTTTAATCTTTAAGGAGATTATCCTTTCTGGGGATTTGATTCATTAGTCTTATAAGATAATTTGCACGGTGCCCCCCATTGTACGAGACAGATCCTTTCATGGTTAGGATAAGTCTGACCACATGGCGACCCTGTTTGATGCTGAGGTCCGTGGATTTCCAGCTGATTTTCGAGAAAACTTTTCAAGGTTTTTCGTAGACTCTACAACTGGTCTGGACGACAACTTCCTGACCTAAATCAAGAAGCGCGTGTCTTTTTCTTGGAAGACTTTTCTTCCTTTTAATGATGGAATTAATTCATCATGTAGATCCATCTTTTCTTCCATTTATATTACAATTTACCGGGTAAAACAGATAATTTTGTCCAAAACAAAAGCACCTACAATAACTTTACAGAAACATGTGATAAATAGTTTTTAATTGAGTAACTTGGTACATTCTCCCCACACTTGGCTTTTATTTATTTCTTTCTTTGCCTTTTTATTCTCCTCTTTTCCATTTTAAATGAATTCAAACATTTTAGGTTGTTTCTCAATTTATGTCCTTTTCGAGGTAACGATAATTTCGGTATTAACACCTAGTTTTTATCGTTTATAAATATGTATAAACAAGATTTTGAGTTCATTTAGTTGAAATTTTGTTAAATATTTTACTAGAAGTGGGTAGTCAGTATATAAGACTAGGGCTGTTCTTTATTATCAGAGAGCACTAGATTCTAATACAACTACCGCGTTACTAGTAAAGTTTAACGGTGGCTATTAAACCAAGTGTATAAGTCAAATGTTTAAAACTGAAAGAATTTAATCCCTTCCCACACTTAAGATCTTGCAATGCCCTCATTTGCAAGAAATCAGTAACAATTTAAATTATTAAGGGTGATTAGCGTAGAAAAATGATTAAATTTTACCAAAGTTTCCATACATATTGTTGTTTGTTTGAATGATAAATGGTGCACTTCATTTATTCATTCATGCAGTTTTTATTTCACATATATTTTGCATATTGTCGTCAAAATTAGTTGCTTTTGCTGAACTTAATGCCAGTCTTTGAAAATGCGTTGCTTTACCCTGTTGTGTACATGAGATAAAATACATACAATACAAATATAAACATGCATGGTATTTTGAAATGGGACTTAATATCCCACTTTCAAATTACAAAAATGAAATATTAGTACAAAATAATAAAAATGTTAAACACTACATAAAAGTATCAAAATGTTAAATGTTTAACATAAATAGATAAAAATAACAAAAGATAAGAAATCATCAATGGAACCCAATCAATTTGGATATAGATTCCAGTTCATATCATCGCTCGAGTTTCATGGTTGGTGATAGGTGTCCTGATAGGCTTGATTGGGGTCGTACAGGTCAAAGGATGGTCGCATATGAGGCTGATGTGCTGGATAGTATGCAGGTTGAGTCAGGATATAGTTATGTGGCACCTGATATGATAGCTGGCCCATGATCTGGTGCTGATGAATGGCCCATATATCATGCTGGCGTTGCCTGGATTGTTCGTACAAATTCGCGGCTCTCCACTGCTCATACTAACGATGCCTAGCCTGGTTATTCATTTCCACCTCATCTACATGCGGGAAGACATCAGTATAACTATCCCTAATGACATCCCTAATGTCATCTGCTTCCTCCATCTCCTCATCCGAACCCCTCTCTACCTGTGGATGGGTGCCCTGATATAGTATTGGCATATTGTGCCTCTGTTTTAGTACCTTTGCACCTTGATAAACCTGCAAGCCTATTATCTCGGCTTGTTCCTCAATCTCTACCATCGGACCCCCATGCTCTTTATCTACACCTAAGTACTTTCCAATGAGAGTAACAAAAATACCTCCCCCTATAATACTTCCTGCTTGCATACCCTCAGCCACTTTAGACAGATAGTGGCCAACGCAATAAGGAATATTAACAAAGCTCCTCGGGTCTTGAATACACTTAAGATAGAATAAATCGTTAGTCATTTTCTCTTTGTTTCTACCCTGTTGTGCAATCGAGTTCGCTAAAAATATATGTATTACTCAGAGCTCTGCTCTATCAATATCTAAGGAGGAGTGTCTTCCACCCCGCATAAATTCCCTTAATCTTGACATACGCCTCCATATGGCGTTAGCGTCAAAATCTCTATCTACTCTTTCACCTTCGACAATTAAACTATTGCAATCAGGTGTAATAATCTCAGTGGGGGTGTAAATCTGTAAAGTCCTAGCCATGTCTAATATGGACATCCTATACATTGTACCTCCTAAAAGAAATCTAATAAAACTTTTATCTCCTAACATAGTAGCCTAATTATTTAACTCTATAGTGCTAAGCAATTCCACACACCATTCTCGATATATAATTCTACGCGTAGTAAATAAGCGGATCCAATCGTTAAATGTAGAGCTACCATACCTTTGGACTAGTAAACCTCTAACCGAATCGGCTAGGCCAACCGCTTCCTAAGGCTCCCAATCGATTACTCGAGGCATTTCAATATTTTTGAGGTAAAGAATGTGCATGTTCTTTTTAAATTTCGGGTATTCTGTCCAACAACGATCGAATCTTAGGTTGGGATGTAACTGTTGGTCATCAATAAGTGGGTGCATAATCCTCGGGTGAGGCTGAAATTGACGATAATGAGTGTAAAATAGTGGTTCCGGCTCATGATATAGCATGTGTTGATCATAATGTTGTTGTTGTTCAGGTTGTGGTTCTTGATCAGGTTCTTATTCAGGTTGTCTAGATGGTGATACACCGTCCGTAGCTGTATTTCTCTGCAAAACACATTAAACACAAAATTTGTGCATCCAAATATGCATTAGTGTTAGCAAAATAACAAATTAAAACAATTACAATAACATGTTTAATCCATATTAACTTATACACATTTTCATATTTTTATCAATTCTACAATTTTTTAAATAAGCATATATGAAAATGCATACAGTGTTCATAAGCATTCAACTCAAATAACATGTTAAATTAACCATTACTAGAAATTAAACAAGTTTCAAATGGCATTTATATCAAAATAATCAAGTTCATGAATTTTAGACTTAAAAAGTCCACTTTGATGATCAAAATTCATGTTTAGGATCAAAGTTTGGATCATGTAGCAACCTAAACATGTTACACTACTTAATTTAGCAATAATTCATAACAAAAATCAGCCATAACCTGTTTATATCAAAAAGCCCCAAATTTGCTCAAGAACACAAACCCTAGATTGTTAAAAATTTGAAGTTTAAAGCTTCTAATCATGTTAAATAGCATCAATCTAGGTTATACAAGCATAATACATGAATAATTTAACTCTAATTACACTAGAAATTATCAAAATCAAATTATGATAATTAATTATAATTATCACAAAAATTAGAAAATTTATGAGTTTAGGGGTGAAATTTTTACCTTTTTGCTCCCCCATCTGAAGAAAGGCATGATTATTGCGGATATAGCACGAAATTTGGTGAATTTTGGTGAAAAAATGGTGAATTTTTGAAAGTTTGTGTGTGTTTGTTCGTGGATGTCTGTGTGTATTGTGAGTACAGAGAGCAGTCGACTGGATTTTTTAATCCTGTCCAGTATTTCAGCCTCATGCGATCGCATGAGGTTGTAGGCTATATCCCATGCAATCGCATGGGACTCATGATATATATATATATATATATATATATATATATATATATATATATATATATATATATATATATATATATATATATATATAACCTTTTACTTATAAAACAATAATTGATTAATTTAAAAATTTTGTTTCTTTTTAGATTGAGGTCGTTTCGGTACGTTTACCTAGTTCGTCCCTCGACAAAATTTTAAAATTTGTCATTTTAAAGCGATTATTTTAAAAGCAAAGATTTTTGGATTTTTAATGTTTTTGGCATACTTTAGATCAATAAAATTAAAAATAATGATAACAAAATTTCTCGTCCCGCCCTCGGGTAAAGCAATTTTGGTTCAACGACCTAGTCTTCAACTCACGATGAATTTTAAAAGTCAATTTTTTTTAACTTAATGAAATAAAGTAAATTTTGTTTTTAAATTCACACTAAACTTAAATTTAAAATGCATAAAATTTCATATAAATATTAATATTTTTTATATACATTAATTTTACAATTTTACATTTAAAATAATATAGTTTTATATTAATTTTAAAAATAAGGCAATAATAAAATTAAAATCTTTTTGGTCTTTTATCCCACTTTAATCAATCAAATATTAACAAAAATATACGTCCCTCTTTTGGGTAAAGTAATTTCGGCTATATTACCTAGTTTACCTCCTGACGAATTTCTTAAATATTTTGAATTGATTGATTAAAGATATTTATACCTTATGAATAAACGGTAAATTTCGCAGTGATGCATTAAATTTTTATATGATATCCATAATTTCGGTTTATTATACCTAATTTTATTGAATATCAATTTAATACTTTATAGCGAACGATTCAGCGTTTATTATCAAAAGGTTAAAAGCAATAAATAAAATTAAAATAAAAACTGTACATACTTACCTGTGAGATAGAATTCTCAGAGACCTGCTTTAGTCGACTCACAGGAGAAGACTAGTTCTTTAGGGTCTGCTAGGGAAAGACCATTTGGATTCCATTTTCGAGAACTACACGAAAATAGAAAATCTAACTCTAGACAGCATTATATTATCCTTAAAAGATTCGATTCTTCCCACACTTAGTTAGCTGTGGTGTCGAAATTGTGATTAACTTCATCTTCAACTTCCATTGGATTATCTATGTAATGTTTAACTCTGTGACCATTAACTTTAAATTCAATCCCATTTGAATTTATTAACTCTATTGTTCCGTATGGGAAAACTCTTTTGACTATAAATGGTCCAGACCATCTTGATTTCAATTTTCCATGAAATAGCTTGAATCGTGAATTGAAAAGAAGGACTATGTCTCCTTCCTTAAATTCTTTTGAACTTCTGATTCTTTTATCATGCCATTTCTTCGTTCTTTCCTTATAGATTAACGAATTCTCATATGCACCATGTCTTAATTCCTCTAATTCGTTTAGTTGACTTAACCGTAGACGTCCGGCTTCATGTAAATCAAGATTACATGTCTTCAAAGCCCAAAATACTTTGTGCTCAATTTCTACTGGAAGGTGACATGCTTTTCCATAAACAAGTTTAAAAGGTGTGGTACCAATTGGAGTTTTATAGGCTGTTCTAAAAGCCCAGAGTGCATCCTCCAATTTCATGGACCATTCCTTCGGATTTGATCCTACGGTTTTCTATAGAATACGTTTTAAAGCTCGGTTGGTATTTTCAACTTGTCCACTTGTTTGTGGATGATACGCGGTTGAGATTTTATGAGTTACTCCATATCTTTTAAGAACTTTCTCAAGTTGATTATTACAGAAATGAGCACCCCGATCACTTATTAAAGCTTTCGGTGTTCCGAACCTAGTAAAAAGACATTTTAAGAAGTTGACTACAACTCGTGCATCGTTAGTTGGGAGAGGTTGTGCTTCTGCCCATTTAGATACATAATCAATGGCAATGAGAATATAGAGATTATTATGAGATTTTGGAAATGGACCCATAAAGTCAATACCCCAAACATCAAATACTTCACATACTTGAATGACATTTTGTAGCATTTCATCACGTTAACTTATTTTTCCGGCCCTTTGATATGCATCACAGGATTTACAAAGAAGGTGTGCGTCTTTGAAAATTGTAGGCCAATAGAATCCAGCATCGTAGACTTTTCTTGCTGTAAGTTGAGGCCCATAATGCCCTCCTGTTGGTCCTGTGTGACAACGGTTTAAGATTTGAATAGCTTCAT
This sequence comes from Rutidosis leptorrhynchoides, assembly GCF_046630445.1. Classification (NCBI taxonomy): domain Eukaryota; kingdom Viridiplantae; phylum Streptophyta; class Magnoliopsida; order Asterales; family Asteraceae; genus Rutidosis; species Rutidosis leptorrhynchoides. The sequence continues at coordinate 284,533,579 of NC_092338.1, read as the reverse complement.
CTCCGAATACGCATCGGCGTATCGGGACAAGTTTTGAATAAATGTGGATCTTCCCTAAAATAGTGTTTTATATCACTAAAGAATTTCTTTCGTTTTTGATACGACAACCCTTTTTCAAGGAATCTACATACTAAGTAGTTTGCATAGTCTGCAAACCATGGAATTTCATTATAATCGATTTACAAGAGATATTCATCAGGAAAGTTATCTTGTATAGCCGATTCATTTAGAACTTCTAATTCAGGATTTTCAAGACGAGAAAGATGATCAACGGCGAGATTTTCTGCTCCCTTTTTGTCTCAGATTTCAATATCGAACTCTTGTAAGAGTAAGATCCAACGGATTAATCATGATTTGGCATCTTGTTTTGAAAATAGGTATCTAAGAGCAGAATGGTCGGTATAGACCACCGTTTTTGCTAGAACGAGATATGAACAAAATTTGTCAAAAGCAAAGACAATAGCAAGGAGTTCTTTTTCAGTAGTTGTGTAATTCGTTTGTGCTCCTTGTAATGTCTTACTAGCGTAATAGATAGGTTGAAATCATTTTTCAATCCTTTGTCCTAAAACGGCTCCCATTGCAAAATCACTTGCATCACACATGAGTTCAAATGGTAGATTCCAATTTGAAGTTATCATGATCGGCGCATTAGTGAGTTTTTCTTTAAGAATATTAAAAGATTTGATGCATTCATCTGAAAAGATGAATGGAGCATCTTTTTCTAAGTGTTTATTCATAGGAGTGGCAATTTTAGAAAAATCTTTTATGAAACGTCGGTTAAAACCGGCATGCCCTAGAAAATTCCTAACTCCTCTAACATTGGCGAGATGTGGAAGTTTAGCAATTACATCTACTTTAGCTCTATCCACTTCAATTCCTTCCTTTGAAATTTTATGACCAAGAACGATGCCTTCTTTAACCATGAAATGGCATTTCTCCCAATTAAGAACTAGATTTGATTGTTCGCATCTAATAAGCATTCGTTCAAGATTAACTAGACATGTTTCAAAAGTATCACCGAAGACTGAAAAGTCATCCATGAAAACTTCCATGCATTATTCTATCATGTCGTGAAAAATTGCCATCATGCACCTTTGAAAGGTTGCAGGGGCGTTGCAAAGTCCAAATGGCATTCATTTGTAAGCAAAAGTACCATAAGGGCATGTGAATATGGTTTTCTCTTGATCCTCGGGTGCTATTGGAATTTGAAAGTATCCAGAGAAACCGTCAAGAAAACAATAGTAACTATTCCCAGCTAACCTTTCCAACATTTGATCAATAAAAGGTAAGGAAAAGTGATCTTTTCTGGTGGCGTCATTTAATTTTCTATAATCAATACAAACACGCCATCCTGTTACAGTCCTAGTAGGAATAAGCTCATCTTTTTCATTTGTGATGACAGTCATGCCACCCTTCTTAGGTACGCATTGAACTGGGCTTACCCATGGACTATCAGAGATTGGATAAATTAAACCTGCATCTAGCAGTTTAATAATTTCTTTCTTAACAACATCTTTCATATTAAGATTTAGTCTTCGTTGGCGTTGCACATACGTTTTATGGCCTTCTTCCATAAGGATTTTATGTGTGCAATACGAAGGACTTATTCCTTTAATGTCATGAATCTTCCATGCAATAGCTGGTTTACGAGCTTTAAGCACAGAAATGAATTGAGATTTTTCATTTTTCGTAATAGAAGACGAGATTATTACAGGTAATTCAGTTTCACCATGTAAATAAGCGTATTCCAAATGGTTTGGAAGTGGCTTTAACTCGAATATCGGTGGTTCTTCTATCGATGATTTGTATCGATATCTGTTTTCTTGTTTCAGCATTTGAAGTTCTTCTGTTATTGGTTTGTATTCATTAGCCATGTGTGTAGCTAACATTTCAGCTTCATTAATTGGTTCAGTTCTGTCTCCTAAAGAACATTCTTCGGTTCCTTGTAATTCTGGAAATTCTTGTAACAATTCTGCATGTGAATCTATAGTTTGAATATAATAACAAGTATCATCTGCAGATTACGGTTGTTGCATGGCTCTATCAACAGAAAAGCTAAAACTCTCGTCCTCTATACTTAGGGTCAGTTTCTTACCGAACACGTCTATTATTGCTTTAGCCTTGTTTAAGAATGGTCTTCCTAAAATAAGAGGAACTCGAGAATCTTCTTCCATGTCCAGAATAACAAAGTTTACTGGAAATACTAAAGTACCAACTTTAACTAGCATGTTCTCCATTATCCCTCTAGGATATTTTACTGATCGATCGGCTAGTTGTATGCTTATTCGTGTTGGTTTCAATTCTCCGAGGTATAGTTTAGCGTATAATGAATATGGCATTAGATTTATACTAGCACCTAAGTCTGCCAATGCTTCTATTGAACTAAGACTACCCAGAAAATATGGAATTGTGAAACTTCCTGGATCAGAGAGTTTTTCTGGTAGTTTATTCAGCAGCACTGTAGAACAATTAGCATTCATTGTAATAGCCGATAGTTCTTCCATTTTCTTCCTATTTGTGATTAGATCTTTCAAGAATTTAGCATATCTTGGCATTCCTGAAATCACATCAATGAAAGGAAGATTGACATTTATTTGTTTAAACATATCCAAGAATTTGGATTGCTCGGCTTCAAGTTTTTCTTTTCTCATTTTACTCGGGTAAGGAAGCAGTGGTTAGTATGGATTAACATAAGGCTTTGCCTTAACTGTGTTATCTTCATTAACCTTTTCAACTACCGGTTCTGTTTCCTTCTCTTGCTCAGGCTGTGATGCATGTGTAGTGGGAATAGAGTCATCAGAAATTACAGGTATTTTAGGTGGTTTGAGTGTAATACCACTTCTTGTGGTAATGGCTTTAGCTGTTTCATTTCGGGGGTTAGCATTTGTGTCACTAGGTAGACTCCCTGGTTTTCTTTCTCCTATTAACCTTGCTAGGTTACTCACTTTTTGTTCCAAATTTTGAATAGAAGCTTGTTGATTTCTAAATGCTTGAGCATTTTGTTCATTGGTTTGTTTCTGAGATGAGAAAAACTATGTTTGAGATTCAACTAGCTTCGACATCATATCTTCTAAATTTGGCTTTTTATCATTGGTTTGTGGTGGTTTATTTGGAAAAATAGGTCTTTGCTGATTGTAAGTATTGTTAGATACTTGTTGATTGCTAGGACCTTGTTGGTTGTTGTATGGAACATTTAGGTTATAGTTCTGATTTTGATTGTAGTTTGGTCTTGGCGATTGATAATTACCTTGATAATTATTTCCCGGCCTTTGGTTAATATATGAAACATTCTCTCTTTGTTCCATTGTTTATTCAATACTGAGACAATCTTTTGTCAAATGTGGTCCTCCACACTGCTCACAACTAATTCGTATTGCGTGAATATCTTTAGTCATCTTTTCCATTCGTCTCTCGAAAGCATCTAACTTTGTGGAAATGGAATCAAAGTCATGGCTAGAATCGACTCTAGCCGCTTTAGATGATCTAACGAAGTCTTTTTCTTGATGCCACTCATGTGAGTGGGAGGCTGTGTTATCAATAATTTTGTAAGCTTCAGTTGCGGTTTTCTTCATAATGGAACCACCTGAAATGTCCCGTTCTTATTGATTAAAAACGTTCCATATTAATTGATTTTGTTGCGAGGTTTTGACCTCTATATGAGACGTTTTTCAAAGACTGCATTCATTTTTAAAACAAACCATAACCTTTATTTCATAAATAAAGGTTTAAAAAGCTTTACGTAGATTATCAAATAATGATAATCTAAAATATCCTGTTTACACACGACCATTACATAATGGTTTACAATACAAATATGTTACATCGAAATCAGTTTCTTGAATGCAGTTTTTACACAATATCATACAAACATGGACTCCAAATCTTGTCCTTATTTTAGTATGCAATAGCGGAAGCTCTTAGTATTCACCTGAGAATAAACATGCTTTAATCGTCAACAAAAATGTTGGTGAGTTATAGGTTTAACCTATATATATCAAATCGTAACAATAGACCACAAGATTTCATATTTCAATACACATCCCATACATAGAGATAAAAATCATTCATATGGTGAACACCTGGTAACCGACATTAACAAGATGCATATATAAGAATATCCCCATCATTCCGGGACACCCTTCGGATATGATATAAATTTCGAAGTACTAAAGCATCCGGTACTTTGGATGGGGTTTGTTAGGCCCAATAGATCTATCTTTAGGATTCGCGTCAATTAGGGTGTCTGTTCCCTAATTCTTAGATTACCAGACTTAATAAAAAGGGACATATTCGATTTCGATAATTCAACCATAGAATGTAGTTTCACGTACTTGTGTCTATTTTGTAAATCATTTATAAAACCTGCATGTATTCTCATCCCAAAAATATTAGATTTTAAAAGTGGGACTATAACTCACTTTCACAGATTTTTACTTCGTCGGGAAGTAAGACTTGGCCACTGGTTGATTCACGAACCTATAACAATATATATATATATATCAAAGTATGTTCAAAATATATTTACAACACTTTTAATATATTTTGATGTTTTAAGTTTATTAAGTCAGCTGTCCTCGTTAGTAACCTACAACTAGTTGTCCACAGTTAGATGTACAGAAATAAATCGATAAATATTATCTTGAATCAATCCACGACCCAGTGTATACGTATCTTAGTATTGATCACAACTCAAACTATATATATTTTGGAATCAACCTCAACCCTGTATAGCTAACTCCAACATTCACATATAGAGTGTCTATGGTTGTTCCGAAATATATATAGATGTGTCGACATGATAGGTCAAAACATTGTATACGTGTCTATGGTATCTTAAGATTACATAATATACAATACAAGTTGATTAAGTTATGGTTGGAATAGATTTGTTACCAATTTTCACGTAGCTAAAATGAGAAAAATTATCCAATCTTGTTTTACCCATAACTTCTTCATTTTAAATCCGTTTTGAGTGAATCAAATTGCTATGATTTGATATTGAACTCTATTTTATGAATCTAAACAGAAAAATTATAGGTTTATAGTCGTAAAAATAAGTTACAAGTCATTTTTGTAAAGGTAGTCATTTCAGTCGAAAGAACGACGTCTAGATGACCATTTTAGAAAACATACTTCCACTTTGAGTTTAACCATAATTTTTGGATATAGTTTCATGTTCATAATAAAAATCATTTTCCCAGAATAACAACTTTTAAATCAAAGTTTATCATAGTTTTTAATTAACTAACCCAAAACAGCCCGCGGTGTTACTACGACGGCGTAAATCCGATTTTACAGTGTTTTTCGTGTTTCCAGGTTTTAAATCATTAAGTTAGCATATCATATAGATATAGAACATGTGTTTAGTTGATTTTAAAAGTCAAGTTAGAAGGATTAACTTTTATTTGCGAACAAGTTTAGAATTAACTAAACTATGTTCTAGTGATTACAAGTTTAAACCTTCGAATAAGATAGCTTTATATGTATGAATCGAATGATGTTATGAACATAAATACTACCTCAAGTTCCTTGGATAAACCTACTGGAAATGAGAAAAATAGATCTAGCTTCAAAGGATCCTTGGATGGCTTGAAAGTTCTTTAAGCAGAATCATGACACGAAAACAATTTCAAGTAAGATTTTCACTCGAAATAAGATTGTTATAGTTATAGAAATTGAATTAAAGTTTGAATATGATTATTACCTTGTATTAGAAAGATAACCTACTATAAGTAACAAAAGTTTCTTGATCTTGGATGATTACTTGGAATGGATTTAGAAAACTTGGAAGTAAACTTGCAATCTTGGAAGTATTCTTGATTTTATGAAACTAGAACTTTTGGAATTTATGAAGAACACTTAGAACTTGAAGATAGAACTTGAGAGAGATCAATTAGATGAAGAAAATTGAAGAATAAAAGTTTTTGTAGGTGTTTTTGGTCGTTGGTGTATGGATTAGATATAAAGGATATGTAATTTTGTTTTCATGTAAATAAGTCATGAATGATTACTCATATTTTTGTAATTTTATGAGATATTTCATGCTAGTTGCCAAATGATGGTTCCCACATGTGTTAGGTGACTCAAATGGGCTGCTAAGAGCTGATCATTAGAGTGTATATACCAATAGTACATACATCTAAAAGCTGTGTATTGTACGAGTACGAATACGGGTGCATACGAGTAGAATTGTCGATGAAACTGAACGAGGATGTAATTGTAAGCATTTTTGTTAAGTAGAAGTATTTTGATAAGTGTCTTGAAGTCTTTCAAAAGTGTATGAATACATATTAAAACACTACATGTATATACATTTTAACTGAGTCGTTAAGTCATCGTTAGTCGTTACATGTAAATGTTGTTTTGAAACCTTTAGGTTAACGATCTTGTTGAATGTTGTTAACCCATTCTTTATTATAACAAATGAGATGTTAAATTGTTATATTATCATGATATTATGATATATAATATATCTTAGTATGATATATATACAGTTAAATGTCGTTACAACGATAATCGTTACATATATGTCTCGTTTCGAAATCATTAAGTTAGTAGTCTTATTTTTACATATGTATTTCATTGTTAATACACTTAATAATATATTTACTTATCATTTAACATAATTAACCAAGTGTATCAATATCTTAATATGATTCATATGTACCTAGTAAGACGTTGTTATAACGATAATCGTTATATATATCATTTTCGAGTTTCTTAAATTAATAGTCTCATTTTTATGTATATAACTCATTGTTAAAATACCTAATGAGATACATACTTATAATAAAATCATTTTAACTATATATATAACCATATATATGTCATTGTATAGTTTTTACAAGTTTTAACGTTCGTGAATCACCGGTCAACTTGGGTGGTCAATTTTCTATATGAAACCTATTTCAATTAATCAAGTCTTAACAAGTTTGATTGCTTAACATGTTGGAAACACTTAATCATGTAAATAACAATTTCATTTAATATATATATAAACATGGAAAAGTTCGGGTCACTACAGTACCTACCCGTTAAATAAATTTCGTCCCGAAATTTTAAGCAGTTGGAGGTGTTGACGTATCTTCTGGAAATAAATGCGGGTATTTCTTCTTCATCTAATCTTCACGCTCCTAGGTGAACTCGGGTCCTCTACGAGCATTCCATCGAACCTTAACAATCGGTATCGTGTTTTGTTTAAGTCTCTTAACCTCACGATCCATTATTTCGACGGGTTCTTCAATGAATTGAAGTTTTTCATTGATTTGTATTTCGTCCAACGGAATAGTGAGATCTTCTTTAGCAAAACATTTCTTTAAATTTGAGATGTGGAAAGTGTTATGTACAGCCGCGATTTGTTGAGGTAGCTCCAGTTGTAAACTACTGGTCCGACACGATCTATAATCTTGAATGGTCCAATGTACCTTGGATTTAGTTTCCCCCGTTTACCAAATCGAACAACGCCTTTCCAAGGTGAAACCTTAAGCATGACCATTTCTCCGATTTCAAACTCTATATCTTTTCTTTTACTGTCCGTGTAGCTCTTTTGTCGACTCTGGGCGGTTTTCAATCTTTGTTGAATTTGGATGATTTTCTCGGTAGTTTCTTGTATTATCTCCGGACCCGTAATCTGTCTATCCCCCACTTCACTCCAACAAATCGGAGACCTGCACTTTCTACCATAAAGTGCTTCAAACGGCGCTATCTCAATGCTTGAATGGTAGCTGTTGTTGTAGGAAAATTCCGCTAAAGGTAGATGTCGATCCCAACTGTTTCTGAAATCAATAACACAAGCTCGTAGCATGTCTTCAAGCGTTTGTATCGTCCTTTCACTCTGCCCATCAGTTTGTGGATGATAGGCAGTACTCATGTCTAGACGAGTTCCCAATGCTTGCTGTAATGTCTGCCAGAATCTTGAAATAAATCTGCCATCCCTATCAGAGATAATAGAGATTGGTATTCCATGTCTGGAGACGACTTCCTTCAAATACAGTCGTGCTAACTTCTACATCTTGTCATCTTCTCTTATTGGCAGGAAGTGTGCTGACTTGGTGAGACGATCAACTATTACCCAAATAGTATCATAACCACTTGCAGTCCTTGGCAATTTAGTAATGAAATCCATGGTAATGTTTTCCCATTTCCATTCCGGGATTTCAGGTTGTTGTAGTAGACCTGATGGTTTCTGATGTTCAGCTTTGACCTTAGAACACGTCAAACATTCTCCTACATATTTAGCAATATCGGCTTTCATACCTGGCCACCAAAAATGTTTCTTAAGATCCTTGTACATCTTCCCCGTTCCAGGATGTATTGAGTATCTGGTTTTATGAGCTTCTCTAAGTACCATTTTTCTCATATCTCAAAATTTTGGTACCCAAATTCTTTCAGCCCTATACCGGGTTCCGTCTTCCCGAATATTAAGATCCTTCTCCGATCCTTTGGGTATTTCATCCTTTAAATTTCCCTCTTTTAAAACTCCTTGTTGCGCCTCCTTTATTTGAGTAGTAAGGTTAGTGTGAATCATTATATTCATAGATTTTACTCGAATGGGTTCTCTGTCCTTTCTGCTCAAGGCGTCGGCTACCACATTTGCCTTCCCCGGGTGGTAACGAATCTCAAAGTCGTAATAATTCAACAATTCAATCCACCTACGCTGCCTCATATTCAGTTGTTTCTGATTAAATATGTGTTGATGACTTTTGTGATCGGTATATATAATACTTTTGACCCCATATAAGTAGTGCCTCCAAGTCTTTAATGCAAAAACAACCGCGCCTAATTCCAAATCATGCGTCGTATAATTTTACTCGTGAATCTTCAATTGTCTAGACGCATAAGCAATCACCTTCGTCCGTTGCATTAATACACAACCGAGACCTTGCTTTGATGCGTCACAATAAATCACAAAATCATCATTCCCTTCAGGCAATGACAATATAGGTGCCGTAGTTAGCTTTTTCTTCAATAATTGAAACGCCTTCTCTTATTCATCCTTCCATTCAAATTTCTTCTCTTTATGCGTTAATGCAGTCAAGGGTTTTGCTATTTTGGAGAAATCTTGGATGAATCTTCTGTAGTAACCATCCAATCCTAAAAATTGACGTATATGCTTCGGAGTTTTTGGGGTTTCCCACTTTTCAACGGTTTCGATCTTTGCTGGGTCCACCTGGATACCTTCTTTGTTCACTATGTGACCGAGGAATTGAACTTCTTCCAACCAAAATGCACACTTTGAAAACTTAGCGTACAGTTTTTCTTTCCTCAATACTTCTAGCACTTTTCTCAAATGTTCTTCGTGCTCTTGATCATTCTTTGAGTAAATAAGTATGTCATCGATGAAAACAATGACAAACTTGTCAAGATATGGCCCACACACTCGGTTCATAAGGTCCATGAACACAGCTGGTGCATTAGTCAATCCAAACGGCATAACCATAAACTCGTAATGACCATAATGCGTCCTAAAAGCAGTTTTTGGAATATCATCCTCCTTTACTCGCATTTGATGATATCCAGAACGTAAATCGATCTTCGAATAAACCGATGAGCCTTGTAGTTGATCAAATAAGTCATCAATTCTCGGAAGTGGATAACGGTTTTTGATGGTAAGTTTGTTCAACTCTCTGTAGTCAATACACAACCTAAATGTACCATCCTTCTTCTTGACAAACAAAACAGGAGCTCTCCATGGTGATGTGCTTGGTCGAATGAAACCACGTTCTAATAGTTCTTGCAGTTGGCTTTGCAGTTCTTTCATCTCGCTGGGTGCGAGTCTATAAGGAGCACGAGCTATTTGTGCAGCTCCTGGTACAAGATCTATTTGAAATTCAACAGATCGATGTGGAGGTAGTCCCGGTAATTCTTTCGAAAATACATCAAGAAATTCTTTTGCGACGGGAACATCATTGATGCTCTTTTCTTCAGTTTGTACTTTCTCGACGTGTGCTATAACAGCATAGCAACCTTTTCTTATTAGTTTTTGTGCCTTCAAATTACTAATAAGATGTAGCTTCATGTTGCCCTTTTCTCCGTACACCATTAAGGGTTCTCCTTCTTCTCGTACAATGCGAATTGCATTTTTATAACATACGATCTCTGCTTTCACCTTCTTCAGCCAGTCCATGCCAACTATTACATCAAAACTCCCTAACTCTACTGGTATCAAATCAATCTTAAATATTTCGCTACCCAGTTTAATTTCTCGATTCCGGCATATATTATCTGCTGAAATTAATTTACCGTTTGCTAATTCGAGTAAAAATTTACTATCCAACGACGTCAATGGACAACTTAATTTAGCACAAAAATCTCTACTCATATAGCTTCTATCCATACCTGAATCAAATAAAACGTAAGCATATTTATTGTCAATAAGAAACGTACCCGTAACAAGCTCTGGGTCTTCCTGTGCCTCTGTCACATTAATATTGAAAACTCTTCCGCGGCCTTGTCCATTCGTGTTCTCCTGGTTTGGGCAATTTCTAATAATGTGGCCCGGTTTTCCACATTTATAACAAACTACATTGGCATAACTTGCTCCGACACTACTTGCTCCGCCATTACTCGTTCCGACACCATTTGTTCCTTTCGTTCTGTTAACCCCTGGTCCGTAGACCTCACACTTCGCCGCGCTATGACCATTTCTTTTACACTTGTTGCAAAATTTGGTGCAGAACCCCGAGTGATACTTTTCACACCTTTGGCATAGCTGCTTCTGATTGTTGTTGTTGTTGCGGTTGTTATTGTTGTTGGGATGATTGTTGTAGTTGTTGTTGTTGTTGTTGTTGTTGTTGTTGTTGTTGTTGTTGTTGTTGTTGTTGGGCCGTTTGTTGTAGTTGCGATTGATGTTGCGATTGTTGGGATAATTGTTGCGATTATTATTGTAATTGCTGTTATTGTTGTATTGGTGATTCTTATCACCGTTTTCCTCCCACTTTCTTTTAACTTGCTTCACATTGACCTCTTCAGCCGTCTGTTCTTTAATTCTTTCCTCAATCTGGTTCACTAGTTTGTGAGCCATTCTACATGCCTGTTGTATGGAGGCGGGCTCGTGTGAACTTATATCTTCTTGGATTCTTTCCGGTAATCCTTTCACAAACGTGTCGATCTTCTCTTCCTCATCTTCGAACGCTCCCGGACACAATAGGCACAATTCTGTGAATCGTCTTTCGTACATGGTAATATCAAATCCTTGGGTTCGTAACCCTCTAAGTTCTGTCTTGAGCTTATTGACCTCGGTTCTGGGACGGTACTTCTCGTTCATCAAGTGCTTGAATGCTGACCACGGTAGTGCGTACGCATCATCTTGTCCCACTTGCTCTAGATAGGTATTCCACCATGTTAATGCAGAACCTGTGAAGGTATGCGTAGCGTACTTCACTTTGTCCTCTTCAGTACACTTACTTATGGCAAACACCGATTCGACCTTCTCGGTCTACCGTTTCAATCCGATCGGTCCTTCGGTTCTATCAAATTCCAAAGGTTTGCAGGCAGTGAATTCTTTGTAGGTGCATCCTACACGATTTCCTGTACTGCTAGATCCAAGGTTATTGTTGGTATGTAGCGCAGCCTGTACTGCGGCTATGTTTGAAGCTAGAAAAGTACGGAATTCCTCTTCATTCATATTCACGGTGTGTCGAGTAGTCGGTGCCATTTCCTTCAAAATAGTCAAATGGAACAAGTTAATCATACAGAATATTAAGAGTAGTTAATAGTATTTTGTAGCATAATATGAACTCATTTATAAATGCTTTTTCTTCATATTAGCGTTTTATAAGTTTAAATTCGGGTAGTACCTACCCGTTAAGTTCATACTTAGTAGCTAATATACAATTCAACTACTACAATTCTATATGAAAAACTGATTATAATAATATTTCGCGTTCAAACTTTTATACAATATTTTACAAACTTACAATACCGCTTATTTTACATAAAGCATGAAATATAGCACACAATAACTTTGATACAAAGTAGTTGCGAAGATAATTCTAGTTAATAAATAAGGCGTTCAGCAAAGGCAACAAAGACACGTAATTCATACGTCCAGAAAAAGTCATGCATTCTGGTTTTACTAATACTACTTCCCATCCTTGGTCTTGTGGAACGTAACCGTTGTGACCGATAGTATGACAACGTGTTGTAACGTCGTCAAAAGGATGAAGGTTACGTAATGTCCAACAGTCCCGTAACAATCTAAAAACCTCATTTCTTACCCCAATTACCGATTCCGTCACTTGTGGGAACGTTTTATTTAATAGTTGTAGCCCGATGTTCATGTTCTCACTTTGGTGAGAAGCGAACATTACTAACCCGTAAGCATAACATGCTTCTTTATGTTGCATGTTAGCCGTTTTTTCTAAATCACGAAGTCCTATATTCGGATATATTGAGTCAAAATAATTTCTTAGCCCGTTGCGTAAAATAGCATTTGGGTTCCCCTTTGAAATAACAAATGGATTAAGAAATTAAATAAGTATTATACATAAACTAGTTTGATTATTATTACATGTTAATAATATGTGTTAATATATATATACTTGAATATAGGTTTGATAATCCGATGCCAACCTCGCATTGTTCAGTTTCGTCGTGTGCATATTTTTACTACAAAATATCGTATTGTGAGTTTTATTACTCCCTTTTTAAATGCTTTTGCAATATATATTTTTGGGACTGAGAATACATGCGTTTTTATAAATGTTTTACGAAATAGACACAAGTAATCGAAACTACATTATATGGTTGAATGATCGAAGCCGAATATGCCCCTTTTGCTTGGTAGCCTAAGAATTAGTAAACCGATCTACTAATTGACGCGAATCCTAAAGATAGATCTATTGGGCCCAAAAAACCCCATCCGTTGTAGCGGATGCTTTAGTACTTCGATGTTGTTTTATCATGTCCGATGGATGTCCCGAAATGATAAGGGATATTCTTATATGCATCTTGTTAATGTTGGTTACCAAGTGTTCAATCCATATGAATGATTTTTTGCCTCTATGCATGGGACGTATATTTATGAGAAATGAAAATGAAAATCTTGTGGTCTATTAAAATGATAAAAATGATCGATTATGATAAACTAATGAACTCACCAACCTTTTGGTTGACACTTTAAAGCATGTTTATTTTCAGGTATGAAAGAAATCTTCCGCTGTGCATTTGCTCATTTTTGAGATATTACTTGGAGTCATTCATGACATATTTCAAAAGACGTTGCATTCGAGTCATTGAGATCAACAAGATTATTATTAAGTCAATTATAGATTGGATATATTCTGAAATGGTATGCATACCTGTCAACTTTCGATGTGATGAAAGTTTATCTTTTAAAAACGAATGCAATGTTTGTAAAATGTATCATATAGAGGTCAGAATCTCGCGATGTAACAAAATGTAATGTATTCGTTGTAACATCCCGTCAAATCCCTTTAACAGAATGTTAACTCTGGTCCCAGTGCTTGGCTTGACTTCTACGTAACAGCAATATTCTACAGCGGAAGCAATTAATACATGAGAATAAAACATGCAAAACGGGTCAACAATAATGTTGAGTGAATCTACAGGTTTAAGGTAAACAATACAGTATGTTTAAGAAATAACATTTCAAAAACGTTTACAAGTGAAAGACCACCAAAGTTTAATGTTAAAGTTTTTAGACAACACCGTTTCTCGTTTCAAAAGTTTGTTGACACTACCATGTCAAATTTCAATCATTTGTAAACAACACCCTGTCAAGTTTTATTTCATTTGCTCATAAATCATAGTTTAAATATCGTTGTATAGTATCTGAAAAACAGTTATCAGAAAAATAGTTTAATTTCCCTGCCCACGAGATTCTATCGCTGCATACACCGAGCACCTGAATACTAGCATGAACCCGAGTATAGATGCCACTATACCCGCCTTTACCTCCTAAAATGTTATACACCTATACGAGTGTATCTAATGTTCAAAATAAATGCATCACTGCTTTTATAGTGGGTGAGGTTGTCAACCTAACGGATCCGTCCATCTAAATTATGCTTACACCGATGGTATTAAAAGTATTCAAGCTAGAGGCTTTGTGTACAAACTCAGTATGCATATGTGTAGTACTCATGTCAATATAAAAGTAATTGAAAATGTAAATATAACAGCTTGTATTCTCTTCCCTGAAAACATGTAAAAAGCGGGACTGTAGACTCACCTTTGAATAAGCTCGGAATGAAAGATAAATGACTTGTACGGTTTAGACCCGAGTAATATAACCTAAGTATACGTATGTAGGTTGGTCAATATATGTATCTTATATAAGTGTGGTTTCATAGTGTACGTTGTCTTATTGCTCGACTCGACGCGTTTTAAAGTAAAAGTCAACTATATCATGCAAGTCCAACAAAGTCAACCGAAGTCAAACCGAAAGTCAAACTTGGTCAAAGTAGTCAACTAAAGTCAACATCAGTAGGTTCATGTCAAATATTGGTCAACATGTCAAACCTAAGTCATACAATACGTTTTAGGTCATGAATGATCATTTTCACAATTTCAGTTTATCGTTGTGCACCAAATCCATGAACACGTAGCATACTTAGCAAATTATCTCATAGTACAAAATTCACAAAAACATGGAAAACTCCAGATCACAAATAGACTTAAAATCGATTCCAAAAACTCTGGCCAGGGTCTCATACGATAATTAAAAGTCAGGAATCAGAAAGGATCAAGTTCAGGTTCATTACAGAAATTTTAGCTCGCGCGTCAGTTTTTAAACAAATTTCATAAAATATACAAAATAGATTTTGACGAACGGCTAATTGGTGTCATCTCAAAACATCTGGAGATTTTAGTGATAAAATAATCAGAAGCATTGCTTTAGCCAATTCGTACAGTTTTTCAAAACATTACAGACTCTCCAGTTTTTGAACATCAATCGAACACATCACAAAGATAAGAATATAACTCATGGCAAATCACGTTCTCGCAAGTTCACATACAAATAAAACATGTCAAGGAACACTTAGACTAACATATTCCAGAAGTGTAAAGTCTTAATCAATTCCTAATTCGTTCTAGCAATTTTTATGTAAACTTAAAAACAGATTCAGCATACTTTACAAATCAAAACTTCGTTTTATCATATCGGGAGCATTACATAACCTTTCGATGCAAATATTTAGTCTAAATTGCATAAATTTTCACAAGGAATACAGTAGTACACTTTATATAAACTAAAACAAAAAGTATGCAACTCCTAAAATTCGGATTACATGTGAAACCCTAACGAAACTTCGATTAATCATAACTTAAGCATCCGGTAACGAAATCATGCAAATCCAAAGTCCAAATTTATTAATTTTTCGAGATCTATCCATCTAAATACATTATATGATCAGTACATAAACTCATATAATCAGATTCATAACAATCAAATTCGGTTTTCATAAAAAAGACAACAATCGAGCAAATTAACAACTAACAACAACTTTAATCGCAATCAATTGAGCACTAGACTCTTGTACACTATGTAATTGATTAAAATCAGATCTAATAAGATTAGGGTTAGTGGTTTTATACCTTCAAATAACAAATTGCAAGTAGTTACGTGTAGAGAAGAACGAGAGGATCACGAATACATAAACGATTAAGCAAACGAGCAAGCAATTGATGGGGATTGAACGAGATGAAGATGGCAACCTAGATGATGAATATGGGGCTGAAAATCACGAATGGGAGCAGCTACAAGTCGTTCCCCTTCTTTTGTTATAATTATTTAGGGATTAAAAGGCTTAAAGGGCTTAACTAGTTGGGTTTTAACATTAACGGGCCACGAAAATAACATATGGACCATGGCGGGTGAATAATTTCTGCCAAGAGGGTCCAAATAGAAGTTAATGGACTCTAAAATGATTCTAGATGACTTTCTATGGGATCCGGTTAAGAGCCTTGAAGTGTCGTCAGCCGAAAACGTAAACCGGAACGTTAAACGTCAATTTCTCGCGTTTTAATCTATATAAATTCTAATAAATTGAAAGTATGTTTAAAACATAATAATTATATAGTATATTTATTAAAATTGATTTATATTATGTTTTGGCTTGCTTGATCATAAAGTGTGGTTCGTTTCAAGTGCCGTTTAAACGTACCGAAGGCCAGAAACGCTAAACCGATCGTTAAACGCAACCAAACGTTAATTTATTAAAAACCCAATAATTAAATATTTTAAAAAGTTAATAATTAATAAATTTAATTATTAAAATAAACCAGAGCGTTTCGTTGTTCAAAAAACTATTATCAAAATCGTATCGTTTTTATCGTATTTCATTATTCGAAATATTTATTTGAATTAATATCAACCCATATCAATTATTAAAAACCTCCGAAGATCAAGTACGCATTTAATACACGTAAACGCATAATAGCTAAATAATCGCCGTTACATAAACTAACGGAAGATTAACGGAAGTAACGGAAAAATCAGGGTTGTTACATTACCCACCTGTTATTGAAAATTTCGTCCCGAAATTTTAGTGAACGTCTGCTGAAGTAGTTTCCTCAGAAAACAGTTGTAGATACTTCAGTCTCATCTGATCTTCACGCTCCCACGTGAACTCTGGTCCTCTCCTCGCGTTCCACCGAACTTTAACGATAGGGATTCTGCTTTGCTTTAATTGCTTGACCTCACAACCCAAGATTTCGACAGGTTCCTCAATGAAATGAAGTTTGTTATCGATACGCAGTTCCTCTAAAGGAATAATCAAATTATCTTCGGCTAGGCACTTCTTTAGATTGGACACATGAAAAACGTCATGAATACCACTTAGTGCTTGTGGTAGTTCCAATCTGTAAGCTACCGGTCCAACTCTCTCAGTTATCTCTAACGGTCCAACATATCTAGGACTCAGTTTTCCTCGTTTCCCAAATCGTACGACACCCTTCCAAGGTGATACCTTAAGCATAACATTGTCACCAACTTGGAACTCTATGTCCTTTCGTCTAACATTGACGTAACTCTTTTGACGACTTCGAGCCATTCTCAATCGTTCCTGAATCTGTAGAACTTTCTCAGTTGTCTCCTGAATAATCTCAGGACCTGTCAACTGACTATCTCCCAACTCGCTCTAACAAACGGGAGATCTACACTTCCTTCCATACAACTCTTTGAAAGGTGTAGCTTTGATGCTCGCATGGTAGCTGTTATTGCATGAGAACTCAGCTAGTGGTAAATACTTATCCCATCCATTTCCAAAATCAATGACACACGCTCTCAACATGTCCTCAAAAGTCTGAATAGTTCGTTCGCTCTGGCCATCCGTCTGTAGGTGATATGCTGTGCTCATATCTAAACCGGTCCCCATTGCTTTTTGTAATGACTGCCAAAACCTGGAAGTAAATCTGCTGTCGCGGTCGGATATAATGGATATAGGCACTCCATGCCTAGAGACGACTTCCTTAATATAGATATGAGCCAACTTCTCCAATTTATCAGTTTCCCTTATCAGTAAAAAGTGTGCGGACTTAGTGAGATGATCCACGATAACCCTAATAGTATCGTGACCTCCCGCCGTTCTTGGTAGTTTCGTAATGAAGTCCATAGAAATTCCTTCCCACTTCCACTGGGGAATCTCTGGTTGAGTTAATAATCCTGATGGCATCTGATGCTCAGCCTTGACTTTAGCGCAAGTCAAGCACTTCCCGACATAGGTAGCAATATCAGCTTTCAAATTTGACCACCAATACAACGCCTTCAAATCCTAGTACATCTTATCTGATTCCGGATGAATTGGGTATCTCAACTTGTGTACTTCTTCCAACACTAGTTCTCTCAATCCACCAAACTTTGGTACCCAAATTCAGTTAGCAAAGTACCATGTTCCATCCTCCTTGACGTCAAACTTCTTATCCATCCCTTTGATAAATTCAACATCAACATTCTCTTGTTTCATGGCTTCTTGTTGTGCTTCGCGGACTTGTAATGTGAGATTCGTACGAAAAACTATGTTGAGAGCCTTAACCTTAAGAGGTCTATTTCGCTCTTTTCTACTTAAAACATCCTCCACAACATTCGCCTTGCCCGGGTGGTATTGAAGTTCGCAGTTATGATCGTTAAGTAGTTCCATCCAACGTCGTTGTCTCATATTGAGTTGCTTCTGATCGAATATGTGCTGTAAACTCTTATGGTCGGTGAAGATAGTGAACTTGGTTCCAAACAGGTAGTGTCTCCACATTTTAAGTGCAAAGACAACTGCTCCTAACTCAAGGTCGTGCGTAATGTAGTGCTGCTCGTGAATCTTTAACTGATGCGATCCATAAGCAATAAATTTGTTTCATTGCATAAGCACGCAACCCATTCCTTGACGTGAGGCATCACAATAAACCACAAAATCTTCACTTCCCTCGGGTAGAGACAATACTAGTGCAGTTGTTAACTTCTCTTTCAACAACTGAAATGCAGTCTCTTGCGGTTCTGACCACTCAAACTTCTTGCCCTTATTAGTTAACGCGGTTAATGGTCAGGAGATCCTAGAGAATCCTTCAATGAATCTCCGGTAGTAACCAGCTAGACCCAAAAATTACCTAGTCTGCGTTGGCGTCTTTGGAGTTTCCCAATTCTTATCTGACTCAATCTTTGCTGGATCGACCTGTATTCCATTGGCCCCTACAACATGGACAAGAAATTGTACTTTTGGCAACTAAAAGTCACACTTAGAGAACTTTGCATACAACTGCTTTTCTCTAAGCATAGTCAATATGATGCTGCTCGTGCTCTTTTCGGTTCTTGGAGTACACCAATATATCATCAATGAACACAATGCCGAATTTATCTAGGTATGGCGTACACACACGGTTCATGAGGTCCATGAACACTGCTGGTGCGTTCGTCAAACCATACGACATCACTGTAAACTCATAATGTCCATAACGTGTTCTAAATGCTATCTTCAGGACATTAGCTTCTTTGACTCTCAATTGGTGATACCCGGATCTCAAATCAATCTTCGAATAACAACTGGATCATTGTAGCTGATCAAATAAGTCATCAATCCTCGGTAGCGGATACCAATTCTTGATTGTTAGCTTGTTCAATTCTCTGTAGTCGATACACAATCTCATTGACTCATCCTTCTTCTTAACAAACAGGACCGGAGCTCCCCAAGGTGAAGAACTCGCTCTAATAAATCCCTTGTCTAATAACTCTTGCAATTGACTAGACAACTCTTGAAGTTCTGGGGGTGCAAGTCTGTATGGTGCGCGAGCCACCGATGCCGCTCCTGGCACTAAGTCTATCTGAAACTCAATTCCTCGATGCGGTGGGAGACCAGGTAATTCCTCCGGAAAAACTTCAAGAAATTCCTTAACTATAGGAACGTCTTCGGGTCTCCTTTCTTCTGGTACAATTTGGCTTACATGAGCCAAGAACGCATTCCATCCCTTTCTTACATACTTCTGGACCTTCGAGTAATTAGTGTAACTTGACGGGTGTACTGATCTCTTCTCCGTACACCATTACCATCAGTGGAAGGAATTCGAATAGCCATCGGGTCATAGCTGCCTCGGTTGTATCTTTAGATAACCAGTTTGTTTCAACCACGAGGTTAAAACTTCCTAGTTTAATAGTTCTCTAGAGTACACGTTGTCTAAGGAATGTACAGGGTTATAAACGTTGCGACCAAACTTCTATAGCGTAAGGCTTCTCTCAGCACCGGTGTTGACAGCATATATAAACATTATGATTGATGAGTGAGGACGTGACGAATTTCATGGAAAACAAAAATGAACAAGGTGTAATGGCAACTCAAACAAAATTGATATTTAATCGAAAAGGGTTCGTACAATCTCCCAGGCATGTGTGTCTCGCGAGAAAACAGTTGATGTGTAGTTCGCATCGATGTGTTCAAAGTTGGTTGGTAATGTTTGTGGGTATAATGAAAATGATTGTCGCTTAAGAATAGTATGTTGGAACAAAATGATGAGGGATATGGTAACGGGTAGTATTACTAGTAGCAATGAGTGGTGGCGTTAGCGATAAGTAGTGATGGGTTGTGATAAGCAGTGATGATAGCAGTGATGTATAAGTTGTTAGATAGCATGCTCACATCATAAGTATATGCACATGTACTCTAATGCACCCAATAAGGCATAATGGTCTTCAGTCGGTGGGCTCGTGTGAAGACAAAATCATGGACGGCGGATGGCTGAATGATAGGTAAGTTGGTAATCGAGTGGACAATATCTACTACATATTGTGCGGGCGGTTATCAGGAATTCCTCCTCTAAAGACGTATCAGAAATGAGTTGTGATGCACATTAGCGAGTAGTAAAATGCGAAGGTGTTGGTAGTGTCGAGTATTACTTAGTAGTGGTAAGCAGTAATGAGCAGTAGCAAGTAGCAAGGGGTAGTAGTAAGTAGTATTTAGTAATGACAAGCAGTGAGATGCAATGATCAGTCGTGACTAGCAGTGAGAGGCGGCGTTTAATAGTAGTTATCAGTGATAAACGGTACTGAGTAGTGGTATGAGATGACGAGTGTGTTCGAGTAGTGTCTTAGTAGTGACAAGTAGTGATTGGTGGTGAAAGACAGTGTCGAGCAGTGATGAGTTGGGTCAAGATCACAAGTTACTTACAAGCTATATTACCGATTAATTTGCACATGGTAAGTTTCTTCTCACATTCGGAGTTATACGGTTTGTGTTTTAAACGTTGTCTATCCAGGTAACCTACTTGACTCGGCCCCAATTCCTTATTTTGCGATGTCGGAACTTCTATATGGGTTACCGTAATGTAATCCCGGTCATTAGATTACGCTATCTCACATATCCATTCGACATCACTCCATATGTTCAAGATAGCGTAGTCAACTTAATTTAGTTAAATCTGGCTTCGTGTGTACGTATGTGTTTCGTGATATAGTATATTTAGTCCAAGTCCATGTTATATGGTATAAGGCATATATGTATGTGGTGTAATGTGTAGCCCTACATGTTGCATTGTGAAGCAAATAGTGCAGGTATGGTGTATAAAAGTCATCCAAGACACACAGCTATAGACTAGACTTCACTAATGCGCCCTACGGTTAGACACACTAATGTATCCTAGTTCCCTATAGCCAAAGCTCTGATACCAAATGTAACACTCCGTCAAATCCCTTTAACAGAATGTTAACTCTGGTCCCAGTGCTTGGCTTGACTTCTATGTAACATCAATATTCTACAGCGGAAGCAATTAATACCTGAGAATAAAACACGCAAAACGGGTCAACAATAATGTTGAGTGAATCTACAGGTTTAAGGTAAACAATACAGTATGTTTAAGAAATAATATTTTGAAAACGTTTACTAGTGAAAGACCACCAAAGTTTAATGTTAAAGTTTTTAGACAACACCGTTTCTCGTTTCAAAAGTTTGTTGACACTACCATGTCAAATTTCAATCATTTGTAAACAACACCCTGTCAAGTTTTATCTCATTTGCTCATAAACCATAGTTTAAATATCGTTGTATAGTATCTGAAAAACAGTTATCAGAAAAATAGTTTAATTTCCCTGCCCACGAGATTCTATCGCTGCATACACCGAGCACCTGAATACTAGCATTAACCCGAGTATAGATGCCACTATACCCGCCTTTACCTCCTAAAATGTTATACACCTGTACGAGTGTATCTAATGTTCAAAATAAATGCATCACTGCTTTTATAGTGGGTGAGGTTGTCAACCTAACGGATCCGTCCATCTAAATTGTGCTTACACCGATGGTATTAAAAGTATTTAAGCTAGAGGCTTTGTGTACAAACTCAGTATGCATATGTGTAGTACTCATGTCAATATAAAAGTAATTGAAAATGTAAATATAACAGCGTGTATTCTCATCCCTGAAAACATGTAAAAAGCGGGACTGTAGACTCACCTTTGAATAAGCTCGGAATGAAAGACAAATGACTTGTACGGTTTAGACCCGAGTAATATAACCTAAGTATACGTATGTAGGTTGGTCAATATATGTATCTTATATAAGTGTGGTTTCATAGTGTACGTTGTCTTATTGCTCGACTCGACGCGTTTTAAAGTAAAAGTCAACTATATCATGCAAGTCCAACAAAGTCAACCGAAGTCAAACCGAAAGTCAAAATTGGTCAAAGTAGTCAACTAAAGTCAACATCAGTAGGTTCATGTCAAATATTGGTCAACATGTCAAACCTAAGTCATACAATACGTTTTAGGTCATGAATGATCATTTTTACAATTTCAGTTTATCGTTGTGCACCAAATCCATGAACACGTAGCATACTTAGCAAATTATCTCATAGTAAAAAATTCACATAAACATGGCAAACTCCAGATCACAAATAGACTTAAAATCGATTCCAAAAAGTCTGGCCAGGGTCTCATACGATAATTAAAAGTTAGGAATCAGAAAGGATCAAGTTCAGGTTCGTTACAGAAATTTCAGCTCGCGCGTCAGTTTTTAAACATATTTCATAAAATATACAAAATATATTTTGACGAACGGCCAATTGGTGTCATCTCAAAACATCGGAATATTTTAGTGATAAAATAATCAGAAGCATTGCTTTAGCCAATTCATACAGTTTTGCAAAACATTACAGACTCTCCAGTTTTTGAACATCAATCGAACACATCACAAAGATAAGAATATAACTCATGGCAAATCACGTTCTCGCAAGTTCACATACAAATAAAACATGTCAAGGAACACTTAGACTAACATATTCCAGAAGTGTAAAGTCTTAATCAATTCCTAATTCGTTCTAGCAATTTTTATGTAAACTTAAAAACAGATTCAGCATACTTTACAAATCAAAACTTCGTTTTATCATATCGGGAGCATTACATAACCTTTCGATGCAAATATTTAGTCTAAATTGCATAAATTTTCACAAGGAATACAGTAGTACACTTTATATAAACTAAAACAAAAAGCATGCAACTCCTAAAATTCGGATTACATGTGAAACCCTAACGAAACTTCGATTAATCATAACTTAAGCATCCGGTAACGAAATCATGCAAATTCAAAGTCCAAATTTATTAATTTTTCGAGATCTATCCATCTAAATACATTATATGATCAGTACATAAACTCATATAATCAGATTCATAACAATCAAATTCGGTTTTCATAACAAAGACAACAATCGAGCAAATTAACAACTAACAACAACTTTAATCGCAATCAATTGAGCACTAGACTCTTGTACACTATGTAATTGATTAAAATCAGATCTAATAAGATTAGGGTTAGTGGTTTTATACCTTCAAATAACACATTGCAAGTAGATACATGTAGAGAAGAACGAGAGGATCACGAATACATAAACGATTAAGCAAACGAGCAAGCAATTGATGGGGATTGAACGAGATGAAGATGGTGACCTAGATGATGAATATGGGGCTGCAAATCACGAATGGGAGCAGCTACAAGTCGTTCCCCTTCTTTTGTTATAATTATTTAGGGATTAAAAGGCTTAAAGGGCTTAACTAGTTGGGTTTTAACATTAACGGGCCACGAAAATAACATATGGACCATGGCGGGTGAAGAATTTCGGCCAAGAGGGTCTAAATAGAAGTTAATGGACTCTAAAATGATTCTAGATGACTTTCTATGGGATCCGGTTAAGAGCCTTGAAGTGTCGTCAGCCGAAAACGTAAACCGGAACGTTAAACGTCAATTTCTCGCGTTTTAATCTATATAAATTCTAATAAATTGAAAGTATGTTTGAAACATAATAATTATATAGTATATTTATTAAAATTGATTTATATTATGTTTTGGCTTGCTTGATCATAAAGTGTGGTTCGTTTCAAGTGCCGTTTAAACGTACCGAAGGCCCGAAACGCTAAACCGATCGTTAAACACAACCAAACGTTAATTTATTAAAAACCCAATAAATTAAATACTTCAAAAAGTTAATAATTAATAAATTTAATTATTAAAATAAACCCGAGTGTTTCGTTGCTCAAAAAGCTATTATCAAAATCGTATCGTTTTTATCGTATTTCATTATTCAAAATATTTATTTGAATTAATATCAACCCATATCAATTATTAAAACCCTCCGAAGATCAAGTATGCATTTAATACATGTAAACACATAATAGCTAAATAATCGCCGTTAAATAAACTAACGGAAGGTTAACGGAAGTAACGGAAAAATCAGGGTTGTTACATTCGTCCAGGTGGATTTGGACGGGTCACGACAGGTGGTATCAGAGCGGTGGTCTTAGCGAACCAGGTCTTGCATTAGTGTGTCTATCTGATAGTTGTTTAGATGCATTAGTGGGTCTGGACTTCGAACGTGTCTGCATGTCAAAAGTTTTTCTTATCATTTCGTGTCGAAAATTACCTGCTTATCATTCTTAGTCTAGACACATCTTACTGCATTGATTGCATGAATAGTGTATAGACAAAATTCATATCTTAGCGTATATGATAATTCATATCTTATCGCATCTGTTACTGTAAACTTTGCCTAGGATATTCCGTAAATTCCTCTATAATCTACGAAATCTTTTGTTCTATATAAATATTCTATGTAATTAGAATATCATATTGGATAGCCGAAAATCATTTCATATCGAAAACTCTTTTATTCAATCGTACAAAATGGAAATCGCCACTAGTTCAAGTCTCTCGAATTTCGATATGGAGTTTCACTCGAGCTCCGAAAACAGCGTTACCAGAATGAATCAACCAAATCAGCCATCCCCAATTCATCTGATGGGTTCGTAGCTTACTTAATCATTGGAGACTAGAAGAAGGCGATCCCT
This sequence comes from Rutidosis leptorrhynchoides, assembly GCF_046630445.1. NCBI lineage: Eukaryota > Viridiplantae > Streptophyta > Magnoliopsida > Asterales > Asteraceae > Rutidosis > Rutidosis leptorrhynchoides. The sequence continues at coordinate 284,508,807 of NC_092338.1, read as the reverse complement.
TCCATCCATCACATTCCCCTCTTGGTAATGAACCTGAAGCACTTACCGGCGAACCAATTCGAAACACCATTTTCACCCTCATTTCTCGAATATCTCGTCACGATTATATACTATCTCAAATTCTGAATCTTATTCATCTGCTCGTCCGAAACGACAATTATCCCGGAGTAATACAAGAAGTCAACAAACTTCGTGCTCGAGTAATAGCTTTGGAAAATATGGTGCAAAATTTACCAGCTTCAACAACATCACCGACACCAACAGTACCATCAGTAACAGCACCAGTACCATCAACAATCCATGCCTCAACATCTCATTCTGTACCTCGAGTATAATCATCATTCTACATGACGTTCTACATCATTTATCTTCGTTCGACATAGGGATTATGTAATCTCCAATGTTTTAGAGATTATATATTCTTGTTCTAACGGTAAATCAGATGAGTTAATATCATATTAACTCATTAAATCCATGACTACATCTGAGGAAAATATATATGTAAGTATATTTTCATAAAGATTGTAATTAAAAATTCTTTTGTACAAACTGTTAATGGTGAAAATATTTTAACGGGTAGGTAATACCCTAGAAATATTTAGATTTCACATTAATAAGTTACACTGTACATTCTTCGAATCTGATTCAATAGTTATTTAGTATCCTACTTACATCCACCGATACACATATCCGTTTACCACAGAATAACCATTTTCATTCAATTTCATATTTGGATTTTGACCTATCAGAATCCGACAAGTGGCATAATGAAGAAAACATTGGACAAAATAAAATTTGTTAGAAACAAACGAATTAACTATGAGAAATTCTATTAAGAATCCACGCTAACAAAATCCTAGCTAACTGTTCCTAGCTAACTGTTAATTCCTTATTACATTTTATTATCGCAATTTATTTATCGCAGTTTATTTATCGCAATTTATATTCTCGCAATTTTATTTATCATCATTTAATTTCTGTTATTTATTTTATGCACTTTATTTATCGTCATTTAAATACTGTTATTTACGCATTTAAATATCGGGACACGTATACAAGGTTTTGACATATCATATCGATGCATATATATATATATATATATATATATATATATATATATATATATATATATATATATATATATATATATATATATATATATATATATATATTATTTGGAATAACCATAGACACTCTATATGCTGTAATGCTAGAGTTAGCTATACAGGGTTGAGGTTGATTCTACAATAATATATATACTTTGAGTTGTGATCGAGTCTGAGACATGTACACGGGTCACGATACGTATTAATTAATTCGAATATTATATATTAAACTATATATGAATTATTGGACTATTAACTGTGGACTATCGATTATGGACTAATAACATTGGACAATTAAAATGAATTAAAATATTGATTATAACATATGAAACTAAAAAATTCTTCAAGTTTGCCACTTGATTTCATCTTAAACCTCATTTGTATCTTGACGATTACAATCTGCGTTCGCACCTTTCGTAATTCTTGAAAACACCTCAATCGAGAGGATGAACCAACCGCACTTCATCTACGTAAGAAGAGATTGATGCATATAGTTATGCACTTGAAAACTCTCGAAACCTGAGTAAACGTTTAACACATATATGTGCTAATTCCTTTAGTCTTATTATTACCTAAAATAACTTGGTAATTTCGTTCAAAGTAGCAAATTTTTTCACAGCTCCACCAAGTCAACTTCGAATTTTCATTCGAAACAACCTTATTATCACCTTGATTTATATGTATTCTTTTTTATTGTTACCGGGGAACCTTTTATATTTCACCATATTACCATCAGCGTTTAATCATCTAAAAACACAATTCTCCTAAAACCACCTCGGATTAATAACCGATGATTCAGATATCGTAGCATTAAATGCAGAGGAAACAGAAAAATTGTAGATGGTCTAAACGGCCAAAAGTTTGATGATAAAGAAAGGAGTGTTAGGAACGCTCGATAGAAAATTTGGTACTGAAAAATAGATTGAGCAAACCATGAAGGAGACCAAGGCCAAATACAAGGACCATACCATATATTCAAAGAAACCAAGTAATTTGAGATCCGATGAAACCTTCAACGAATATCTTGCTCCGAGGTCATGTTAAAATCTTGCGGAAAATTTTTCTTAATCGACCTTCGAACTTGGAAATTCCAAAATATCATCATAAACATCTTCGATATTTCTGAGGATATTTTCGTAAATATTCTCATCCGAAATTATATACCTCATCGTGCTTCCTCTATTTCATTATATTGGAAACTTCTGTAAAATCTAAGTTTAATTTATGAATAAATTCTGGAGAAATGTAAAGAAATTAAAGCATAAGTTAGTATAATATAATGACGTCAGGCCAACGTAGTTATATTACAGTAAGTCATGCTGAAATTTCTAATGGAACGTGATGATTCACAGACTATACCATCATCATATAACATGTTACATAACTCTTTTATTCTATTTAATCTCTAAACATATCAAGAAAGTAATTACTTGGTATTTCTATCTTTCCGGATATTCTGGTAATTTGACAAATCAAATCGTGCTACTACCTTTAATTTCTACCTTGTATATTATGATAATTCGAAACTCCATACCTACGAATTCTGGACCATTATTCGCTTGACTTAAAATCGGTAAGAGGAAACAAAAGTATGAATTGAAGGAGAAAGAATAGAAAGTGTGAGTTGTGGAAATAAGAAAAAGAAGGGAAGGGATTTATAGTGAAATATTCGACAGAGCATTCGGGACAGATCATCGCATTTAATCAAAGAAGATCCTAATTTCCTTAATTTTCGAAGAATCAAATCTTTTAGATTTCGAATATTTTCTTTAAATCCCTTGAATTCCGGAATTCAACCAAGACAACATCAAAAGTTAAGACAAAACTTTATTTATTCATTTCACTCTTTTGTGATAACTTCATTCGTACTCTTCGAATAACCGGATTGTTTTATCCATATTTCTCAATGATGATAAAACTCTAATTTCTAGCTTGTATGCGTCATGAAAACATGCTTATTGTCAGCCATAACCATCCCAATCAAATTTCGGGACGAAATTTCTTTAACGGGTAGGTAATGTGACGACCCGGAAATTTCCGACAAAATTTAAACTTGATCTTTATTTGATTTCGACACGATAAGCAAAGTCTGTAATGATGAGTCTCAGAAATTTTGAACGATTTCATATATTCAATTACCCTTCGACTGTTCTCGACGATTCACGAACAATTGTTTGTATATGTATATATATATATATATATATATATATATATATATATATATATATATATATATATATATATATATATATATATATATATATATATATATATATATATATATATATATGCGTTTTGATTGTTAGAATTATATATAAAATAATATACGATATAATAAATATTAATATTAAAACTTATATATATGTGCATAAAGTATTTCGAATATAACATATTGAATGTTCAATGTTATACTACATATTTAGAATCATAATAATTATATCATATAGTTGTTCTAGATAAGTTTAAAGTAATTTATATAACGTATATATTAAACCATAATTACTTGAACCGAACATATGGATAATTATGATAATCTATTAAGCATAAATAAATATATGTTTAAAACATGTTAGAAGTATTTAATATTAACTACAAATTTTATGTTGTATTACAATTTTAGACCATAACTTAATTACTTGAACCATCGTTTTGTTTTTCTTTTGCTAATATGCGTGGACCCAAGATGGGATGGATAACCATATTGACAGACAAATTGATTCCAATTTGTTTTCATGATTGAGGGGATTTCATTTAAATTGTTTTTTAGCGATATTGTAACAACCCAACCCGTTAACCAACCAAAAACGAGGAAATAAAAAAATTTTAAAACTGATCTGGAGGGTGCGCGGCGCGCACAAGGCCTGAGACAGTTCTGATCAAAATGTCCATTTTTCGCGAAAAGATCTTCGACTTCCCGACACTTTTAGACCAACCGCTTTTCACAACAATTTATATTAGTTAAAAGTAACACGTTCCAATAATAAAATGAGTTTTACGAGACCGGGCCCACATCGGCCGTTATACGACTTTCGTACAAAATACAAGTTTCGACCACATGATTTTTAACACAAAATAAAGACCGAGCATGGCGATTGGGGATACGCTACCCAATCCTAATCAATCCAAAAGCAAGATCTTCTAAAGCAACTATGCAAGTCCTCTAATCCTCGCGCTTACCCGAGCCACCATCCGCATGCAATCTATAAAAAGAGTCAACAACGAGAGGGTAAGCTAACACTTAGTGAATGATAATATACTACATACATATATATGCATAAAATGGACACGCCACGAAATAACAAATACCGCATACCGAAGCATCCATATATAAGGCACTACATTAAGCATACCGTACGATCTCTAAGCAACGAGCTAAAGATACAACAACAATTATAAGTTCACCAACGACTATGTGAACCACGCCAAATAGCTACACCCGAAGGGTTAGCTACAACACAACAATACATTAATATATAACAATATAAACGAACAAGGTTAACACCTTAACCCAATACCGAGAACCAAATACCACAATGAAGATTGGCCGAACTACACGAGCCTTAGTAATCCGAAACCACACGAGATTACTATCTTCACAATATCGAGGTTGGCCGAACTACACGAGCCTTAGTAATCCGAAACCACACGAGATTACTACCTCAATAAGATGACCGAACTACACGAGTCACCATGAATCCGAACTACACGAGATTCATTTTGATAAGATGACCGAACTACACGCGTCATCGTGAATCCGAACTACACGCGATTCACTTCTCCAACTCAAACCCACGGTCACGGGATTATAAAATCCACCACATCGGGGTTATCCACAACCACATCACAATACATGTGATAACGCACACACAAGTGTACACCTTGCCAAAAGGAGGTCAACCAAAACGCACAACCGTGCCAATTGGACTCATACCAAAGTCCATCGAATCCACCTATATGTGAAGTGAGCTCTATAACCGAGAACCACTTCACCCGACCCGCACCCATCCTGCACATACATATGCACATAGAATATTAACACTCACCTTGTCACCTTGATGAATGCTTCCAAGTAAACCGCAACTCGCCAATGGAAAGTACCTATTCCATTATCACAAATTCAACAACACACTTAGATTGGATTTGCAAACCAAACCAATTTGACACTTAATGCAAATTCGACCCAAATGCACTTCCAAGTACAAACCGCGCCTAAAATTAACCAATAATCACTAACACAAGTGAGAATGGTCCTAACACGCCAATTAAACTCGAACACAAGTGTTAAACACTTACAAATCTCCAAATTGCCCATAAACCCTAATTTTGACCCATAAGGTCAAAATCTCACCATTTACAAGTTTTGACACCAAAACACCTTTAACTCGGTTTTATACTTCAACTTAATCCATTTTAAGTTTATAAACCTCATTAAATCGCCAATTGGGTCATAATCATCACTAAACCCTAATTTTGACCCAAAGTCAAAACTAGTCAACCAAATAACCCTAAATGGGTTTCAATACTTCCATAATCACTAACTTAAGTGATTGAACCCAATTTCAAGTCCTAATCATGGCCAATTAGTTCACCAACCCAAAATCCACCAACAATAACAACAAACCCGATTACTAGCATCACTAAACTCACTCCAAGAGTTTAAATGGGTTTCTCATCAATTTAAGTTCAAACCCTAACTTGATTATCAAAATCAAACAATGAAATTCGGAGTTAGAACTTACCACAACCACCAAAACGTATCTAGGAACGAGGTGAACAACTTTAAAACCCGAGACTTGATCAATTCAAGCTCCTTCTTCTCCAAAACCCCAAATCTCTCTCTAGAAATCTCCCTCTCTCTCTAGAATGATTTGAGAGTGTTAATGGATGTGAAATGTGATCCAAAATTGAATCTAACCAGCTGATATGGCTTCACATCCGGCCTCAAGTAAAAAGACTAAAAAGCCCCTCATTAAACCCAAAATAGAAAAAACAGAATTCTGTCGCTGGGCTCGTGCGCGGCACGCACCCATGGGTGTGCGCGGCGCGCACCCATGTCTGGGCAGAATCTGAGCTTTGTTTAATTACACAATGCTTCCTGCACTTTATGTAGCATAATTACACTTCCGTATAATAAATATTAGGGTCTTACAGATATTCAAACTTACACGTAATACTTAGTACTCAACTTTATATTGTTACTCCGTGATTTTTTTTGTGATTGTGTCGGAGGTGGGAAAACAACTTATCCATGACAAAATTTGCAAATGCATGATATTTTAGTATTATATTATTTTATTTATTCACTGCGTTTGTTTCTTGTTACCAATACTATCAACTGATATATATATATATATATATATATATATATATATATATATATATATATATATATATATATATATATATATATATATATATATATATATCCATGACACAAATCAAGAACAACCAACCACCATTATTGAATCAATTCTTCTGTAGGTTATTAACTTATGTTCAATTAGTTCATTTCAAGAACACACTCTCCGATCACTATGGTTCGCCGAGAACGCAAACCATCAACCACCACCTTCATCCTCTTCGTCAACCACCTTCATCATGTCACCACTATACTACCTAATTCATTGTTATGTCAATTTGTTACTACCATTAGAACCACATCGGGTCACCATGAAAACCGCCATCACCAAACCGTTGCCACCTTCCTTCTTCATGAGAAACCACAATAACCGCCACCACTTTAGTCCAATCATCACCACCCACATGAACAATCACCCGCCATTACCTTCGAAACACCATCACCATTTTGAACACCACCATTAAAAATGCTACCCAACCACCATATAAACATTCATCCGCCACCTACACCACATCCTTGTATATTCTAATTTCCATTTAGGATCATGAAATAATCATCACCCATTTAAAACATCACTCAAAACCTACAAATAATATTTGATCATTCGTAAACCCCTCCTCAACAAAACCCATTTCATCACCACCACTAACAACCATTATGTTTAACCGTCACCACCCTACTTGTTCTCTGTTTATGCTAATTGTCGACAAGACATCTGTATGTAAATATGTATACAAAACTGAAATAGCCAAGCATATAATCAACCAAAACGAGAAAGTTAAAACGATCTAACCGATTGAAGGGTTGAACCGGGCTTGTGTTTGACACAATTCCCTTAAACAGATTCTTCGTCTGTTCCCAGGGTACACCGGTCCGAAGCAGTATACTACCGGACTTGAACACTTGCCTGAAAGATAACCAAAACGGGAGACCGTTGATGTTGAAACCGAAAGAGAGTAAAATAGAGATCGTGAGTGTGTTTTTTCTTGCTAGAAAATCTTTTATATATTACAAATGAGCAAGATGGTGTCTATTAATACACCAAAACAACCCAGCTCCATGGTTTTCTTAATATTCATAAAGCTAACTAGTGGTGTAGTGGGTGAACCTAACTCACTTAACTTGATGCCCATAAAATATGGCAATGATAGAGAGAAAATTCTGCAATAAAGGCAGCTTGTGGGCCAATCCTAACCCACAATTATCATGGGTAATGGGTCAAAACATCCCCATGGTTCAGGTGCAAAGCTGACATGAATACAAACCCATTTTCTCTTAATTTTCAGCATCAACCACCTCACTTTGAAGCACGATGTCTCATTCACAACCACATAACTTTGGACACCATAATATATCGTTGTGATGCCCTTATCAAGAGCTACTCAACCATATAAACTATCACTCATAAATATGATATATACATATAGATATTTACGTCCAAAGTTTGGGAAAAAATGCACCAAACATTGATATTTTTCCAACAATCCCCCACAAGAATGGAGATCTCTCTCAGAAACAACATCATCCGGTTAAATTTCAACAGTTGAATCTTGCATATGATAGGTAGGTGTTACCCTTTGAACCTTCGCTTATGAAACGCACTTAGTCTACTGGCTCTGAGTAGACGGCAATGTCTTTGAATTCGTCTTCCGTTTGTGTAGGCGACAATACGCTTCACATAAGACTCTCCCTGACAAAGTCAAGTCCTCATAGTTATGTTCGTTATGGTCATGAACATTAGCCTGGTTCTGCGAGAGCTTATCAAGTATTGTGCCCCAACAATACCCTTCGAAGCGACCCCACTTCTCTCTCACATAGGTGATTCACCACAGTGTGGCTACTGATTAATCACGCATGGTTATCTCAGTTGAATCATTAAAAGCCTGGGCTTATCCTCATACATGTCACTTTTAGGAATGAACTAGGAAGTCTACTCATAATTAGTAAACTCCTTTTAAAAGTTGTAGGGGTTGCTAGTTTAGTAATTAACTCCCCCATAGTGACTTCGCCAGTTCATACAAGTAGGTTGTCCTATTGAACTCAGAACTTAGGATCTCCAGTCAACTGAGTTAGGTTTTCCTTCATATAAACTTAGCCTTTCATGGACTTCAGTCCCATTCCCACGCACGACTCATATACTAACTCTCTGCTTAAGCCTTTTGTCAGCGGATCCGCAACATTATCCTTTGAATTCACATAGTCAATAGTGATAATTTCTCTAGAGATTAGTTGTCATACTTTATTATGTCTACGTCTCACATGTTTATTCATACCATATGTTTATTCACACCATTACACATTGTAATATGAGCTCTACCAATCACCGATTGGCTATTACAATGTATACATATGCCCGACACCGGCTTAGGTCATCTTGGTATATTCTCAACGAATTGACGTAGCCATTCTCCCTTTTCACCAGCTTTATCTAAAGCGATGAATTCTGATTCCATTGTAGATCTAGCAATAATCGTTTGTTAAAAGACTTCTACGATATAGCAACACCTTCAAATGTGAATACACACCTACATGTCGCTATGGAATCATTCGTATCAGATATATAGTTTGAATCACAGTGTCCCTCGATTACTGCAGGATATCTGTTACCGAACTGACCTAATCATACAACTCCAATGAGATGTACTTGAATTACTCTTATATATACTTAGATTGCTTATAGCATATGCTAAGTTGGATAGAGTACAACTCATTAGAGATACATTAGAATGAGATTACTCTTATATCTACTTAGCTTGCTTACAGCATATGCTAAGTAGATAGAGTACAACTCATTAGAGATACATTAGAACGTGTTATCATGAACCTTGTTCTTGATAGAAAACGCAAGACACCCCTACATTTACAAGCTATTATGTCCATTTTACACAACCAACTAGGGTTACTCACAACCAACTAGGGTTACTGCTTATCCTTTCAAAGCTTCCCCCACATGTCTTGCAACTTTATATCATAATCATATATATCTAATGACCTTAATCAATCAAGCGTTCAAATGCTCACACATAAGATTTGCATCTTTTGTGGTCCCTCTTTTAGCACATTTGAGCAATTCTTAGTCATATTATAGGTTTGACCTAGAGACGTTGAATTCAGAAAACTTAATAAAGTTCTTGCACTTAAATTATATTTTCACATCTGAATTCTGATTAGGTAATTCAAATCTTAAGATAATAATGATATAATAAAGATTGACATCTTTATATAATAATTATCTTCAATATCATAATTCACATAACATGCGAATAATTCACATCATCAATGATGTTCACAATATATCAAATCCTTTTATTACTGAATGAAATCGATTTTGCCTTTAAATATATTCAACACAATGAAATATTATTTGTTAATTGATCTCTGCAGATGATCATCATTAACAAGTCTAAGTCTAGCATTCCATAGACTTTATGTCCAAAGCATTAGAATAATTGACGCATCATTCATATTCTATATAGCTTTTCTCACCAGAAATGTCATACCATATCTCCTGTATCATGACAAAATGGACTTCACATACATAAACACTGTCTTAAATATACAATTTAAAAGGGTCTCAAATATTATGTATATCTTTTATACATTCAGTTTTAGTTCCTCTATAAGCATAATATATGTATGCCATTTATCGAGAAAGTTTCTTTAATTATACTAGTTCCTATTGAACTAGCTCATTAGGTGTCTCATCTTGAACACCTTCTCGTCTATCCTAGATGAACTTTCACGTTCATTTGTAATGTATGAAGATACATTTTAAAGAATGAAACGTTTCTCAATTCTATTATAGAACCTTTGTGTATATCCAAAATCTTGGATTCATGCACAAGGAAGCGATAAGCACTACTTTGTTTAGCACATGCGATAAATATGCAGTCAATAGTCTTTGATCCTATCTTTTGTGCCTTAGGTAGGGAACAACTACCTTTGCTAGGCACCCCCACACTTTGAGGTACTCATAGGATGATTTTCTTTTCCATCATAACTCGTATGGGGTATCATCCCTTTTCCTTTAGGGTATCTTATTTAAAAGATAGTTTGCCGATAGGATGACATCCCCCCACATTGATTAGCTTACACCAAAACTTACTAACATGGCATTCACCATATCTTTCTTGGTTCTATTCTTTCGTTCAATAGTCTCATTCGAGTGGGGTGAGTAAGGTGCAATAAATTCATTTCTAATGCCATTTTGTGAACAAAATTCAGCCAAATGTGCGATATATTTACCACCTCTATTACTGTGAACAACCTTGATTTTCCGTTCAAGTTGATTCTCATAAGCAATAAACTAATCTATTGCTTCATCTTTACTTTTCAACTAGTAAATATAACAATACTTCATCTATCATCGATAAACGAAATAAAGTATCTGTTTTCATTCATCGTTAGAATGGATCTAAAATCACACACATCCGTGTAGATCATATCAAAGTGTTCGGTTATTCTTTCAACTGATTTAAAGGGCGATCTCATTAATTTGACTTCAGCACAAGTTTTCCATCTATAGTTTGAATATACCATTAAGGGCATAATCCTCTCAAAACAAACATTCCACTTTGGTCAACATGACCTAATTCAAACTCTATTCTGAAGCCAAATTTGTTCAACAACCATTCGGACACAAGATTCCTTACGAATCTCATGAACATACAACACATTATTCAATATGAGTTCCTATCCAGAATTCAATTTTTTCAGGATCATCAATCTGGAATATATACTAAAATAAACTGTTTTAGCAAAACAAAAGATTTCAGTAAGCAAATACCACGTGAACTAAATTAATTTGGGTTTTCAACCCAAATAAAAGTTTCATTTTACCGTGAGCAAACTGAGTTAAACCAAACATGCTTCAACTCAACTAGGTTAAACCAATCAGGTCTAAACACAAACATGTAAACCAAACATGTTAAAACCAAAAGGTTTATACTAAACGATTAAACTAAATCGTTTCAACAAAAGCGGTTAAACCAAACATGTTTAAGCCCAATTATTAAAAAAACAAGTTTAAATCCGGTTTAATAACAGTCTAAAACTGTCCAAATACTGTCCTAAAGACAGTCTATAACCAGTGTCGAATACTTCTGGAAACAGATCGAAATACAGTTTGAAATCAGTCCGGAAACGGTCCGAAAACTCTTCGAATACACTTTATAGAACGATCGACTTGCTCACAAGCAATCTGAATGATTCCAAACCTGAACAGCGCTCACAATCTGAGCATCATGTTTCCATTCAAAATTTGGGAAACAGTTTAGTCAAGAACATCGCAAGGTTCATCGAGGTTAGATAAAAGAACATCTTTTTCTACCAAAGCTTAAAGTTCACACAAGTGAACTTTTCAGGTCTTTCAGCCTGAGTATGAACTGCATCATGTTCCCCTTGAGCTACTGGGGAGCAGTTTCACACAAGAACCTCGCAAGGTTCAACATGGTCAGACAAAAGGGCATCTTTTGATGCCAACATTTAAAGTCCACACCAGTGAACTTTTCAGGTTTCTCAACATGAGAAATAACCAACCACGCTAGGAGGCGGTGCAACAAGTGCTACTTTATAAATTCAAGCGTCAAGCAACAAGTCAATACTAAATATATGTTCCATATATATATTGAATCATGTACGTTATAAACATATCAATGTTGTAACACTTCACAAGTCATCAGTTAAGGCAACCAATCATAAATCAATTACTTATTAATTAAGTGGATTAAGAATGGTGCACTTTTTCAGCATCCGTAACCGTTCAATTCAGTTCGACAACAATGATTTAATAAGAATAAATATATAATATTTATCAATCAATGAATCCACTTGTTATGGCAACAAAGTTCGTTTACTTAATTATAATATCAATTAAAGTATGATTACATGATATTATATTTGAAAGCTCCACCAAAATTCTGATCTATATTTCATAATATTATATTTGAAAGCTCCACCAAAATTCTGATCTATATTTCATAATAGATCCACTAATATTGTAAAGATCAACTAAAATATATAATATATTATAATCACAATTAAATATTAATTAAAATATTCCAAAGATTACTACTCCACTATTTTGAGCTATATCATAATATAATGGACATATAATATTTAAAAATTCACCTTTCAATTCTTATCCATACAATCATATGTTCAATTCATCACGATATAATTCTCGAGCAACCAGTAGTTCATATTACAAATTATAAATGAATATATCAATATCAAAGCTCATAAAAAGATGGTACAATAATCCAGTTTATTAATATAGTACGCATATAGATACAACGTATATTCAGGTTATATGGCTACTAGCCTAATAACAATTTGAGATAGGTGAAGCATATATTAATAATATATCTATATATCTATATATATACAAGATAACAATCCATTAATACAAGATTCATCATTCATCAAATCTGAACTATTTTAACATCCATACATTAACATCTCATACCATTCAATTCAGTTTACGAAGACGTTCACAGTCAACCTAAATTCTAATCATTCATGATTTAATATGTGAATAACAAGTTGTATCAGTTTATAGCACAAGATTAACATCAATTAAGAAACATGTCAGCAATTTAATCAGCAAATGTACTGATTATAAACAAAGATTAATCAGTAAGTTAACAGTTAATAAGCAACAGCTACCATGTGTTTAACAATACATTTAAACTGCACGTTTTAATCAGCATAACACGTTTTAATAGCAATCAGCATGTTTTATTGTATTTAACAGCAGCAGTATCAATCAAGTTGCAGATTAATTATAAGATGATATAAACTATTTGAATTACAGATCGAATTATTAATATACACATCTCAGTTTCGTAAGAACAATATTATAAATTTCGTGAACAAGAATCTGTTTAAGATTCTATGTAAATATGTATACGAAACTGAAATAGCCAAGCATATAATCAACCAAAACGAGAAAGTTAAAACAATCTAACCGATTGAAGGGTTGAATCGGGCTTATGTTTGACACAATTCCCTTAAACAGATTCTTCATCTGTTCCCAGGGTACACTAGTCCGAAGCAGCATACTGCCGGACTTGAACACTTGCCTGAAAGATAACCGAAATGGGAGACCGTTGATGTTGAAACTGAAAGAGAGCAAAATAGAGATCGTGATTGTGTTTTTTCTTGCTAGACAATTTTTGTATATTACAAATGAGCAAGATGGTGTCTATTAATACACCAAAACAACCCAGCTACATGGTTTTCTTAATATTCATAAAGCTAACTAGTGGTGTAGTGGGTGAACCTAACTCACTTAACTTGATGCCCAAAAAATATGGCAATGATAGAGAGAAAATTCTGCAATAAAGGCAGCTTGTGGGCCAATCCTAACCCACAATTATCATGGGTAATGGGTCAAAACATCCCCATGGGTCAGGTGCAAAGCTGACAAGAATACAAACCCATTTTCTCTTAATTTTCAGCATCAACCACCACACTTTGAAGCACGATATCTCATTCACAACCACATAACTTTGGACACCATAATATATCGTTGTGATGCCCTTATCAAGAGCTACTCAACCATATAAACTATCACTCATAAATATGATATATACATATAGATATTTACGTCTAAAGTTTGGGAAAAATGCACCAAACATTGATATTTTTCCAACAACATCACATACCTGTCAAAGTTTTCTGTTATCGTTGCAGCCGGTTCATCTTCTCCAAGAACCACCATCATTGATGGACCCAAACGCATCACCAAATTGCTTTGTTGTTGCTTCCCTTCGTTAATAGTTCCCGTTTGCTTTTATTTTCTGGTCGAACAAAACACCATTAACCATCACCATCCTTGTTGTTTCTTGATTGATTCGAACAATCACCACAGCGAACCATCATCACCTTAATCTTCTTGTTCCTTCCACTACTCTACTGTTTTGTTACCTGATCAAACCAAATTACACATCAAAACTGCTATTGTCTATAATGTTGCTGTTCGAAGGGAAAGAAACCTATTTAATGAAACGGTTATGAAGAATATAATATGATAGTTATGTTATAATTATGGTTATGATGACGAGTCTGTGAGATGATGAATGATATTAACATTATACGAAAACAATAATGATGATGGATAACGATGAAGATGATGATACTTGGTTACTATGACGATGATGATGAACATGATTTTATGATTGTGATAAGGATACGATTACAGACGATAATGATGATTCGATGAATGATGATGATAAAACTGCAGCTTGTTCGTATTTTTTTCCTTTTCCCTTCTGCATCCATTAAAACCTACGATCACCTCATACAACCCAATCCTTGCCACTATTATTTACTCAAAACTCTAACCCAACTCAGCCGTTATAAATTCGATTATGCAGTCTGTATATAATGTTATAATTCCAAAATTGCTTTTGCGTGTATTTCCCTCTGGTGGCCGACAATCATCTATCAAGTAATCCCACTTGTTAAAGGTAAAATTGATGGTGAAGTTAAGTGGATAGTGATGGCTTATGATCCTGTTACAAGTTCTAAAAAAAACGATAACATTGGGCCGCATGATCTATTTCTCTTTTGGACCGAATACATGATTGTAATGTTGGGCCGTATATGATTTTTATGGATTACGGAATGCTTGGGCCATGTAATCTCTATTGGGCCAAAAATCTGATAATAATATAGTTAGATGATGAAGAAGAAGATTAAGAATAACGTGTTAATAAAAATGGTGAGCAAAATAAAACAGAAGAGCAGGGCAGAGGGACTAGTTGGGTGTGTGGGTGTTTAAGCAAGAGGTCTCGGGTTTGAACCTGGGCTAAGGTGTTTTTTTAAAGGCTTGTCTTCAAAGGTTGTATTCTATTATTATTTTTATTATTATTATTATTAACCATTATTATTACCTTATTATTTTGTTATTATTAATATAATTATAATTATTAAGTATTATTATTATTAGTGTTATGATAAAATATTGTAAGGATTTTAATTATATATAGATATGAAAATAAGTAAAATTATAAATAAGCCATGATCTAAATAAAATATTATTACTATTATTATAAGTATTATAAGTATTATTATTAATATTAGTATTATCATTAAGAATTTTATTAGTAGTATCACTATCATTAACATTATAATTATTATTAAAATTATCATTTCTAGTATCATTATTATTATCATTCTTATTAGTATTATCACTTTTATTATTATATTTAGTTAAAGTATCATCATGATTAAAATTTTCATTTTTATTAAAGTTATCTTTTTCATTAGTATTATTATTATTGTTATTATTATTATTATTATTATTATTATTATTATTATTATTATTATTATTATTATTATTATTATTATACTACAACAAATAAAGATTTTGTACATAAAATATACTTATTACATATACCATAAATATATTAATATTTCATATAACTATAAATCAAACACAATAATATTATTTACATAAGTATTTACATATAACAAATTTATGATTAAATAATATAATATTAATTATATAGTATATATGTATTAGTATAACTATATATATAAATATTAATATACAAAATAACTAGATATATATATATATATATATATATATATATATATATATATATATATATATATATATATATATATATATATATATATAACCTTTGAAATAACAAATAGATTACTAAATTAAATAAGTATTATACATAAACTAGTTTGATTATTATTACATGTTAATAATATGTGTTAATATATATATATATACTTGAATATAGGTTTGTGAATCTGATGCCAACCGCGCATTGTTCAGTTTCGTCGTGTGCATATTTTTACTACAAAATATCGTATTGTGAGTTTCATTACTCCCTTTTTAAATGATTTTGCAATATAAATTTTTGGGACTGAGAATACATGCGCTTTTATAAATTTTTTACGAAATAGACACAAGTAATCGAAACTACATTATATGGTTGAATGATCGAAGCCGAATATGCCCCTTTTGCTTGGTAGCCTAAGAATTAGTAAACCGATCTACTAATTGACGCGAATCCTAAATATAGATCTATTGGGCCCAACAAACCCCATCCGTTGTAGCGGATGCTTTAGTACTTCGATGTTGTTTTATCATGTCCGATGGATGTCCCGGAATTATAGGGGATATTCTTATATGCATCTTGTTAATGTCGGTTACCAGGTGTTCAATCCATATGAATGATTTTTTATCTCTATGCATGGGACGTATATTTATGAGAAATGAAAATGAAAATCTTGTGGCCTATTAAAATGATGAAAATGATCGATTATGATAAACTAATGAACTCACCAACCTTTTAGTTGACACTTTAAAGCATGTTTATTCTCAGGTATGAAAGAAATCTTCCGCTGTGCATTTGCTCATTTTAGAGATATTACTTGGAGTCATTCATGAAATATTTCAAAAGACGTTGCATTTGAGTCATTGAGATCAACAAGATTATTATTAAGTCAATTATAGATTGGATATATTCTGAAATGGTATGCATACCTATCAACTTTTGATGTGATGAAAGTTTGTCTTTTAAAAACGAATGAAATGTTTGTAAAATGTATCATATAGAGGTCAGAACCTCGCGATGTAACCAAATGTAATGTATTCGTCCAGGTGGATTTGGATGGGTCACGACAGTGCGTGTGGCTCTCATTCGGTCTTCCACACTTAGAGGTTCCTGATTTTCCATGATTGAATTTGTTGAATCTGAATCACTAGAGGATTCTGATTTAATGGTTTCTTCCTCGACAATCTCTGGTTGTATGATTTGCGATTCAGGAGGAATGATTAGTGGTTCAGGATCTCTGAATTGTCCTTGAATATCCTCCAGGTTCTCAATTGTGAGGTCGAGTTCAAAAAATGGATTATCGGAAATTTGAATTGGTGTACTTGGTCGACTAGATGACGATTCTATAGAAAAATCAACGGTGACGATATTGGCTAGATGTCTTGATCGGGTTACAGGTGGTGAACGTATGAAAGGTGGTGAACATTTTGCTCGATGCATTCACTGAATATCCTATTAGTTATAAAGATAAAAATTATATAAGTTATCAAATTAATAGACTTTTCTGATTTTGCCCACGTTTCGAATAGCCAATAGATGCAACAGGTAGCCAGGACCCTTTAAATCGGAAGCCCACAACTCTCCACTAACAAATCCAACTATTACTACGAACCAGAAAATTTTGGATGTCTATCAATTAACCGCTTAAAATAATTTTTCGTCGAAATTTAAAGAAAATATAGAAAATTCTATGTCCTAAAAACTAGAGCGTAGAAATGAGAAAGAAGAAGAATACGTCGAAAAACGTCGAAAAATAAAAGGTCGAAAAATAACAAGTCAAAAAATAATAATAAGAAAGTAAAGCGTCGAAACTTAAAAGTCTAAAAACTATACATTAAAACTTGCACCTAAAGGTATTAAATCTTAAAGAAATTCTATATCCAAAATGGCAATAACTTAAAAAGCACTAAAATTTATTTAAAACTAAAGCGATAAGCGACGTCGTAAAATTCTAAAGCGCCTAAATCTTAATCTAAAGAAAAAGCACTTAAGGGATTTTACGGCAAAGCCTAAAGATCTAGAAATACTATGGCAAAATACTAAGCTTAAAATTAGTTACGAATGAAAAAAATACAAATTACGAATTAAACGATAAAAATATACAATTTATAACTAGAATGATAAAAATACAAATTTTATAAAAATATTATTTTATATTATTATATTATAAAAGTAGTAATTTATATAATAAATAATAATTTTAAAACTTAATATTACTAATTATAAACTAAAACTAAAATTAAAAACTAATTAATTAATTAAACCTTAATTAGGTTAAACAATAATAATAATTAAATTAAAACCTAACCGTCATTAATTGCTGTACGAGGTTTGGGCGTGTCAGACTTTTCCATGCGGTCGCATAGGTTTAACCATGCATCTCATGCGATCGCATGAGCTGCAGATTCAAATTAGATGCTGTTAAAAAAAAAATGCTGGTTCAAATCGATTTTTTTTCTGAGTTTAATTTTCTGATTTTAATCTAAAAAAATAAATTTTAAATAAAACTTATATTTAAAAAAATAATTATTAGTTTTTATAACTTTTAACAAAAGTAAATAAAAAATATAAACTTTTTAATTTAAATACTTAAAATATATATATATATATATATATATATATATATATATATATATATATATATATATATATATATATTTCTTTTCTTTTTTATCTTTTTATTACTTTTAAACTTATATAATTTTTTTACAAAAATAGACTAAAAACTAATATTTTTTTATATATATAGCGTTCCGCTTTTCGATCCCCGGCAGCGGCGCCAAAAATACTTGATGTGTGCGAGGTGTAGTACGAAATAGATTATATTTTACTACAAAATACTATTAAATACGATACAATTTACACAAGTTATTTATTTATTTATAGAATGGATATACCTAAACCTTGCTACAACACTTATAGGCAGTGTACCTAATCGTAGAGTAGTGTAGTTTATAGTAAGTCCGGTTCGTTCCACAGGGAGCTGGCTAAGTTTAACGCTATATTTATTTTACACTGTATTTGTATAAATATATATATAAGTAATATTATTATTATTATTATTATTATTATTATTTTTATTATTATTATTATTATTATTATTATTATTATTATTATTATTATTATTATTATTATTATTATTATTATTATTATTATTATTATTATTATAAAAGGGGGTTTTTACCGTTTAATGACCGGTTTGTCATTTTACGTCTTAAATCAAAATTAAAACCTAATGTAAAATATTAAATATAAATATAACTTAATTTAAAGCATAAAGTAAATGACGATAAATAAAAGTGCGATAAATAAAATTGCAGTAATTTAAAGTACGATAAATAAAATGACGATAAATAAAATGATGGTAAATAAAAGTACGATGAGATATAAATTATGAGAATTATGCTTATTTAAACTTTCGTAATCATGATGTTTGACGTGTTGATTTTAATTTATTACCATGGGTTAATTGTCCTTTGTCCTGGATTATTCGATATGTCCATCTGGTTTTTGTCCATAATAGTCCATCGGTCATAAATATAAAGTGCGAGTGTGCTCGTCAAATTACCCTTATACCCGAAGTCAAATATTCCAACTAATTAGGGACTTAAACTGTAACAAGGTTTTAATACTTTGTTAATGATTACACCAGGTTATCGAATGCGTGTAATCCAAGGTTTTAATACTTTATTAACAATTACACCAATTTTCCTTGTATGTAATTCACCCCTGTTTTAATGAGTCTATTGACTATTAATCTATCCCCGTGTCCGGTCAAATGAACAATTATTAGTACTTATAAATATCTCGCCCATCGTATTCGATCGAGTGTATGTGGTTATTTATAGATACGTCAAATTGTAAATCTCTACATTAAATTAAAGAACTATCATTCAGTTAAACAAATATAAAGCCCATTAATAGCCCATAGTCCAATTTCCACAAGTGTCGGTCTTTTGTCCAAACCCCAATTATGGTCCAAAGCCCAATAACCCAGTCTTAATATTTAACCCAACATCATGATTACTTCGGCTCAAATAAACATAATAATAACTTAGCTACGAGACATTAATTTAAAAAGGTTGAACATAACTTACAATGAATATTAATCGCGTAGTGTTACACGGACAGAATTTCGACTTACAAACTTAAAACATTCGCCACTATAACCTTATTATTATTAACTTAATATTAAAATTATTATTATAAAATAAATATAAATATATTTGAGAGAGTGATCAGAGAGATGTATGATGAAGGTGTAAATAACTCGTCCAATTCGTTCACTATTTATAGCACTTGGCCTCGAATTTCTTCCCATGCGATCGCATGGATTTATAACTACCAAACCATGCGATCGCATGGCCTCCTGGGACAGCTCACTTCATCTTGTTTTCTAGCTTGCCGACGATTTTTAATAATATAATATAATATATATAATTTTATATAATTATATATATATTATATTATATTCATGTGCATAGTTGTCTTGTACTTTCAGTTCCGTTGAGTCGCGCATTGATAGTTGGTTCATGTCCCGATTCCGAATTTTCGAACGTCTTTTCGTACGATTTAATATCTTATACTTTGCATTTTGCGGCTTGTACTTTTGTAATTTCTAGACGTTTCTCATCAATAATTTGAACCACTTGGATTGTACTTTGTACTTTTGAGCTTTTTGGTCGTTTGCGTCTTCAAATCATCGAATCTGTTTTTTGTCTTCACCTTTTATTATTTAAACGAATATCACTTGAAAATAGAACAACTGCAACTAAAAGTTTGTCTTTCTTGAAGGATAATGCAATGAAATATGTGTTCATTTTTAGCATTATCATTAACGAATAAAATCGGAGCGCCCCATGGTGAATGGCTAGGTTGGATGAAACCACGGTCAAGTAGTTCTTGGATTTGACTTTGCAATTCTTGCATTTCGGATAGAGAAAGCCTATACGGTGCACGTGCTACGGGTGCAGCTCCCGGAATAAGATCGATTTGAAATTCAACCGGTCGATGAGGCGAAAGACCCGGCAATTCATCGGGAAATACATCGGAATATTCACTAACAATCGGCACATCGTCGATGAGCTTCTCATCGGTCTCGACTTTCTTAACGTGGGCTAGAATCGCGAAACAACCTTTACGAAGGTATTTTTCAACTTTAAGGCACGAGACGAGGTTGAGTCCGATGCAACTCTTATCGCCATAGACAATCAAGGGTTCGCCATTCTCGATAGGAATTTGAATCGCTTTAAGATCACAAAGGATGTGAGATTTCGTTTTGGCTAACCAATCCATACCAATGGTTACATCGAAGCTCCCTAGTTCTATAAGTATCAAGTCAATTTCAAACTCTTTACCCATTAAGTTTAACGTACACCCCCGGTAAAATTTATCGGCACTCAATAGTTTCCCGTTGGCCACTTCAATGGTATAAGTAGTATCTAGTGGAAGTGGTGGAGTGCTAAAAGAATGAGTCAAAGTCTTGGATACAAAACTCTTGTCGGCACCCGAATCGAATAAACAAGAGACATAAGAATTGTTGAGAAGAAACGTACCCGTGACTAGTTCATTGTCATCTCGGGCTTCCTCGGTGTTGATGTTGAAAGCTCGGCCGCGTGCATTGGGGTTAGCTTTCTTCTTTGGGCATGCATTTCTAAAATGACCCGGTTGGCCACATTCAAAGCAAACGCCCGATTTTGGCGCATTGGTCCCCTTTTGAGCAACGGGGGCGGCACTTCTACAATCGTTGGCCACATGACCACTTCTTTGGCACCGGTGTAAAAACGGCTTGTCACATTCACCATAGTGATGTTTGTGGCATTTGTTGCAAAAAGGTTTATTTCCGACATAACTTTTCTTGCCGTCGAAGGTGAAAGGCTTTTTGGTGAAGTTGTTGTTGTAGTTGTTTGATGGAGTGACTTCCCATTTTCTTTTGTTGCCACCCGACTTATCCTCGGCCTTAAGTGCCGGTACTATAATTTCATCTACCGTCTCTATAAATTGACGGGCCATCTTCAAAGCTTCTTGTAGGTTAGCAGGTTTGGATGACATTACCCCATGTTTAATGCTCTTAGGAAGGCCATCCATGTAAAGTTCAACTCTTAGTGACTCGGGGTTCACGAGGTTTGGGCACATTAAGGATAGCTCAGCGAACCGTTGATTGTAAGCCTTGAGGTCATTTCCGACCGCTTTTAAAGTTCTTAGCTCTTGTTCGAGCTTACGAGTCTCTTCACGCGGGAAGTATTCGATGATCATCTTTTCTTTCAAATCGGGCCAAGAGAGAGCGTGGGCTTCATCGGTACCCACTAATTGTATATACGTGTTCCACCACATGAGAGCGATACCGGCGAAAGTGTGGGTGGAATATTTGACCTTGTCTTGGTCCCGACAACCGCTTATGCTAAAAACGGTTTCCGTTTGCTTAAACCATCGAGTGAGAGAAACCGGTCCTCCGGTCCCATCGAAAGTATGAGGTTTGCACCCCATGAAAGCTTTGTAGGAGCATCCCTCGTTTGAGTTACCGGCTCCATTATTGTTGTTGTTGTTGTGGTTGTTGTTATTGTTGTTGTTGTTGGATGAGTGTCCGGCCATGGCCGCATCTACGGCGGTGGCTATCATGCGTTGAAGAGCTTGTTTGGGAGTTTCATTATGTGGAACCCGGCGAGGAGGTATTTGAAATGTCCCGTTCTTATTGATTAAAAACGTTCCATATTAATTGATTTCGTTGCGAGGTTTTGACCTCTATATGAGACGTTTTTCAAAGACTGCATTCATTTTTAAAACAAACCATAACCTTTATTTCATAAATAAAGGTTTAAAAAGCTTTACGTAGATTATCAAATAATGATAATCTAAAATATCCTGTTTACACACGACCATTACATAATGTTTACAATACAAATATGTTACAACGAAATAAGTTTCTTGAATGCAGTTTTTTACACAATATCATACAAGCATGGACTCCAAATCTCGTCCTTATTTAAGTATGCGACAGCGGAAGCTCTTAATAATTACCTGAGAATAAACATGCTTTAAACGTCAACAAAAATGTTGGTGAGTTATAGGTTTAACCTATATATATCAAATCGTAACAATAGACCACAAGATTTCATATTTCAATACACATCCCATACATAGAGATAAAAATCATTCATATGGTGAACACCTGGTAACCGACATTAACAAGATGCATATATATAAGAATATCCCCATCATTCCGGGACACCCTTCGGATATGATATAAATTTCGAAGTACTAAAGCATCCTGTACTTTGGATGGGGTTTGTTAGGCCCAATAGATCTATCTTTAGGATTCGCGTCAATTAGGGTGTCTGTTCCTTAATTCTTAGATTACCAGACTTAATAAAAAGGGGCATATTCGATTTCGATAATTCAACCATAGAATGTAGTTTCACGTACTTGTGTCTATTTTGTAAATCATTTATAAAACCTGCATGTATTCTCATCCCAAAAATATTAGATTTTAAAAGTGGGACTATAACTCACTTTCACAGATTTTTACTTCGCCGGGAAGTAAGACTTGGCCACTGGTTGATTCACGAACCTATAACAATATATACATATATATCAAAGTATGTTCAAAATATATTTACAACACTTTTAATATATTTTGATGTTTTAAGTTTATTAAGTCAGCTGTCCTCGTTAGTAACCTACAAATAGTTGTCCACAGTTAGATGTACATAAATAAATCGATAAATATTATCTTGAATCAATCCACGACCCAGTGTATACGTATCTCAGTATTGATCACAACTCAAACTATATATATTTTGGAATCAACCTCAATCCTGTATAGCTAACTCCAACATTCACATATAGAGTGTCTATGGTTGTTCCGAAATATATATATATGTGTCGACATGATAGGTCAAAACATTGTATACGTGTCTATGGTATCTCAAGATTACATAATATACAATACAAGTTGATTAAGTTATGGTTGGAATAGATTTGTTACCAATTTTCACGTAGCTAAAATGAGAAAAATTATCCAATCTTGTTTTACCCATAACTTCTTCATTTTAAATCCGTTTTGAGTGAATCAAATTGCTATGGTTTCATATTGAACTCTATTTTATGAATCTAAATAGAAAAAGTATAGGTTTATAGTCGGAAAAATAAGTTACAAGTCATTTTTGTAAAGGTAGTCATTTCAGTCGAAAGAACGACGTCTAGATGACCATTTTAGAAAACATACTTCCACTTTGAGTTTAACCATAATTTTTGGATATAGTTTCATGTTCATAATAAAAATCATTTTTCTCAGAATAACAACTTTTAAATCAAAGTTTATCATAGTTTTTAATTAACTAACCCAAAACAGCCCGCGGTGTTACTACGACGGCGTAAATCCGATTTTACGGTGTTTTTCGTGTTTCCAGGTTTTAAATCATTAAGTTAGCATATCATATAGATATAGAACATGTGTTTAGTTAATTTTAAAAGTCAAGTTAGAAGGATTAACTTTTATTTGCGAACAAGTTTAGAATTAACTAAACTATGTTCTAGTGATTACAAGTTTAAACCTTCGAATAAGATAGCTTTATATGTATGAATAGAATGATGTTATGAACATCATTAATACCTCAAGTTCCTTGGATAAACCTACTGGAAATGAAAAAATAAATCTAGCTTCAAAGGATCTTTGGATGGTTTGAAAGTTCTTGAAGCAGAATCATGACACGAAAACAATTTCAAGTAAGATTTCCACTCGAAATAAGATTGTTATAGTTATAGAAATTGAATTAAAGTTTGAATATAATATATCTTAGTATGATGTATATACAGTTAAATGTCGTTACAACGATAATCGTTACATATATGTCTCGTTTCGAAATCATTAAGTTAGTAGTCTTATTTTTACATATGTATTTCATTGTTAATACACTTAATAATATATTTACTTATCATTTAACATAATTAACCAAGTGTATCAATATATTAATATGATTCATATGTACCTAGTAAGACGTTGTTATAACGATAATCGTTATATATATCGTTTTCGAGTTTCTTAAATTAATAGTCTCATTTTTATGTATATAACTCATTGTTAAAATACCTAATGAGATACATACTTATAATAAAATCATGTTAACTATATATATAACCATATATATGTCATCGTATAGTTTTTACAAGTTTTAACGCTCGTGAATCACCGGTCAACTTGGGTGGTCAATTGTCTATATGAAACCTATTTCAATTAATCAAGTCTTAACAAGTTTGATTGCTTAACATGTTGGAAACACTTAATCATGTAAATAACAATTTCATTTAATATATATATAAACATGGAAAAGTTCGGGTCACTACAGTACCTACTCGTTAAATAAATTTCGTCCCGAAATTTTAAGCAGTTGGAGGTGTTGACGTATCTTCTGGAAATAAATGCGGGTATTTCTTCTTCATCTAATCTTCACGCTCCCAGGTGAACTCGGGTCCTCTACGAGCATTCCATAGAACCTTAACAATCGGTATCTTTTTTTGTTTAAGTCTCTTAACCTCACGATCCATTATTTCGACGGATTCTTCAATGAATTGAAGTTTTTCATTGATTTGGATTTCGTCCAACGGAATAGTGAGATCTTCTTTAGCAAAACATTTCTTCAAATTTGAGACGTGGAAAGTGTTATGTACAGCCTCAAGTTGTTGAGGTAGCTCCAGTTGGTAAGCTACTGGTCCGACACGATCTATAATCTTGAATGGTCCAATGTACCTTGGATTTAGTTTCCCCCGTTTACCACATCGAACAACGCCTTTCCAAGGTGAAACCTTAAGCATGACCATTTCTCCAATTTCAAACTCTATATCTTTTCTTTTACTGTCCGCGTAGCTCTTTTGTCGACTCTGGGCGGTTTTCAATCTTTGTTGAATTTGGATGATTTTCTCGGTAGTTTCTTGTATTATCTCCGGACCCGTAATCTGTCTATCCCCCACTTCACTCCAACAAATCGGAGACCTGCACTTTCTACCATAAAGTGCTTCAAACGGCGCCATCTCAATGCTTGAATGGTAGCTGTTGTTGTAGGAAAATTCTGCTAACGGTAGATGTCGATCCCAACTGTTTCCGAAATCAATAACACATACTCGTAGCATGTATTCAAGCGTTTGTATCGTCCTTTCGCTCTGCCCATCAGTTTGTGGATGATAGGCAGTACTCATGTCTAGACGAGTTCCCAATGCTTGCTGCAATGTCTGCCAGAATCTTGAAATAAATCTGCCATCCCTATCAGAGATAATAGAGATTGGTATTCCATGTCTGGAGATGACTTCCTTCAAATACAGTCGTGCTAACTTCTCCATCTTGTCATCTTCTCTTATTGGCAGGAAGTGTGCTGACTTGGTGAGACGATCAACTATTACCCAAATAGTATCATAACCACTTGCAGTCCTTGGCAATTTAGTAATGAAATCCATGGTAATTTTTTCCCATTTCCATTCCGGGATTTCAGGTTTTTGTAGTAGACCTGATGGTTTCTGATGTTCAGCTTTGACTTTAGAACACGTCAAACATTCTCCTACATATTTAGCAATATCGACTTTCATACCTGGCCACCAAAAATGTTTCTTAAGATCCTTGTACATCTTCCCCGTTTCAGGATGTATTGAGTATCTGGTTTTATGAGCTTCTCTAAGTACCATTTCTCTAATATCTCCAAATTTTGGTACCCAAATTCTTTCAGCCCTATACCGGGTTCCGTCTTCCCGAATATTAAGATGCTTCTCCGATCCTTTGGGTATTTCATCCTTTAAATTTCCCTCTTCTAAAACTCCTTGTTGCGCCTCCTTTATTTGAGTAGTAAGGTTAGTGTGAATCATTATATTCATAGATTTTACTCGAATGGGTTCTCTGTCCTTTCTGCTCAAGGCGTCGGCTACCACATTTGCCTTCCCCGGGTGGTAACGAATCTCAAAGTCGTAATCATTTAACAATTCAATCCACCTACGCTGCCTCATATTCAGTTGTTTCTGATTAAATATGTGTTGAAGACTTTTGTGGTCGGTATATATAATACTTTTGACCCCATATAAGTAGTGCCTCCAAGTCTTTAATGCAAAAACAACCGCGCCTAATTCCAAATCATGCATCGTATAATTTTGCTCGTGAATCTTCAATTGTCTAGACGCATAAGCAATCACCTTCGTTCGTTGCATTAATACACAACCGAGACCTTGCTTTGATGCGTCACAATAAATCACAAAATCATCATTCCCTTCAGGCAATGACAATATAGGTGCCGTAGTTAGCTTTTTCTTCAATAATTGAAACGCCTCCTCTTGTTCATCCTTCCATTCAAATTTCTTCCCTTTATGCGTTAATGCAGTCAAGGGTTTTGCTATTTTGGAGAAATCTTGGATGAGTCTTCTGTAGTAACCAGCCAATCCTAAAAAATTGACGTATATGCTTTGGAGTTTTTGGGGTTTCCCACTTTTCAACGGTTTCAATCTTTGCCGGGTCCACCTGGATACCTTCTTTGTTCACTATGTGACCGAGGAATTGAATTTCCTCCAACCAAAATGCACACTTTGAAAACTTAGCGTACAGTTTTTCTTTCCTCAATACTTCTAGCACTTTTCTCAAATGTTCTTCGTGCTCTTGATCATTCTTTGAGTAAATAAGTATGTCATCGATGAAAACAATGACAAACTTGTCAAGATATGGCCCACACACTCGGTTCATAAGGTCCATGAACATAGCTGGTGCGTTAGTCAATCCAAACGGCATAACCATAAACTCGTAATGACCATAACGTGTCCTAAAAGCAGTTTTTGGAATATCATCCTCCTTTACTCGCATTTGATGATATCCAGAACGTAAATCGATCTTCGAATAAACTGAAGAGCCTTGTAGTTGATCAAATAAGTCGTCAATTCTCGGCAGTGGATAACGTTTTTTGATGGTAAGTTTGTTCAACTCTCTGTAGTCAATACACAACCTAAATGTACCATCCTTCTTCTTGACAAACAAAACAGGAGCTCCCCATGGTGATGTGCTTGGTCGAATGAAACCACGTTCTAATAGTTCTTGCAGCTGGCTTTGCAGTTCTTTCATCTCGCTGGGTGCGAGTCTATAAGGAGCACGAGCTATTGGTGCAGCTCCTGGTACAAGATCTATTTGAAATTCAACAGATCGATGTGGAGGTAGTCCCGGTAATTCTTTCGGAAATACATCGGGAAATTCTTTTACGACGGGAACATCATTGATGCTCTTTTCTTCAGTTTGTACTTTCTCGACGTGTGCTAGAATAGCATAGCAACCTTTTATTATTAGTTTTTGTGCCTTCAAATTACTAATAAGATGTAGCTTCATGTTGCCCTTTTCTCCGTACACCATTAAGGGTTCTCCTTCTTCTCGTACAATGCGAATTGCATTTTTATAACATACGATCTCTGCTCTCACCTTCTTCAGCCAGTCCATGCCAACTATTACATCAAAACTCCCTAACTCTACTGGTATCAAATCAATCTTAAATATTTCGCTACCCAGTTTAATTTCTCGATTCCGGCATATATTATCTGCTGAAATTAATTTACCGTTTGCTAATTCGAGTAAAAATTTACTATCCAACGGCGTCAATGGACAACTTAATTTAGCACAAAAATCTCTACTCATATAGCTTCTATCCACACCCGAATCAAATAAAACGTAAGCAGATTTATTTTCAATAAGAAACGTACCCGTAACAAGCTCCGGGTCTTCCTGTGCCTCTGCCGCATTAATATTGAAAATTCTTCCGCGGCCTTGTCCATTCGTGTTCTCCTGGTTCGGGCAATTTCTAATAATGTGGCCCGATTTTCCACATTTATAACAAACTACATTGGCATAACTTGCTCCGACACTACTTGCTCCGCCATTACTCGTTCTGACACCATTTGTTCCTTTCGTTCTGTTAACCCCTGGTCCGTAGACCTCACACTTCGCCGCGCTATGACCATTTCTTTTACACTTGTTGCAAAATTTGGTGCAGAACCCCGAGTGATACTTTTCACACCTTTGGCATAGCTGCTTCTGATTGTTGTTGTTGTTGGGATGATTGTTGTAGTTGCTGTTGTTGCTGTTGTTGTTGTTGTTGTTGTTGTTGTTGTTGTTGTTGGGCCGTTTGTTGTAGTTGCGATTGATGTTGCGATTGTTGGGATAATTGTTGCGATTATTATTGTAATTGCTGTTGTTGTTGTATTGGTGATTCTTATCACCGTTTTCCTCCCACTTTCTTTTGACTTGCTTCACATTGGCCTCTTCAGCCGTCTGTTCTTTAATTCTTTCCTCAATCTGGTTCACTAGTTTGTGAGCCATTCTACATGCCTGTTGTATGGAGGCGGGCTCGTGTGAACTTATATCTTCTTGGATTCTTTCCGGTAATCCTTTCACAAACGCGTCGATCTTCTCTTCCTCATCTTCGAACGCTCCCGGACACAATAGGCACAATTCTGTGAATCGTCTTTCGTACGTGGTAATATTAAATCCTTGGGTTCGTAATCCTCTAAGTTCTATCTTGAGCTTATTGACCTCGGTTCTGGGACTGTACTTCTCGTTCATCAAGTGCTTGAATGCTGACCACGGTAGTGCGTACACATCATCTTGTCCCACTTGCTCTAGATAGGTATTCCACCATGTTAACGCAGAACCTGTGAAGGTATGCGTAGCGTACTTCACTTTGTCCTCTTCAGTACACTTACTTATGGCAAACACCGATTCGACCTTCTCGGTCCACCGTTTCAATCCGATCGGTCCTTCGGTTCCATCAAATTCCAAAGGTTTGCAGGCAGTGAATTCTTTGTAGGTGCATCCTACACGATTTCCTGTACTGCTAGATCCAAGGTTATTGTTAGTATGTAGCGCAGCCTGTACTGCGGCTATGTTTGAAGCTAGAAAAGTACGGAATTCCTCTTCATTCATATTCACGGTGTGTCGAGTAGTCGGTGCCATTTCCTTCAAAATAGTCAAATGGAACAAGTTAATCATACAGAATATAGTAGTTGATAGTATTTCGTAGCATAATATGAACTCATTTATAAAAGCTTTTTCTTCATATTAGCGTTTTATAAGTTTAAATTCGGGTAGTACCTACCCGTTAAGTTCATACTTAGTAGCTAATATACAATTCAACTACTACAATTCTATATGAAAAACTGATTATAATAATATTTCGCGTTCAAACTTTTATACAATATTTTACAAACTTACAATACCGCTTATTTTACATAAAGCATGAAATATAGCACACAATAACTTTGATACAAGATAGTTGTGAAGATAATTCTAGCTAGTACACAAGTCGTTCAGCAAAGGCAATAAATACACGTAATTCACACATCCAGAAACAAGTCATGCATTCTGGTTTTACTAGGACTACTTCCCATCCTTGGTCTTGTGGAACATAACCGTTATGGCCGTTGATAAGACAGCGTGTTGTAACGTCGTCAAAGGGACGAGGGTTACGTAATGACCAACAGTCTCGTAATAACCTAAAAACCTCATTTCTTACCCCAATTACCGACTCCGTCACTTGTGGGAACGTTTTGTTTAATAGTTGTAGCCCGATGTTCTTTTTCTCACTTTGGTGAGAAGCGAACATTACTAAACCGTAAGCATAGCATGCTTCTTTATGTTGCATGTTAGACGCTTTTTCTAAATCATGAAGTCCTATATTCGGATACATTGAGTCAAAATAATTTCTTAACCCGTTGCGTAAAATAGCATTTGGGTTCCCCGCAATATATGCGTCAAAGTAAACACATCGTAACTTATGGGTTTCCCAATGTGATATCCCCCATCTTTCAAACGAAAGTCTCTTATAAACAAAGACATTCTTGGAACGTTCTTCGAATGTCTTACAAACTGATTTCGCCGTAAATAGTTGTGCCGAAGAATTCTGACCGACTCTAGACAAGATTTCATCAATCATGTCTCCGGGTAGGTCTCTTAAAATATTGGGTTGTCTATCCATTTTGTGTTTTTATACTGTAAAATAGACAAGAGTTAGATTCATAAAAAAATACTTATTAATACAAGCAATTTTTACATATATCATAAAGCATAAGCACACTATATTACATATATTACACCACACGAATACAACTATCTTATTCCGACTCGATCGTTTCTTCTTCTTCGGTTTTGGTTTGTTTTGCCAAGTTTCTAGGGATATATGATGTTCCCCTAATACTAGCTGTTATTTTCCACAACGGTTTAGAAAAACCTGGTGGTTTAGAGGTTCCTGGGTCATTGTTACAACTTAAGGACTTCGGGGGTTGACGATACATATAAAGTTCATCGGGGTTGGAATTAGATTTCTCCATTTTTATGCCCTTTCCCTTATTATTTTCTTTTGCCTTTTTAAATTCAGTTGGGGTAATTTCTATAACATCATCGGAATTCTCGTCGGAATCCGATTCATCGGAGAATTGGTAATCCTCCCAATATTTTGCTTCCTTGGCGGAAACACCATTGACCATAATTAACCTTGGTCGGTTGGTTGAGAATTTTCTTTTACTTAACCGTTTTATTATTTCCCCCACCGGTTCTATTTCTTCATCCGGTTCCGATTCTTCTTTCGGTTCCGATTCTTCTTTCGGTTCCGACTCTTCTTCAGGTTCCTCTTCGGGAACTTGTGAATCAGTCCACGAATCATTCCAATTTACATTTGACTCTTCATTATTATTAGGTGAGTCAATGGGACTTGTTCTAGAGGTAGACATCTATCACATAATATCAAACGCGTTAAGAGATTAATATATCACATAATATTCACATGTTAAAAATATATAGTTTCCAACAAAATTTGTTAAGCAATCATTTTTCAACTAAACACGGTCGAAGTCCAGACTCACTAATGCATCCTAACAAACTCGATAAGACACACTAATGCAAAATTCTGGTTCTCTAAGACCAACGCTCGGATACCAACTGAAATGTCCCGTTCTTATTGATTAAAAATGTTCCATATTAATTGATTTCGTTGCGAGGTTTTGACCTCTAAATGAGACGTTTTTCAAAGACAGCATTCATTTTTAAAACAAACCATAACCTTTATTTCATAAATAAAGGTTTAAAAAGCTTTACGTAGATTATCAAATAATGATAATCTAAAATATCCTGTTTACACACGACCATTACATAATGGTTTACAATACAAATATGTTACAACGAAATAAGTTTCTTGAATGCAGTTTTTTACACAATATCATACAAGCATGGACTCCAAATCTCGTCCTTATTTAAGTATGCGACAGCGGAAGCTCTTAATAATTACCTGAGAATAAACATGCTTTAAACGTCAACAAAAATGTTGGTGAGTTATAGGTTTAACCTATATATATCAAATCGTAACAATAGACCACAAGATTTCATATTTCAATACACATCCCATACATAGAGATAAAAATCATTCATATGGTGAACACCTGGTAACCGACATTAACAAGATGCATATATATAAGAATATCCCCATCATTCCGGGACACCCTTCGGATATGATATAAATTTCGAAGTACTAAAGCATCCGGTACTTTGGATGGGGTTTGTTAGGCCCAATAGATCTATCTTTAGGATTCGCGTCAATTAGGGTGTCTGTTCCCTAATTCTTAGATTACCAGACTTAATAAAAAGGGGCATATTCGATTTCGATAATTCAACCATAGAATGTAGTTTCACGTACTTGTGTCTATTTTGTAAATCATTTATAAAACCTGCATGTATTCTCATCCCAAAAATATTAGATTTTAAAAGTGGGACTATAACTCACTTTCACAGATTTTTACTTCGCCGGGAAGTAAGACTTGGCCACTGGTTGATTCACGAACCTATAACAATATATACATATATATCAAAGTATGTTCACAATATATTTACAACACTTTTAATATATTTTGATGTTTTAAGTTTATTAAGTCAGCTGTCCTCGTTAGTAACCTACAAATAGTTGTCCACAGTTAGATGTACAGAAATAAATCGTTAAATATTATCTTGAATCAATTCACGACCCAGTGTATACGTATCTCAGTATTGATCACAACTCAAACTATATATATTTTGGAATCAACCTCAACCCTGTATAGCTAACTCCAACATTCACATATAGAGTGTCTATGGTTGTTCCGAAATATATATATATGTGTCGACATGATAGGTCGAAACATTGTATACGTGTCTATGGTATCTCAAGATTACATAATATACAATACAAGTTGATTAAGTTATGGTTGGAATAGATTTGTTACCAATTTTCATGTAGCTAAAATGAGAAAAATTATCCAATCTTGTTTTACCCATAACTTCTTCATTTTAAATCCGTTTTGAGTGAATCAAATTGCTATGGTTTCATATTGAACTCTATTTTATGAATCTAAACAGAAAAAGTATAGGTTTATAGTCAGAAAAATAAGTTACAAGTCATTTTTGTAAAGGTAGTCATTTCAGTCGAAAGAACGACGTCTAGATGACCATTTTAGAAAACGTACTTCCACTTTGAGTTTAACCATAATTTTTGGATATAGTTTCATGTTCATAATAAAAATCATTTTTCTCAGAATAACAACTTTTAAATCAAAGTTTATCATAGTTTTTAATTAACTAACCCAAAACAGCCCGTGGTGTTACTACGACGGCGTAAATCAGGTTTTACGGTGTTTTTCGTGTTTCCAGGTTTTAAATCATTAAGTTAGCATATAATATAGATATAGAACATGTGTTTAGTTGATTTTAAAAGTCAAGTTAGAAGGATTAACTTTTATTTGCGAACAAGTTTAGAATTAACTAAACTATGTTCTAGTGATTACAAGTTTAAACATTCGAATAAGATAGCTTTATATGTATGAATAGAATGATGTTATGAACATCATTACTACCTAAAGTTCCTTGGATAAACCTACTGGAAATGAAAAAATAAATCTAGCTTCAAAGGATCTTTGGATGGTTTGAAAGTTCTTGAAGCAGAATCATGACACGAAAACAATTTCAAGTAAGATTTCCACTCGAAATAAGATTGTTATAGTTATAGAAATTGAATTAAAGTTTGAATATGATTATTACCTTGTATTAGAAAGATAACCTACTGTAAGTAACAAAGGTTTCTTGATCTTGGATGATTACTTGGAATGGATTTAGAAAACTTGGAAGTAAACTTGCAATCTTGGAAGTATTCTTGATTTTATGAAACTAGAACTTTTGGAATTTATGAAGAACACTTAGAACTTGAAGATAGAACTTTAAAGAGATCAATTAGATGAAGAAAATTGAAGAATGAAAGTGTTTGTAGGTGTTTTTGCTCGTTGGTGTATTGATTAGATATAAAGGATATGTAATTTTGTTTTCATGTAAATAAGTCATGAATGATTACTCATATTTTTGTAATTTTATGAGATATTTTATGCTAGTTGCCAAATGATGGTTCCCACATGTGTTAGGTGACTCACATGGGCTGCTAAGAGCTGATCATTGGAGTGTATATACCAATAGTACATACATCTAAAAGCTGTGTATTGTACGAGTACGAATACGGGTGCATACGAGTAGAATTGTTGATGAAACTGAACGAGGATGTAATTGTAAGCATTTTTGTTAAGTAGAAGTATTTTGATAACTCTCTTGAATTTTTTCAAAAGTGTATGAATACATATTAAAACACTACATGTATATACATTTTAACTGAGTCGTTAAGTCATCGTTAGTCGTTACATGTAAATGTTGTTTTGAAACCTTTAGGTTAACGATCTTGTTGAATGTTGTTAACCCATTGTTTATTATAACAAATGAGATGTTAAATTGTTATATTATCATGATATTATGATATATAATATATCTTAGTATGATGTATATACAGTTAAATGTCGTTACAACGATAATCGTTACATATATGTCTCGTTTCGAAATCATTAAGTTAGTAGTCTTATTTTTACATATGTATTTCATTGTTAATACACTTAATAATATATTTACTTATCATTTAACATAATTAACCAAGTGTATCAATATCTTAATATGATTCATATGTACCTAGTAAGACGTTGTTATAACGATAATCGTTATATATATCGTTTTCGAGTTTCTTAAATTAATAGTCTCATTTTTATGTATATAACTCATTGTTAAAATACCTAATGAGATACATACTTATAATAAAATCATTTTAACTATATATATAACCATATATATGTCATCGTATAGTTTTTACAAGTTTTAACGTTCGTGAATCACCAGTCAACTTGGGTGGTCAATTGTCTATATGAAACCTATTTCAATTAATCAAGTCTTAACAAGTTTGATTGCTTAACATGTTGGAAACACTTAATCATGTAAATAACAATTTCATTTAATATATATATATAAACATGGAAAAGTTCGGGTCACTACAGTATTGTTCCTTCAAGACACAAGAATATCATTGATTAGAATTCTAAATAATACTAATCGTGACATGGAATAAAGATAGGGAGAAAATTTTTCCTTGGCTCGCCTTAAATTCTTTATGTCATAATGTCGGAACGTTCATATGAGTCACCGTAATATAATCCCGACAATTATATTACCCTAATTCATATGTGCATTTGACATTATTTCATATAGTCAAGGTGGCGTGTCAATCAAATTAAACAACGTGAGATTAAGATGGAAGATGAGTTATATATGAATAGAAGAGTTCGAGTATAAATGAACAAGTAGTCAAGTAATTCCCACTTCAAGTCTATATGCCGGTTGTAGTCTAGACTCACCAATGTACCCTATGACTCGGGGTTGACACCAATGGACTCTAAATCCCTACAACCAATGCTCTGATACCATCTGTAGCGACCTGACAAAATCGTCATTAACATCGCCATCTACTTAGGTCCTGTTACGTGGTCATAAGTCTTTAAAACAACGTTTTAAAAGTTTTTCGTATACCCGAGAGACATATTTAATTAATGTGGCTAATGTGTTATGATCCAAGTCGGGTCATACCCAATAACAAGCTTACCAACACTTTATATGTATTTAATTTTAACGACTGGATCGTTAAATAAATACGCGACACTTGAACTTTAGAAAATCGGTTTTCTAAAATATTATTACTTGAGATAAATTATTTGGATAATTTATAAATTAAGGATTTAATTGTTTATAAGGATAAACAATATATTGTGTTATATTTTATAAAAGGTTTATAAAAAAAATATGTATGTAACTTAACAAGTCATTTTTTATATGCAAGTTTTATAAAAAATAAAAAGGATTATTTTATAAAACTCATGGAAATGGAGTGTAGTTTTTGGGACTCCAAGACATGCATCACATACTTGTTTTGTTGCTTTTAACATAACACAAATATTAAGGGATATGGGCATGAGGTCCTTGACTCAAGTAAGAGAGAGATATACAAAATATAACAAGAAAATTCTGGTTTTTTGCTGCTGCCTGGCCGAACTATTTTGGGGGTCATAGAGGAGGTCTTTGCTTGTTATTTTAGCTCTCTCTAGTGTCTAAAATCCTAACATAAACAAAGGTGGTATTGGTGCATCAAAAGCTTGGGGTATTACACACTTGAGGCTTCAAGTTAGAGGCTTTATTCCATCATCTTCTTCATCAATATTGCTGTCCAAATTCAGCTTTCAACTCATCATAGAGGAGGTATAATCTTGTTCCTTTATATTTATATGTAAGCATTATTTCATGACTTGATAACTATATGGAATTCATCTAAAGTGGTTTAACATATTAACATGCTTTCTTAATATTTTGCTTACGCTTGTTGTAACTCTATATGAATTGGTTTCATGAATAAGTTAACATTAAGAACTTGTTGAAATGTTGAATTCCATCAATGGTATCAGAGCCGAAGTCTATGAAATATGCTTCTTATATATGGTCTTTAAAACCCACCAACTTTGCATTCTATGTACATGCATGAAAGTAGAATGTAAAAAAAATATTCGGGTTTGGGTGGGTTCATGATTTTGGCCGAATTTTAAGGGTTCCAAAAGTGGGTTTGGAACTTGCAAATTGGTCATATTTGTTGCATGTTGATGTTCACAATCTATGCCTTGACCTTGTGTTTGGTTGAATGTTTGAATGAATTGTATGATTCATATGGCTTGTAATATTATTCATTCATATGGCATGTAATATTTATTTTGGCTATGTAATTTGTTTTACATTTGGTATGTTAAATAGAATAGGTTGTATTTTCATTTTCTAGATAAAAATGTATTAAGATACATATTTTGTAAAATGAAGATACAAGATGATGAAGACTTGAAGAACACAAGGAGCATATGGATGCAAGGTTAAGTGGGAGATTTGAAATCTCCTACTTTGTAATTTTACCCCTTAACCCGGTGACATTTGTTTTCGGCTAAACAAATGTCCACCAAAATGGCTAGATTGTGAACAAACTTGTTTTGCATGTGTGGTTGTTTGTATGTTTATTGTGTTTGTATGTTTGGTTGATACAATTAATTACAAGATAACAACAAGCAAAATGACAATTTAATTGGTTAAATTAGACATATTAATGACATGCAAAACGACAATTTAATTGGTTAAATTAAAAGCAACTAAAGACCTTAATAAATGGTTATTAAGAACAAGAAAAGGATCACATATATATAAAATGGTTTATATCAAGTAATTGGCAAATTACATGACATGTAAATGGATTTTTCATAAATACCATACACTAAATGCATGTTGGTGTATGGCATAAAAGTTTTCTCAAACTAGAAATAATGAAAACTTAAAATCCCTTTAACAAACAAGGCAAACAAGTTAAACGCCATCCTTTTGTGCAAACACTTAAAAATATTAGGGAACTCTTAATGGGATAAAGGTCACCTAACCGTTATGAGCAAACTAATATGATTGAGGTGAATTTCGCACACTTGTGGGATAAAGGTCACCTAACCACTAGTATGTTGAATTTACACGTTAGCACAAGTAGGACGACTTGATTTGGGAATCATGAACTTAGGGTCACCGAAGCATGATGAACAAATAAGCGTTGATGGGATAATATGCCATGCAAAAGGATTGCATGATCCCATAACTTAGAAGTTGCAAAAGGATTGCAATTGTCATATAATGACTACCTAGCTAAATCAAATGACGGGATAAAGGTCACCTAACTGAAATTTGGTTTACCGTTGGATTCTAAAAATTTAATATCAATTGGATTTAAAGGGTATTGATTGTTAAATTAAAATTGATACTTAAACAACTTTGTTACATTTTGTAGATGGCCGCCAATAACAACAACAACATTCCTAACGCACCTATTAACTTTAACAACCTATCGTTGAGGTCAATCCTCGAAAAGGAAAAACTCAACCATACAAACTTCATGGATTGGTTCCGCAATCTAAGAATCATCCTCAAACTAGAGGACAGGGCGTATGTGTTGGAGGACCTCATTCCCGATCAACCGGACGAGGATGATACGGAAGCCATGGTATATTGGAAGAAATATTGCACCGATTCGTTGCAAGTTTCTTGCCTCATGTTTGGGACTATGATACCCGAACTCCAAAAGGACTTCGAGCATCATAGTGCATACGACATGATCACACAGTTGAAGGAGATGTTCCTTCAACAAGCTCGTGTCGAGCGCTTTGAAACGGTCCGAGCGCTTCATGCATGTCGGATGGACGACTCCCAATCCGTTTCATCTTATGTCCTTAAGATGAAAAGCCTTATTGATCGAGCAAACCGTCTAAATTGTAACGTGTCTAATGAATTAGCCACGAACCTTATCCTTAACTCATTGTCAAAGAGGTTTGACACATTCGTGCTAAACTATAACATGAATGGATGGGATAAGAGCATCGGCGAATTACATGCCATGCTTAAGACGGTCGAAGCGAGCATGGGTAAAAGGGCTTCACCCGTGTTTACGATCAATGAAGGCGGGTCCAAAAACAATAACACTCCTAAGCCGATGGCGGCTAAGAGGAAAGGACCCGCATACCAAGGCAAGGGCAAGGGAAAGGGGAAGATGGTTACCCCAACCAACAACAAGAAGCAAAAGGTTGCCGGTAAAGCTAACCCCAAGGAAGATCCGTGCTTCGGTTGCGGTGAAATGGGTCACTGGAAACGAAACTGCCCGGTCTACCTTAAGGAGTTGAAGGAAAAGAGGGATGCGGGGCAAACCTCAGGTAATGTATATATGGTATACATTGAGCTTAGTATTACTTCTTCTAATACATGGGTATTAGACACAGGATGTGGAACTCATATTTGCAATTCTTTGCAGGGGTTCAAAAGAAGTGATCGAGAAGCGGGAACGACAAGTCTCTTCATGGGAAATGGAGCAAGGGTGCAAGTGAAAGCTCAAGGAGACTTTGTTACCAAGTGGTTTGGAGCTTATTTTGAAAAATGTTTTGTATGCACCCGATTTATCTCGAAACATTATTTATGTATCCCGTTTGAAACAATATGGTTTTAATCTTAATTTCATTAATGATGATATCCATGTTTCTTTAGATAATGTGTTCTATTTTAAGGCTTCACCTTCGAATGGTATTTATGAATTGGTTCATAATGACACTTCATGCAGTAGCTCAATGTTCCATACGAACACTAAGAAACTCAAAAGGGATTTGAGTGATTCCTACTTATGGCATTGTCGCATTGGTCACATAAACAAGAACCGAATGCATACACTTCAAAAGAATGGACTTTTGAAATCAAATGAACCAGACTCGTTTGACGTATGTGAATCTTGTTTACAAGGCAAAATGACTAAAGCACCTTTCAAAGGGACCTATGAAAGGGCTAAGGACTTATTGGGATTAATACACTAGGATGTATGTGGACCCTTTAAGCCCATAACTAGGAATGGTGAAAGATACTTCGTTACTTTCATTGATGACTTCAGTCGTTTCGGATATGTCTACTTATTAAGATACAAGGACGAAACTTTTGAGGCATTCAAGGAATATCAAAACGAAGTACAAAATCAACTCAATAAGACAATCAAGGTACTTCGTACCGATAGAGGAGGTGAATACCTAAGCGATGCTTTCCAAGATCATCTTAGAAGTTGTGGGATTATCTCGCAACTTACTCCACCCGGGACACCACAACTTAATGGAGTTTCCGAAAGGAGGAACCGAACCCTAATGGATATGGTTCGATCTATGATGGCTAGAAGCTCGTTACCTCTATCATTTTGGGGTTATTGTCTATGCTCTGCGGCTCGTATTTTAAATATGGCCCCAACCAAGAAAGTGGAATGAACACCTCATGAGATGTGGTTTGGAAAACCTCCATCTCTATCATACTTAAAGGTATGGGGATGTGAAGCTTATCCTAAGCATTACGTCCCTAATAAGTTGAATGCTCGATCCATGAAGTGTATCTTCATAGGGTATCCCAAGGATGATATGGGATACTATTTCTATGATCCATCCGAGCAGAATGTATTTGTTGCTCGGAAGGCTGAATTCCTTGAAACTAAGTTCCTAATGGAAGGTAATAGTGAAAGGAAGATAGATCTTGAAGAGGTTCAAGATCAAGTAGATGATACACAATTGGTTGACACTAGCACTCAACATGAAAATGTTAAGAATGATCAAATGGATGATCAAAGTATACAAGACGTTCGCAGATCTGGTAGGATTAGTAATCCTCCTGAGAGATATGGGTTTCTCATGGATGATTTCTATGTGGTTGATTTGGATGAACCAACAAACTACCAAGATGCTTTATCAAGGATTGATAAAGATAAATGGCAGGAAGCCATGAACGCTGAGATGCAATCCATGTATGACAACCAAGTTTGGGAACTAGTTGTGCAACATGCTAACTCCAAGTTAGTTGATTGTAAATGGATTTTCAAAATGAAAACCGACATGCATGGAAACTTAAATACGTATAAAGCTAGACTTGTAGCAAAAGGTTTCACTCAAACTCAAGGGGTTGACTATGATGAAACTTTTTCGCCTGTGGCAATGCTAAAGGCTATTAGGATATTATTTGCCATTGCTGCTCATTATGATTATGAAATATGGCAAATGGATGTCAAGACCGCTTTCCTAAATGGATATCTTGAGGAAGATGTCTATATGGTTCAACCTGAAGGTTTTGTCGATCCAAAACATCCTAACAAAGTATGTAAGTTAAAGAAGTCAATCTACGGATTGAAACAAGCATCTAGAATGTGGAATCATCGTTTTAATTAGGAAGCCAAGAAATTTGGCTTCATTAAAAATGGTGATGAAGCTTGTGTATACAAGAAAGCTAGTGGGAGCACTATCATGTTCCTTGTATTATGTGTGGATGATATATTGTTATTTGGAAACGATATTCCAACAATGCAAGGCGTTAAGACTTGGCTAAAAGGCTGCTTCTCCATTAAGGATCTTGAAGAAGCACAATACATTTTGGGGATTAGGATCTACAGGGATAGATCCAAGAAATTGATAGGTTTGAATCAAAGTGCATACATTGAAAAGATCTTGAAAAGGTTCAAGATGGAGAATTCTAAGAAAGGTTTAGTACCTATTCAAAGTGGAACGCTCCTTAGTTCATCTCAGTGTCCCACCACGAAAGATGAACAGGAGAGAATGAAGAAAGTTCCATATGCGTCTGCTATTGGGTCAATCATGTATGCAATGATATGCACTAGACTGGATGTGTCATGC
This sequence comes from Rutidosis leptorrhynchoides, assembly GCF_046630445.1. Lineage (NCBI taxonomy): Eukaryota > Viridiplantae > Streptophyta > Magnoliopsida > Asterales > Asteraceae > Rutidosis > Rutidosis leptorrhynchoides. The sequence continues at coordinate 284,467,117 of NC_092338.1, read as the reverse complement.
GCTCTTAGCCTGACAAGTAGATACCAGAATAACCCAGGAAACAGTCATTGGATTGCTGTTAAAAGTATATTGAAATACCTTAGGAGGACTAAGGATATGTTTCTAATATATGGGTCTGCTGAGGAGGAACTCGCTGTAAGAGGTTACGTGGACGCGAGTTTCCAAACTGATCGTGATGATTCTCGATCACAATCCGGTTATGTCTTCACATTAAATGGAGGTGCGGTCTCTTGGAAGAGTTCAAAACAGGATGTCGTTGCATTATCCACTACAGAGTCGGAGTACATTGCCGCCTCATTGGCAGCTCAGGAAGCTGCATGGATGAAGAAATTCATCGACGACTTAGGAGTAGTCCCTTCCATTCAGGACACTCTTGAGATCTTTTGTGACAACGAGGGTGCGATTGCTCAAATCAAGGAACCTCGTGCTCACCAAAAGACCCGTCACATTGAGCGGAGATTCAACTACATAAGGGATGAGGATGAAAAAGGAAAGATATGTATTCGCAAGGTTCACACAGATCTTAATATAGCGGATCCACTCACGAAACTCTAACATGGTGCAAAACATCAAGGACATGTTTGTGCATTAGGGGTTCGATATTCTAGTGATTGGTTATGATCCATTTTAAGTATTGTAACGGAACAAAATTGTTCAAACTCATTAATATAATTATGGCATTAGTTTATTTTGAGATATGTTCCTATTTTGCATATTTTATCCATGAATAAGTAATTATTCTAAATTCCGTAGTCGATCACATTTGTGGGAGCAAGTGTGAGGTTTAGACTATTAGGAACTTGGATTGGTGTACATTCACGGGATGAATGTGGGGCAAGGTTGCTACCAAGGTTCATAGATATTTGTGGGATACAAATATTGGAAGACCCGCCCTCAAGACTTACTAAATGGAGCCTTTGTGGTTGATCACATGTAGTCTTGAGTAAAGGCGAATATCATTGTATCCTCTGACCTGAGATACATATTCGGTTCGGATATTTACCAAGTATTATACCTTGATTCTTTCCTTCACTATTCTGAAATATGGTAGTTCATAAGGAAGAGCTCAGGTATAATGCATGGTACATATATTTAGGACGTATGTAGTCAAGATGGAATTTGTCCCTCTTATTCGTTGAGAGTCAGATGTCTAAGGCCTGATAAAGTTAAATCTAGAAGAGATTGATCACTCTGTATCTCTTGGATATAACATGACATCTAGGACAAAAGGAAATAATAAAAGATTCACCTGTTCATATTCGAGATGGGAACTCGAAAAGGATGATGTTATTGAATGGCACAAAGTCATAACATATTGGGGGTGATGGACGGTTGTTAGGTGGTATCCATCACTTGCATTAATTTCTTATGTTTCTCGTGCAAGTGGGAGATTGAAAGTTTTTCGTATGCCCGAGAGACATATTTAATTAATGTGGCTAATGTGTTATGATCCAAGTCGGGTCATACCTAATAACAAGTTTACCAACACTTTATATGTATTTAATTTTAACGACTGGATCGTTAAATAAATACGCGACACTTGAACTTTAGAAAATCAGTTTTCTAAAATATTATTACTTGAGATAAATTATTTGGATAATTTATAAATTAAGGATTTAATTGTTTATAAGGATAAACAATATATTGTGTTATATTTTATAAAAGGTTTATAAAAAAAAATATGTATGTAACTTAACAAGTCATTTTTTATATGCAAGTTTTATAAAAAATAAAAAGGATTATTTTATAAAACTCATGGAAATGGAGTGCAGTTTTTGGGACTCCAAGACATGCATCACATGCTTGTTTTGTTGCTTTTAACATAACACATGTATTAAGGGATATGGGCATGAGGTCCTTGACTCAAGTAAGAAAGAGATATACAAAATATAACAAGAAAATTCTTGTTTTTTGCTGCTGCCTGGCCGAACTGTTTTGGGGGTCATAGAGGAGGTCTTTGCTTGTTATTTTAGCTCTCTCTAGTGTCTAAAATCCTAACATAAACAAAGGTGGTGTTGGTGCATCAAAATCTTGAGGTATTACACACTTGAGGCTTCAAGTTAGAGGCTTTATTCCATCATCTTCTTCATCAATATTGCTGTCCAAATTCAGCTTTCAACTCATCATAGAGGAGGTATAATCTTGTTCCTTTATATTTATATGTAAGCATTATTTCATGACTTGATAACTATATGGAATTCATCTAAAGTGGTTTAACATATTAACATGCTTTCTTAATATTTTGCTTCCGCTTGTTGTAACTCTATATGAATTGGTTTCATTAATAAGTTAACATTAAGAACTTGTTGAAATGTTGAATTCCATCACGTTTGACCAAAATATGCATGTATACTCGACATCCAAACAAGTATCAAAAATAATGTGCGGAAGCATGTATCACCTAGCATTCATGGACCTGAGAAAATATATAGAAAACTGTCAACGAAAAACGTTGATGAAATCATAGGTGTATTAATAACGTTGTTTTTGAACCACAAGATTTAATATAGTTGATTATCCAAATCGTTTGTATTCCAAAAGTATGTTCGCGAGTACCCAATTATCAAGACTTAACTGTTTTGTACCCTGTTACGTAGTGTTAGAACATATACTATACTCGAAAATATATTTCATTCGCTAACGGTAGCGAACCGTCCGAATGAGGGCTCGTCAAGCCCAATGTGATCACATAACATAAATTCACGTTTACACCCTGCAAGTGTAATTAATGATAATTGAATTAAGGCTTTTTGTTCTAACTCGCTGTGGAATGTTTGTTTTCGTACTTGTGTTCAAAGCATAAAAGTATGATACGTATATGTTTCTCATCCCGTAGTTTAAAAGTAAAAGTTGTTGAAAAGGTGGGACTATGATCTCACCTTGGTTGCACAAATAGTAAATTGTACTTCACAAAGTAACGTGTACAAGAACGAATGCTAGTCTTGACCTAAACAAATAGGTTCGTATCAATATCGGTAAACACGATTGGTCAAAGTGTTCAATTAGTCCTATGGCTCATTACGACTCGATTATAAAGCATGTGAATCAAGTTGTCAAGTTTCATGCAAGAATCAAGTATGCAAGAAGATTAGAATTAAACAAGTATTGGTTAAGTTTGAACAAAAGTAAACTTTGGTCAAGTCAAAGTCAACGAAAAAGTCAACACGTTCGGGTCGGGTCCCGAACTATTTTTCTAAGTCTAATAATCATATATGAGCATGTTAAAACAAGTTTCATGTTAATCGAAGGTGCGTAGTATAGTTAGAATTAAACGAAAATGTGCACTTTTGGACAGCCGTGTTTGGAGCACCACTCAAGGTATTGGAGCGCCGCTCCAGGTACCTGATCAGCAAATCTGGGCAGTTTGAACACTTAATGCACGAATCCAACTTCAAACAACCATAATTAATGAACCGTAAATATTCAAAACACGTATCTTATATCGTTGGAAAGGTAATTTAATAAGGAATACAACTAAACACTTTTCATCATACAAAAACATCATTTACAATAACCGAATTCTCATCAAGTGATCATTAAAGGTTCATTATCAAGGTTTCAAGTTCACATAATGCATAAGATGATTCGGGAACTTAATACACACATATAATACGCCGTTTCATAGGTAATTATGCATACAATACTACTAAACACTTACAATTAACATTGCAAAGCATTCAATGCATCAAAAATCCATTTTACTTCTATCAAACCCTAACTCAAAATCATAAATTTAGCAATTATGTTCATGGAGTCTTTCTAAGTCAACCTACACATCAAATTGAAGCTAGTGATGCTAGTAACACATTTAATACATGCACTTTTAACATATAACATCATTTAGGCAAACAAATCACAAGATCAAACACACCAAATTTCAAATTCATGCTAGTTACTTAAAATAACAAGATCGAGCATATAAATCACATATTCATGTTAGACTTGAGCCATAGACACTAATTAATACTTTTATAAGTTAAAAACATCAAGAACACAAAATATAGTATTTTTAGAAAGTTACCCTAATGTAATGAAGTTGGTATGGAATCGAAGAGGAAGTTGCAAGGATTCCAAATATGTAATTTGTTTTGAAGAACACTTGCTAGATCGAAAATGGATGATGATTCTTTGAATTTGGTGTTGAGAGAAAAAGGTGGAAGTATTAGAAAGTGGGAGGTGATGAATGAGTGGAAGAGGTGAAGTTGACCCTTTGACCTAGTCAAATCTTTGGATATTTGGCAAGTTTAATCCCTCAATTTTAGAAGTGGGTGCGTGAATTACCTAAACGAGATATTTTAAAATGCGTATTAACGGAAGATGTTATAATTATATAACGGACTTTAAAATAGTATAACAGAAGGTAAACGGAAAAAGGCGAGATGTTACACACAACACTCAATTTTATAAGTTACATTTATTATAAAATAATCTATTGTAGAGTAAGTTAAATTATTGATAAATGTACATGTCGCAAAACGTAAAGTATCAGTTTTCTTAGCGTACAAAAACGCGTTCGAGAAACTGGATCCAGGACATTAGTCGAGTGACAACGTACGAGTCATTGGAACTAAAATTATATTTTTACCATGCACGTAAATATAATATAATATATAATTAATTATATAAATTAAATATATTATATATAAATAAATATAATATAATATATAATTAATTATATAAATTAAATATATTAATATAATATATAATTATTTTTCATTTCTTCATCTATCTCTCTCGTATTCTCTATATATTTATATATTTATTATTATTATATTTATTATTATTAAGATTAATATTATTATTAATCTTATGGTTGTGAGTATTATTATTATTAGTATTATACATAAAATACTACGACGAGGTTCTGCTTGCGTGTTGCCAAAATGGGTTTTTCGAGTAGGATAGAGCTAAGGAAATTATGTGTATAGTTCGTGGGTATGCTCGCGAGGTTAATCTAGTATTTATCATCTCCGTTGCGTCTACGTACCTTTCCTGCAATATTGAATCTCAATATTGATACGTGAGCACTCATGACTTAACTTTTATATATTATTAGTGTATCCCTGACTAGTGCTCGAGTAGATATGATTATGCATGCTTGTATGATTAATTTTGTCGTTAAATAGCTTATGATAGATTATGAATTAGATACATATGTGATTGAGATAAGGTATATGATATGCATGTCGTTGGAAAGTTGGCAAAAAATTAATAACTTTTCATTTAAATATCGAATGGTTTCGATGAACAGATTAAAAGTTATAGTCAACTGAATTTTTGTATTATTGTTAAAAATGATTATTATTACCATCCTCGTTATTATCACCGTTATTATTATTATAATTATTATTATTATTATCATTATATTATCATTATTAATGTATGTATTATTATTAAAAATTGTTATTATTATTATTGTTATTATCATTAAAAATTATTATTTATATTATCATTATTATTATTATAATTATTAGTATTATCATTAATATTATTATAATACTTATCAGTATTATTATCATTAAAACTAATATTAGTATCACCTAATTATTATGAATACTATTATTATCATTATTATGAATGCGATATAAAAATGAACTAAAAGCTATTAAATAAATTCATTAGGAAATAATGAGTATGAGTACCATGATGAAATTTAAAATATCGTAAGATATTGATTTAGATAAAATTATAGTTTTCATTATTTTTATCACTATTATTATTAAAAGTATCATTAATATTAAAACTATCATTTTTATTAAAATTAACATTTTTAATAGAAATATTATTGTTATTATAAAATATCACTTTTATTATCATTTTAGTATTATTATTATTAAAAATTAACATTTTGAATAGAATTATTATTTTTTAAGATATTACCATTACAGTTAATATTAAAAAGTATTGTTATTATTAAGATTATCATGATTAGAATTATCATTTTATCATAATTAATATCATTATTATTAAATATAAATATTGTTATTATTATTAGTAGAATAGTAATAACTATTATTATAACAAAATAATACAACTTTTATTTATTATTATTATTATTAATATTATTTTATCAAATAGATATGTGATACAAAGATATTTTTACCACACGTAATATAATTACATTAAAGTTACATACCACTATATTTTTTTTATGATATTAAGTGAACTTTATGAATCTTATTATTTAAAATATATAAAAAGTATATTTTAAATATAAATTTTTATTAACAAATGACTTTTATTATTTACTTTAATAAAATCTGATAAATATATTTAAATATATATAAAACGACTATATTTAACCTAAATTGTTATACACTACGGTTTAACCTAAATTGTTAGACAAATATTGACCAACATATAAATATATATAATTAATATAGGTTCGTGAATCCGAGTCCAACCTTGCACTTGTTCAATGACGTCATATGTATTTTTACTACGAAATACAGTATTGTGAGTTTCATTTGCTCCCTTTTTAAATGCTTTTGCAATATATATTTTGAGACTTAGAATACATGCGCTGCTTTTATAAATGTTTTATGAAATAGACACAAGTAATCGAAACTACATTCTATGGTTGGATTATCGAATCGAATATGCCCCATTTTAGTCTGGTAATCTAAGAATTAGGGAACAAACACCCTAATTGACGCGAATCCTAAAGATATATCTATCGGGCCTAACAAGCCCCATCCAAAGTACCGGATGCTTTAGTACTTCGAATTTATCATGTTCGAAGGGAGTCCCGGAATGATGGGGATATTCTATATGCATCTTGTTAAGGTCGATTACCAGGTATTCACCATATGAATGATTTTTATCTCTATGCCGTGCGAAATGCCTGATATGAGATGATGTTTATGAGAAATGGAAATGAAAATCTTGTGGTCTATTAAAATTATGGAAATGATCGATTATGATAAACTAATGAACTCACCAACCTTTTGGTTGACACTTTAAAGCATGTTTATTCTCAGGATTGAAAGAAATCTTTCGCTGAGCATTTGCTCAATTTAAAGATATTATTTGGAGTCATTCATGGCATATTTCAAAAGACGTTGCATTCAAGTCGTTGAGTTCAGTAAAGATTACGATTAAGTAAATGACAGATTAGATCATTTATAGTTGGATATTATGAAATGGTATGCATGCCTGTCAACTTTCGATGTAATGAAATTTTGTCTTTTAAAACGAATGCAATGTTTGTAAAATGTATCATATAGAGGTCAAATACCTCGCAATGTAATCAAATGTTATTCTATTCATTCTTATGGATTAGGACGGGTCTTTACATGTGGTATCAGAACGGTGGTCTTAGCGAACCAGGTCTGCATTAGTGTGTCTAACTCATAGTCATTAGGATGCATTAGTGAGTCTGGACTTCGACCTTAGTTGCATGTCAAAAAGTTTTGCTTATCATATCTTGTCGGAAACCATGCTTATCATCGTAAGTCTGAACAGGTCTTACTGCATTCATTGCATAGATAGTGTATAGACAAAATTCATATCTTAGCGTATCTGCTAATTCATATCTTAGCATATCTATTACTGTAAACTTTATCTGACATATTCCGTAAATTCCTCCGTAATCTACGAAATCTTTTGTTCTATATATATATATATATATATATATATATATATATATATATATATATATGGATATTCTATGTAATTAGAATACCATCCGATAGCCAGAAATCATTTCATATCAAAAAATCTTTTATTCAATCTTACGAAATGGAACTCGTCACTAGTTCAAGTTCATCGGATTCCGATATGGAGTTTCACTCGAGCTCCGAAAGCAGTGTGACCGAAATGGATCAACCAATCAGCCATCATCTATTCTGGATAAATTGGGGATGGGTTCGTAGCCTCCTCAATCATTGGAGACAAGAAGAAGGTGATCCTTTTCATCCACCACATTGTCCTCTTGGCAAAGAACCTGAAGCACTTACCGGCGAACCTGTCTGAAACACCATTTTCTCTCTCATTTCCAGAGTATCTCGTCATGATTATATACTACATCAATAACTAGCATTTATTTATCTGCTCGTCCGAACTGACAATCACCCTGGTGTAATAGAAGAAGTCAACGAGCTTCGCGCTCGGGTGGTGGCTTTGGAGAATATGGTGCAAAGGTTGCAAACACCAGCAGCAGCACCAGCAGCATAAACAGTACCACCATCAGCAACACTAACAGTACCATCACGACCATCAACAACAACATCTGCATCTCACACCGCAACATCACAATCTGTACCTCAAGCATCAACATCATACGCCCTGTAAATATCAAGGAATATCAACAATAACAAACGATGAAGTATTTATTTATAACTTCATTGAAGAGATATCTTTGTGTCGATTATGTAATCTCCAAAATTTTAGAAATTTTCTATTCTAGCCCTAACCATAAATCAGATGAGTGAATCAAAATGATAAAAGGAATAGTAGAAACTCTGAAAAGAATGGTGTGTAATTTACAAGCTAGACTTGTTTTACTAACATCATCAATAGTATCGTAGCATCACCTGCACAGTCAGTGCCGTCAGCATCGTCAGAATCAGCAGCACCCATAACATCACAAGCTCTGCCAGTTCAAGAATCACCATGGACATCATTACAAATCAACAACAAGTATGCCAAATCAATGAGTTATGAAGTATTAACTCATTTCCACTGAAGGATTTATATGTATATCTTATATATATATATATATATATATATATATATATATATATATATATATATATATATATATATATATATATATATATATATATATATATATATATATATATATATATATATATATATATATATATATATATATATATATATATATATATATATATATATATATATATATATATATATATATATATATATATATATATATATATATAAATCTGTAAACCATCATAAATCTTTTCGTACTAAGCTATTATATATGAGTTGAAAAAGGGTAGATACTGCTCGGTTTAATTCATATTACTAATATGCTATGATGTACATCCTTCGTCAACAACTTAACCATTGTTAACTACAATCTCTGTTTCAATTCAATGAATTCTATTTCATAATAAATCAAGTGTATTATTCAAATATATGTTTGATTTTACACTTTCATCATCGATGTACTCGAAACTTTTCAATCAACATCATTAGTACCTTGCGAAGTTCACAAGAATTCCACAAATACCCACATCATGTATCAACAAATAACGAAGTATTGATTCATAATTTCAATCATATTGAAGAAACACTCCGCGAAGATTATGTAATCACTAATGTTTTAGAGATTATTCATTTCTAATTCCAGCCAAAAATCAAATGAGTTTAATTTAATATTAATTCATTAAATCTACATTACATCTAAAGAAGATATACATACATATATATTTTCATAGAGACTGGAATAAAATTCATTTATACAAAAATGTTACTTGTGAAATTTTTTTTAACGGGTAGGTAATACCCGAGAGATATATAAATTCACAATTAATATGTTACATTCTTCGAATCTGATTTCGCAATCATCAATTATACTCCCTACTTTCACAACAATATACATTCTTTTATAGAAATCAAAACAACCATACTCATTCAAAATTTAATTACATATTCTGATTTTGAAATCTCAGAATTCAACTCGAGATGTGACTAAAATTATCACTCTTAGATCCTTACATCTTTCACAAGCTATACTTTGACTTCAAAACTGTGTTAGAACATCATATGTATATTAACGATTACAATCTGTGTTCAAACCCTTCAAAATTCCTGAAGACACTTCAAATAATGAACAATCGAGATGATGATCCAACCACATATTAACCACAGTCTTGCACTTGAAAAGCTCTCGAAACCAGAGTCATAATTTAACATGTATCCATGTCAGACCCTTTGGCATTTATTAGCAAAAATAACTTTGCGATTCCTTTTCAAATTAGTCAGTTTTGTCACAGCTCCAGCAAGTCAACTTCGACTTTTCAGTTGAAACAGTCTTATTATAACCTTGATATAGACGTTGCCCTTTCGTCATCGTTACCGGAGAACCTTTTATGTCTCACCACATTAGCAATAAACTTACCAAAAACTTCACTGATCTTTGACTTTCCGAAAAATCATTATATTTATCGAAACCCCATCATTTACTCATCCGTATCTTGTAACAAGAATTGTCATGCCAATTACTGAGAATCAGCAATCAGTATTTTGAAATCTTGCAGCATGTCTACGCCAACAGTTATAGGTGTATACATAACGTCTATCTCCTAGACTTATATACTCCGAATGTGAAGTTTCTGAAAAATACCCTAAACTGCGAACTAGTTCTCCGAAGTTTAGAAAATGCTGATGAAGCAGCAAAAACTGTAAACGACCTTAACAGTCAAAAGTTTGATGATAAAGAATAGTGTGTTAGAAAAGCTCAGAAAAAGAGAAGGTTTGGAACTGGAAAACGGATTAAGCAAACCATGAAGGAGGTTGTGGACAAATCACAAAGACTAAACCTGCCTTCAAAGAATCCAAATGATTCAGTGTCTGCTGAAGTTATTATTGAATACCTTGCTCCTGACTCTAAACCCTTGCGGACAATATTCTTCATCATCCTCTGATATTAGAAATTCTAAGATATCATCATATCTTTCATTATAAATATCCTCCATATTTCTGAAGATATTTCCATAATTATTGTTATCCGAAATTATTTACCTCTTTGCGCTATCTGTAAAGAAACTATTTTAGTTTCTAAATTCTGAAACCTTCAAGTTTAAAAATATGAATGCTTTTAAAGTAGTGTTGGGAACTGAAGAATGAGTTAGTATAATATAGTGACACTTGATCAACGTGATTATATTACAGTAAGTCATGCTGAGTTTCTAAATGGAACATGATGATTCACAGATCATAACGTCATCATGTGCCATGTTAGACGACTCTTGTATTCTACTTAACCTCTAAACATATCAAGAAAATATTTTTCTTGATGACTCGGTCTTTTCTGAGGTATTCTGGTAATTTGACGAATCAAGATCGTGCCATTACAATTTCCTTCTTAGAACAGTAACTATGTTCATTTCGAAATCCATACCTACGAATTCTGGACCATTATTCGCTTGATTTGAAGTCGGGAAGAGAAGACAAAAGTATGAAACTTTTAAATATTAAAGAAAATATGAAGCTTGACAACAACACATAAATTATAAACCGTGCATATCAATACGTATTGCAACGTAAAGGCACGGGAGAATTAAAATTACTATAACCCCAAAGTAATAGTAAAAGTAAATAAAATCCTCTGGTGGTAGATGAAAAAGAAGAATGACAGATATAAAAGTTAGGAGTATATCAAGAATCAGAACTGGATGAAGCATATTGATGAATGCTTTAAAGTATGAATTGAGGGAGGAAGAATAGAAGGTGTGAGCTGCGGAAATAAGGAAACGAAGAGAGTGGATTTATAGTAAAATATCCGACAAAGCAATCAAAACAGATGATCGCATTTAAAGCAGATCCTAATTCCCTTGATTACCGAAGAATCAAATCTTATTACAAATATTTTCTCCAAATCTCTTGAACTTGGAAATCAATCCTATCTATGTCAAAAGATATGACGAATCTACACCTACTCACTTCACTCTTTTGTGATAACTTCACTCGTACGCTTCACTTAAGCAAATAGTTTTATCCATATTACTCAATGATGATAAAATTCTATTTATCAAGTCATATTTGTCATTAAAACAGTCTTATTGCCAGTCATGACCATCCTAATCAAATTTCGGGACGAAATTTCTTTAACGGGTAGGTACTGTGACAACCCAGAAATTTCCGACCAAATTTAAACTTTAATCTTTATATGTTTCCGACATGATAAGCAAAGTTTGTCAAGTTGAATCTCAAGAATTTTTAAACTATGTTCATACATTCATTTAACCTCAACCAAATTCGGACTATTCACGAACCATTATACAAATGGATATGATTGTATATATATATATATATATATATATATATATATATATATATATATATATATATATATATGTGTGTGTGTACATATATTATAACTTGAAAACGTTAACAAAGTATTAGATATAATACTTTACATGATTGTTTTTATCGACGGGATTGAAAGATAATATCAAATAATTAAGTTATTAAGATATATTATTAATCGAGTCTCTATTGTGAGGTCCACTGTGATTTAAGAGATCATTTCATTTTTATCAGTATTCGGAATATTTGGTAAAGTGATTTACATTTAAGAACAAATGCGTTAATTGACGAACGTTAGACAAAAGTTAGTGGAGAATTGGATTTCATAATATTCGATTGACCTATTTTTCAATTGTGAGAAAACGATTTCAAAAACTGAATTATTATAATCTATTATTTTATAAGGATAAATTGATTTTATAGAATTAGAAGAATTTAAGCTTTATATTAATATTACCATTACAGTTAATATTAAAAAGTATTGTTATTATTAAGATTATCATGATTAGAATTATCATTTTATCATAATTAATATCATTATTATTAAATATAAATATTTTTATTATTATTAGTAAAATAGTAATAACTATTATTATAACAAAATGATACAACTTTTATTTATTATTATTATTATCAATATTATTTTATCAAATAGATATGTGGTACAAAGATATTTTTACCACATGTAATATAATTACATTAAAGTTACATACCACTATATTTTTCTTATGATATTAAGTGAACTTTATGAATCTTATTATTTAAAATATATAAAAAGTATATTTTTATCATATATAAATTTTAAATATAAATTTTATTAACAAATGACTTTTATTATTTACTTTAATAAAATCTGATAAATATATTTAAATATATATAAAACCACTATATTTAAGTTATATAATAATCATGTATAGATTTTGGAAGTCATTTTAGGTCAAATTGACTTTTGTTGACTTTTGCATATTAGACTCGAGCATTAGGATTGTGATATACTACGGGTTAACCTAAATTGTTAGACAAATATTGACCAACATATAAATATATATAATTAATATAGGTTCGTGAATTCGAGGCCAACCTTGCACTTGTTCAATGACGTCATATGCATTTTTACTACGAAATACAGTATTGTGAGTTTCATTTGCTCCCTTTTTAAATGCTTTTGCAATATATATTTTGGGACTGAGAATACATGCATTGCTTTTATAAATGTTTTACGAAATAGACACAAGTAATCGAAAATACATTCTATGGTTGGATTATTGAATCGAATATGCCACTTTTTAGTCTGGTAATATAAGAATTAGGGAACAGACACCCAAATTGACGTGAATCCTAAAGATAGATCTATCGGGCCCAAAAAGCCCATCCAAAGTACAGGATGCTTTAGTATTTCGAATTTATCATGTTCGAAGGGAGTCCCGGAATGATGGGGATATTCTATATGCATCTTGTTAAGGTCGATTACCAGGTGTTCACCATATGAATGATTTTTATCTCTATGCCGTGCGAAATGCCTGATATGAGATGACGTTTATGAGAAATGGAAATGAAAATCTTGTGGTCCATTAAAATTATGGAAATGATCGATTATGATAAACTAATAAGCTCACCAACCTTTTGGTTGACACTTTAAAGCACGTTTATTCTCAGGATTGAAAGAAATCTTCCGCTGTGCATTTGCTCAATTTAAAGATATTACTTGGAGTCATTCATGGCATATTTCAAAAGACGTTGCATTCAAGTCGTTGAGTTCAGTAAAGATTTTGATTAAGTAAATGACAGATTAGATCATTTATAGTTGGATATTATGAAATGGTATGCATGCCTGTCAACTTTCGATGTAATGAAAGTTTGTCTTTTAAAATGAATGCAATGTTTGTAAAATGTATCATATAGAGGTCAAATACCTCGCAATGTAATCATATGTTATTGTATTCGTTCTTATGGATTAGGACGGGTCTTTACATTGATTTCTGTAAAAGAATGTATATTGTTGCAAAAATAGTGAGTATATTTGGTGATTGTTGAATCGGATTCGAAGAATGTAACATATTAATTGTGAATTTATACATCTCTCGGGTATTACCTACCCGTTAAAAAAAATTCACAATTACTATTTTGTACAACAGAATTTTATTACAGTCTTTATGAAAATATATATGTGTATATTTTCTTCAGATGTAACATAGATTTAATGAGTTAATATTAAATTATACTCATTTGATTTACGGTTGAAGCTAGAATTGAATAATCTCTAAAACTTTAGAATTTCATAATCTTCGCGGATTATCACTTCGACGTAAATGAAATTATGAATCAATACTTCATTATTCATTTTTATTGATATTCCTCAGTGAAGGATGTTTTCGAGAAAGTTTAGAGTACATCGGGAATGAAAGTGTAAAATCAAACATGTATTTGAATAGTACACTTATTTTATTATGAAACGGAATCTATTGAGTCGAAGCAGGGATTATAGTTAATGATTGTTGAATGTATATCCTAGCATATTAATGATATGAATTAACTGGGTAGTACCTACCAGTTAAAGATTCACACATAATAGCTTAGCATGAAAAGATTTGTTATGATTTCAAAATTTGTATATATAAGATATACATATAAATTCTTCAAAGGGAACGAGTTAATACTTCATAACTCGTTGGTATAATATACGCGTTATTGATTTGTAATGATGTTCACAGTGATTCTTGAACTGGCGGGGCTTTGGATGTTATAGGTGTTGTTGGCACTGACGGTGTTGGTGATGCTGACGGTACTGTTGATGCTGTTGATAAAACAAGTCTAGCTTATAATTCGTGCACCATTCCAGTCAGGGCTTCTACTCTTCCTTCTATCATTTTGGTCCACTTATCTGATTTATGGTCGAAGCTGGAATAGATAATCTCTAAGACTTTAGAGATTATATAATTGTCGCAGAATGTTTCTCCAATGAAGTTATGAATCAATACTTCATCAGTTATTGTTGTTGGTACTCTTTGGTATCTATGGTGCGTATGATGTTGATGCTCGAAGTACAGATTGTGATGTTAAAGTGTGGGTGTGGATGTTGCTATTGGTGATGTTGATGGTACTGTTGTTGCCGGTGCTGCTGCTGGTGCTTGTAACCTTTGCACCATGTTCTCCAAGGCAACTACCCGAGCGCGAAGTTCATTAACTTCTTCTATTACGCCGAGGTGGTTGTTGGTTCGGACGAGTAGATGAATAAGATCTAAAATCTGAGATAATATATAATCGTGACGAGACACTCTGGAAATAAGAGAGAAAATGGTGTCTCAGACAGGTTCGCCGGTAAGTGCATCAGGTTCTTCGCCAAGAGGGCAATGTGGTGGATGGAAGGGATCACCTTCTTCTTGTCTCCAATGACTAAGTAGGCTACGAACTCATCCCCAATTCATCCAGAATAGATGATGGCTAATTGGTTAATCCATTCCGGTCACACTGCTCTCAGAGTTTGAGTGGGATTCCATATCGGAATTCGAGGGACTTGAACTAGTGGAGAGTTCCATTTTGTACGATTGAATAAAGGATTTTTCGATATAAAATGATTTCCGACTATCGGATGGTATTCTAATTATATAGAATATCTATATATATAGAACAAAAGATTTCGTAGATTACGGAGGAATTTACGAAATATGTCAGGCAAAGTTTACAGTAACAGATACGCTAAGATATGAATTAGCAGATACGCTAAGATATGAATTTTGTCTATACACTATTCGTGCAATCAATGCAGTAAGATGTGTCTAGACTAAGAATGATAAACAAGTAATTTTCTAAAGATGATAAGGAGATGATTTCCGACTAGATATGGTAAGCAAAACTTTTGACATGCAGACCAGGTTCAAGTCCATACTTATTAATGTATCCTAACAACTACTAGGTCGAAGTCCAGACTCATTAATGCATCCTAACAACTACCAGTTAGACACAGTAATGCAAGACCTGGTTCGCTAAGACCACCGCTCTGATACCACATGAAGCGACCCGTCCTAATTCATCTAGAAGAATACATTACATTTGGTTACATCACGAGGTACTTGACCTCTATATGATACATTTTACAAACATTGCATTCATTTTTTTTAAAGACAAACTTTCATTACATCGAAAGTTGACGGCATTCATACCATTTCATAATATATCCAACTATAATTGACTTAATAATAATCTTGATGAACTCAATGACTCGAATGCAATGTCTTTTGAAATATGTCATGAATGACTCCAAGTAATATCTCTAAAATGAGCAAATGTACATCGGAAGATTTCTTTCATACCTGAGAATAAACATGCTTTAAAGTGTCAACCAAAAGGTTGGTGAATTCATAGGTTTATCTTAAACAATCATTTCAGTAATTTCAATAGACCACAAGATTTCTTTTTATAAACATAATCCTCAAGCAGAATCCTCTCGTCTGCATTAAGGTAAAATCATTCATATGGTGAACACCTGGTAACCGACATTAACAAGATGCATATAGAATATTCCCAAAACAGAATCCTCTCGTCTGTATAATAATAAATCGAAGTACTAAAGCATCCGTACCTCGGATGGGGTTTGTTAGGCCAATAGATCTATCTTTAGGATTCGCATCAATTAGGGGTACTGTTCCCTAATTCTTAGGCTACCAAGCTAAAAGGGTGATATTCGATTCGATAATCCAACCATAGAATGTAGTTTCGATTACTTGTGTCTATTTCGTAAAACATTTATAAAAGCAGCACATGTATTCTCAGTCCCAAAAATATATATTGCAAAAGCATTTAAAAAGGGAGCAAATGAAACTCATAATACTGTATTTTGTAGTAAAAATACATATGTCGTCATTGAACAAGTACAAGGTTGGCATCGGATTCACGAACCTATATTAATTATATATATATATATATATATATATATATATATATATATATATATATATATATATATATATATATATATATATGTTGGTCAATATCTGTCTAACAATTTTGGTCAAACCGTAGTGTATCACAATCCTAATGCTCGAGTTTATCATGCAACGTCAACAAAAGTCAATTTGACTCTAAAAATGTTTTTCCAAAATCTATACATGTTTTATTATATAACCTAAATAGTCGTTTAAAATATATTTATGAGAATTTATTAAAGTAAATAATACACGTCATTAATAAATAAAAATTTATATTAAATTTTATATATGATAAAAAAATATACTTTCATATATCTTAAGTAATATAATTTATAAAATTCAATAATATCATAAAAATATAGTAGTGTGTATTATTGATGAAATTATATTACATGTAGTAAAGATATCTTTGTATTGTATATTTATTTGATAAAATAATATTGATAATAATAATAATAATAAGTAAAAGTTGTATTATTTTGTAATAATAATAATAATTATTATTCTACTAATATTAATAACAATATTTATATTTACTAATGATTAAAATAAAATAATAATTCTAATCATGATAATCTTAATAATAACAATACTTTTTAGTATTAACTGTAATAATAATATTTTATATAAAAAATAATAATTCTATTCAAAATGATAATTTTTAATAATAATTATACTAAAATGATAATAATAATGATATTTTATGATAACAATGATATTTCCATTAAAAATGATACTTTTAGTAAAATGATAGTTTTAATATAAATGATACTTTTAATGATAATAATAATGATAAAAATAATTAAAACAATATTTTTCTCTTAAATCAATATCTTACAATATTTTATTTCATCATGATACTCATACTCATTATTTCCTTATCGATTTGTTTAATAGCTTTTAGTTCTCTTTTATATCACATTTAAAATAATGATAATAATAGTAATCATAATAATTAGATGATACTAATATTAGTTTTAATTATAATAATACTAATAATAATAAATATTATGATAATATTAATGATAATACTACTAACTATTTTAATGATAATAATAATAATACTAATTATAACCTTAACGATAATAACGATAGTAATAATAATAACAATAACAATTTTTTAATGATAATACCTTTTATTAATAACGATAATGATAATAATAATAATAATAATAATAATAATAATAATAATAATAATAATAATAATAATAATAATAATAATAATAATAATAATAATAATAATAATTAGATTATAACGACGATAATAACGACGATAGTAATAATAATCATTTTAACAATAAATATATTAAAAGTAATAATAATTCAATTGACTATATCTTTTAATCCGTTCATCGAAATCACACGAGTTCAAAATGAAAAGTTCTTAATTTTTTGCTAGCTTTCCAACGACATGCATATCATATACCTTATCTCAGTAGTATATGTATCTAATTCAGGATTCAACATAACTTATCTAATGACAAAATTAAACATACAGGCATGCATAATCCTATATACTCGAGCACTAGTCAGGGATACACTATTAATATATAAAAGATAAGTTATTAGTGCTCACGTATCAATATTGAGATTCAATATTGTAGGAAAATACATAGACGCAACGGAGATGATAAACATTAGTTTGACCTCACGAGCATACCCACGAACTATACCCATAACCTCCATAGCTATAATCCATAATTTCCTTAGCCCTATCCCACTCGAAAAACCCATTTTGAAAATAACGCGCCCATGACCTCGTCGTAATATTTTATGTATAATACTACTAATAATAATACTCCAAACCATAAGATTAATAATAATATTAATCTTAATAATAATAATAATATTAATGATATATATATATATATATATATATATATATATATATATATATATATATATATATATATATATATATATATATATGGGCAGGATCAATGGGAAAGTAACCAGTCGGGGGGAAGCGGGGGGAAGCAATTTTTTTTTCTTTTTTCGTTTTTTTTGGAATTTTTTTTTCCGGCATCAAGATCACACGAAAATATGAAAATTTAGAAGAGACACTTCGTGATGAATGTTATTATTTAGGCGGGAAAATAATCGAAAAAAATAACATTCAAGATAATTTTGTTCGTGAAGAATATGAACGTTTTTTTTTCATGTTTTGTGAAGTAAAATTTAGCCCGATTTAGAGTTTAGGGTTTAGGGTTTGGTGTTTTGGGTTTATGGAATAAACCCAAAACACCAAACCCTAAACCCTAAACTCTAAACCGTTCGTGTTAAAAACTAAATCTAAATCCTAAATCTAAACCCTAAATCTAAACCCTAAACCCTAAATTTCTAAACCCTAATATCTAAACCCTATAAACCCTAATATCTAAACCCCAAAAGCTAAAACCTCAACATACGCTCGAAAAACACGATAATTGTTATATATTGCTTCTTCGAGCGTTTTCCCGCCAAAATAAAAACATTTATCACAAAGTGTCTCTACTAAATGTTCATATTTTCATCCCATCTATAATGTTCGTGAACAAGGTTTTTTCAAAAAAATGAAAAAAAAAGTTTTTGCTTCCCCCCGATTGGTTACTTCCCTCTTGATCCTACCACTATATATATATATATATATATATATATATATATATATATATATATATATATATATATATATATATATATATATATATATATATATAGAGCATTTGAGAGATATATTGATGATTGAATGATAAACGGAACCTGAAATCGTTCGTATATAAACAAATTTTCCTCACCTACTCCCCATGCAATCGCATGGGGATTGAATGTTTTAACCATGCGTGCGCATGGTATCAAATGACAGACCATCCTTACTAACTTTAAGCTACCGACACTTATAAATTATTATTATATATAAATAATTATTTAATCTATATAATTAATTATATATTATATTATATTCACGTGCAAAGTTGACTTGTAACTTTTGTACCGATGAATTGTACGTTGATGCTCCACTTACGTACCGGTTCCGATTTTTCGAACGTCCTTTCGTACGCTTAGAAAACTAGCGTTTTATGTTTAATGACTCGTACCCTTGACAAAATATAAACTTAGATTATAAATAAACTATTTCACTAAAGATGTATCTTAATCATTTGAGTGTTTTGGTCATTTGATTCTATAAATCAACGTCGTGTTATATATATATATATATATATATATATATATATATATATATATGATAATATTAATTTAACTAAAAACATCTTTGTATCAAGTTTATATCTTAATACATTGTAAAATATATATTTAAAAATATAAATTGGTACATTTATATATAATATAAATAACATAACATTTAGTTTTTCAAAACCAAATATATTTCAAAGTTTAATTATAATCGTTTGAGTATTATGACACGTAATGTTTATGCTCTAGAGCTTAATCTGATTTGTTTATACGACAAGGTTTACTTTAATTTCATAAACGTTCTAATTAGTATATCTATTTATAAATAGAATCAATAATCAAGTGTTACTATCGTTTACTTAACTAATTCGAAATCGTATATATATATATAATATTCATAAGCATGTTTTAAATGCACGTTGCGAGTTTATTTATATATTTAATTACCAACATTTATAGATTCAAATTATGTTATCAAAATGTTTTAATGACTCAAATTCTGTTGAATCGAAAAATGTTTTTCGCAAATTTGAAACTAAACCGATTGAATATTATGAATATTCAATTCTCCACTAACTTTTGTCTAACCTTCGTTAGTTGACACATTTGTTTTTACATGTAAATCACTTTACCATTTATTCCGAATACCGTTAAAGAGAAACGATTTCTCAAATCAATGTGGACCTCCCAATAGAGACCCATACTCATATCCCAATGTATCTTATAAAACAATCATTTGATATTATCTTCTAGTTCCATCGATAATATATTGAAACAAATACGTTCATGTAAAGTATTATATCTAATATTTTGTTTACGTTTTGCAAGTTATAATATATATACACATATGTATACAATCATATCCATTTAATGGTTCGTGAATCGTCAAGAACAGTCGAAGGGTAATTGGTTACATGAACATAGTTCAAAGTTTTTGAGATTTCAACATTACAGACTTTGCTTATCGTGTCAGAAATATATAAAGATCAAGTTTAAATTTGGTCGGAAATTTTCGGGTTGTCACAATCTGGGTGTGCACTGATGCTGTCCAGAGTGAAAACAGTAAATCGGCAATCCACCCCACTCAGGAGTTTTTGATTTGTACTTGTGCATGTCACCGCTAGATGGAAATATGTACAAACTTATGGCGCCATCCGTTTCAAAGAGTCTCAGAAACACAAAAAGCACGGTAGGAAAAGGAAGCGATATAACTTTAACAAGCACACCTATGGAAGAATCCAATGGACTTCTGATTGAAGAAATACCGCTCAACCAAGTTACTTTTGAAGAAATTCCAGTTGAGGATGAAGAAAATGTAAGAGAAGAAATACCAGAAGAAGTGATAAATAAAATAACATAAGGCGTTTCAATAAACTAACATCTAGTGTACCGAAAATAAATAATTGGAAAGCTTGGTGAGGACCACGAACAGTTGCATTTAAAGACACTGTAAGTAACCAGAGGGGGGTGAATAGTTACTTAATAGTTTCTTAAAGCTTTTTCGAAATCTTTAACAATTAAAACATAAGTTTTAAGTGTGGAAGCTTTTGTGGTTGTTAATGCAAGTATGTAAAGAATGTAAGTGCACAAACACGAGGATTTATAGTGGTTCGGGAGGATGTTGACTAATCGTCCTTAATTCACTCCTCGATTCACTAATTGGGAGTTAGCTTCACTAAGAATTTCTCCAAACCCGGTGGAGATCCGTTTATACCAAATGATCTTTAATAAGCCACACCAACACTATCCCTAGATTACACTCGTCTTCACCTTGGAAAAGCACCAATTTCCCAATGGAAATATGAACAACTTCCTAACATACCTTTAAGGAACAGGGATCAATAGATAAGATGATGTTCTTATCACAAGATCAAATCTACTAACTCAATCATTCATAGTTATTCAATAGGTCACACCAACTGGATCTTTCACACACTTAGAAATAATCAAGATTACTTAGATCAAACTTGTCTTCACCTTGGACAAGTATTGATTCCCAATGGAATTAATCAAATTCCTAGATCCCTTTCAGGAAGTTGAATCACTAAGTAAGATGGTGTTTCCTATCACAAGAACTATTTAACTTCCTTGACCCCCTAAGGAAGTGTCTCACAAAGTGTCACACCCCGGCCTGACCCTTTATGACGTGGCATGACTTCAGGGTCCCAGTCCAGTCTCCTATCAGTGTGCGCGGAAGCTAGCTACAAACCTAAGAATACATGCATAAAAAGACTGTCAACATAACGTTAGTGAGTTCATAGGTTTTAGTTGCACAAGTAAAACGATTTGACCACAAGGGTTCACAGTTTAAATCAGTTAGTGATCTGTTGTAAAAATAGTTAAAAGGTTTCACATATCACACATAAGTTGATAGTAAAACAATTCACAAGTTCGCAAGTTCATGAATGGTTTCATGATTTACTAGTTTTATTATTTCTAATAGCCTGGATGTAAGTAGGATCATAAGATCACAAGTTTTGAAATAGCTTTACTCGTAACTCGGATCACAAGTATTCAAGTTCATAAATAGTTTGACTGTAATACAGTTGACAAAATCTCAAGTTTATAAATTATTTCACGTTTAACAAAAATTTCAAGCTTATAAACAGTTCTACGGATATTAAGTTTTCACAGTTATCAAATAGTTTTGTGGACCACAAGGTTTCATCATATAACAACAGTTCATGTTTAGAGCCTGTTTTCAAACGCTTATCAAGTTTGTTTGAAAACAGATAAATACATATTCAATATACTAGAGCTCCCAATATTGAACTTAACCAATTAGATACATAAGTATCCGTACCCAAAAAGTTTAGTCACTCATAATCGAAAAGTGACACGTGATGAAGTCTGAGCATCTGACTAGTTTAACCACTAAGACCGGATGTGGATGTCAATTCCAAATAGATCTATTCCCATTATTCGCGTTTACCATAACCCAGTAATTAACAATATTGGAATCGGGATTTAAGTGGATTATAAATGTTACTCCATAGAATACAAATTGAGTACGCATGTCCACAATGTATATCATAAGAGAAACATACTTCTCATTTTAATATACAAAGTGTTTAAAAAGAACCACAAAGTTCACATATATCAAACTACATAATACATAAAAAGTATTAAAACAATAAACCGCTTTAGAAAAGTATAAAGCATGTAGTATACAGTAAACATGTTTTGATAACGAAAAGTATGAAATAAACATCAAGCATGTATTCTCACCTCAAAACAATTATAAAATGAGTAAAAAGGGGCTATGAACACACAATCGATGCAACACGGTGCGAAGCTCGGAAAGTGCGGTTTTCAATGTTTCCCGGTAATCCGGGATCGAGACCTAAATATATGAATTAAGGTCAGAGGTCATAGTATATTTAATATAGTATTTAGTTAAGTTTATTATCTGAGTTGGTAAGTTTTACATGTTCATTTCGGTTTTCGGTTTCGTTTAGTACTTAGTTTTCTAACTTACTATTTTTCAGATTTTTCTGTTTTGAACCATCACTTTGACCCTATTGTTTCTCCTAAAATACACATCCATTTAGGATGAGATTACCACCTATGGAAAGCTCTTTGAGTATAGTATTCAAAAAATATAAGCTTCTATTTGAGACTCAAAATAAAGGTTGGTCAAAATTGCATATTTCTACAGGTGTGCAAAACTGTCCAATTTTACACTATTAGCTCCCATGCAAGCTTAAAATTAGTAAAACACATTTGTTTGACTTGATCTTTTTACAGAGGGTTTAGATGAAGTAAATAGACATATGCTTAAAAGGATTTAACTCTAGGTCTTCATTTACTTAGTTTTTACAAGTGGTTTTCTACACCTTTATTAAACAACAATAATTTCATAGGTCAACTAGAAAAGGTCATTTCTCCATGAATACTATATGTTTTTGAGTGGTTCTCATTGGAATTTACTCCTATATGTGTTCCATTTAAAGATAAAATTTCTATATTTCCGAAGCCTTTTTGGTTTTTGATTTATACCCCATCCTTTAGACATTGGTCAGATTTGCTTAAAACCTGACATGTAGTAAGAAAATAAAAATAAAAAATACCTTTTTCTTTGAGAAAAATCACGAAAACTTTACAAAGAGTCTAGAACATATATATGAAGATGGACTAAATTTATGAAGCCCAGATCCAAAGTCTAATTTGATTTTTAGGTGATGAACTTACAAAGGCTGATTTGGACAGATTCAAGGTTATGAAGTTTCTAAGTGTTTTAGTTACTTTTTCTTGTGTTTAAGTGTTCAAATCTTCAAAATAACTTTTATTAGTGATATATAACATATATGTAAGTACATAAATATAGCCACAACTTGACAAGATCATGGCTAGGCACATGAACATCCTTGTGTTTAAAACACTAGTTCAAGTATTTCTACCAAGTTTGATCTTGTTAGAGGGCTTTGTAAAAGAAAATGATGAAAAGAATAGTTAGATTTTTATACCAAGATGATGATGAATTATGTATGAAGATGAAGAAGATGGTTGAAGATTGTTGAAGATGGATGAAGGTGAGGATGTAGATTAGAGAGAAGTGTAAGTAACAAGCTTGTGAATGATAGAAAATAATGGTGATGGTGGCGTGAGGTATGGAAGAAAAAGAGGAGGCAAGTCAACAAAGAACATGCAAGTATTAAATGTTGTGATGTGATCTTGCATGTAATTAAGTTAGGCTAATGACATGCATGTGATCTTAATCTTGATTAGTATAAGTAATTGTAACTAGTCACCTAATCACGTGTTTAAAAGTTAATGGTTGCTAGTTTGTTTAAATGATGCAAGTATCATTTTAATGTACATGTTCATGTATCATTTTGATCTTAAAAGATGTATTTTACATGTTACTTGACTATAAGTGAAATGTCCCGTTCTTATTGATTAAAAACGTTCCATATTAATTGATTTCGTTGCGAGGTTTTGACCTCTATATGAGACGTTTTTCAAAGACTGCATTCATTTTTAAACAAACCATAACCTTTATTTCATCAATAAAGGTTTAAAAAGCTTTACGTAGATTATCAAATAATGATAATCTAAAATATCCTGTTTACACACGACCATTACATAATGGTTTACAATACAAATATGTTACAACAAAATAAGTTTCTTGAATGCAGTTTTTACACAATATCATACAAGCATGGACTCCAAATCTTGTCCTTATTTAAGTATGCGACAGCGGAAGCTCTTAATAATCACCTGAGAATAAACATGCTTAAAACGTCAACAAAAATGTTGGTGAGTTATAGGTTTAACCTATATATATCAAATCGTAACAATAGACCACAAGATTTCATATTTCAATACACATCCCATACATAGAGATAAAAATCATTCATATGGTGAACACCTGGTAACCGACAATAACAAGATGCATATATAAGAATATCCCCATCATTCCGGGACACCCTTCGGATATGATATAAATTTCGAAGTACTAAAGCATCCGGTACTTTGGATGGGGTTTGTTAGGCCCAATAGATCTATCTTTAGGATTCGCGTCAATTAGGGTGTCTGTTCCCTAATTCTTAGATTACCAGACTTAATAAAAAGGGGCATATTCGATTTCGATAATTCAACCATAGAATGTAGTTTCACGTACTTGTGTCTATTTTGTAAATCATTTATAAAACCTGCATGTATTCTCATCCCAAAAATATTAGATTTTAAAAGTGGGACTATAACTCACTTTCACAGATTTTTACTTCGCCGGGAAGTAAGACTTGGCCACTGGTTGATTCACGAACCTATAACAATATATACATATATATCAAAGTATGTTCAAAATATATTTACAACACTTTTAATATATTTTGATGTTTTAAGTTTATTAAGTCAGCTGTCCTCGTTAGTAACCTACAACTAGTTGTCCACAGTTAGATGTACAGAAATAAATCGATAAATATTATCTTGAATCAATCCACGACCCAGTGTATATGTATCTCAGTATTGATCACAACTCAAACTATATATATTTTGGAATCAACCTCAACCCTGTATAGCTAACTCCAACATTCACATATAGAGTGTCTATGGTTGTTCCGAAATATATATAGATGTGTCGACATGATAGGTCGAAACATTGTATACGTGTCTATGGTATCTCAAGATTACATAATATATAATACAAGTTGATTAAGTTATGGTTGGAATAGATTTGTTACCAATTTTCACGTAGCTAAAATGAGAAAAAATTATCCAATCTTGTTTTACCCATAATTTCTTCATTTTAAATCCGTTTTGAGTGAATCAAATTGCTATGGTTTCATATTGAACTCTATTTTATGAATCTAAACAAAAAAAGTATAGGTTTCTAGTCGGAAAAATAAGTTACAAGTCGTTTTTGTAAAGGTAGTCATTTCAGTCGAAAGAACGACGTCTAGATGACCATTTTAGAAAACATACTTCCACTTTGAGTTTAACCATAATTTTTGGATATAGTTTCATGTTCATAATAAAAATCATTTTCTCAGAATAACAACTTTTAAATCAAAGTTTATCATAGTTTTTAATTAACTAACCCAAAACAGCCCGCGGTGTTACTACGACGGCGTAAATCCGGTTTTACGGTGTTTTTCGTGTTTCCAGGTTTTAAATCATTAAGTTAGCATATCATATAGATATAGAACATGTGTTTAGTTGATTTTAAAAGTCAAGTTAGAAGGATTAACTTTTGTTTGCGAACAAGTTTAGAATTAACTAAACTATGTTCTAGTGATTACAAGTTTAAACCTTCGAATAAGATAGCTTTATATGTATGAATCGAATGATGTTATCAACATCATTACTACCTCAATTTCCTTGGATAAACCTACTGGAAAAGAGAAAAATGGATCTAGCTTCAATGGATCCTTGGATGGCTCGAAGTTCTTGAAGCAGAATCATGACACGAAAACAAGTTCAAGTAAGATCATCACTTGAAATAAGATTGTTATAGTTATAGAAATTGAACCAAAGTTTGAATATGATTATTACCTTGTATTAGAATGATAACCTACTGTAAGAAACAAAGATTTCTTGAGGTTGGATGATCACCTTACAAGATTGGAAGTGAGCTAGCAAACTTGAAAGTATTCTTGATTTTATGAAACTAGAACTTTTGAAATTTATGAAGAACTCTTAGAACTTGAAGATAGAACTTTAGAGAGTTCAATTAGATGAAGAAAATTGAAGAATGAAAGTGTTTGTAGGTGTTTTTGGTCGTTGGTGTATGGATTAGATATAAAGGATATGTAATTTTGTTTTCATGTAAATAAGTCATGAATGATTACTCATATTTTTGTAATCTTATGAGATATTTCATGCTAGTTGCCAAATGATGGTTCCCACATGTGTTAGGTGACTCACATGGGCTGCTAAGAGCTGATCATTGGAGTGTATATACCAATAGTACATACATCTAAAAGCTGTGTATTGTACGAGTACGAATACGGGTGCATACGAGTAGAATTGTTGATGAAACTGAACGAGGATGTAATTGTAAGCATTTTTGTTAAGTAGAAGTATTTTGATAAGTGTATTGAAGTCTTTCAAAAGTGTATAAATACATATTAAAACACTACATGTATATACATTTTAACTGAGTCGTTAAGTCATCGTTAGTCGTTACATGTAAGTGTTGTTTTGAAACCTTTAGGTTAACGATCTTGTTAAATGTTGTTAACCCAATGTTTATAATATCAAATGAGATTTTAAATTATTATATTATCATGATATTATCATGTATGAATATCTCTTAATATGATATATATACATTAAATGTCTTTACAACGATAATCGTTACATATATGTCTCGTTTAAAAATCATTAAGTTAGTAGTCTTGTTTTTACATATGTAGTTCATTGTTAATATACTTTATGATATGTTTTCTTATCATAGTATCATGTTAACTATATATATATATATATATCCATATATATGTCATCATATAGTTTTTACAAGTTTTAACGTTCGTGAATCACCGATCAACTTGGGTGGTCAATTGTCTATATGAAACATATTTCAATTAATCAAGTCTTAACAAGTTTGATTGCTTAACATGTTGGAAACATTTAATCATGTAAATATCAATCTCAATTAATATATATAAACATGGAAAAGTTCGGGTCACTACAGTACCTACCCGTTAAATAAATTTCGTCCCGAAATTTTAAGCTGTTGAAGGTGTTGACGAATCTTCTGGAAATAGATGCGGGTATTTCTTCTTCATCAGATCTTCACGCTCCCAGGTGAACTCGGGTCCTCTACGAGCATTCCATCGAACCTTAACAATTGGTATCTTGTTTTGCTTAAGTCTTTTAACCTCACGATCCATTATTTCGACGGGTTCTTCGATGAATTGAAGTTTTTCGTTGATTTGGATTTCATCTAACGGAATAGTGAGATCTTCTTTAGCAAAACATTTCTTTAAATTCGAGACGTGGAAAGTGTTATGTACAGCCGCGAGTTGTTGAGGTAACTCTAGTCGGTAAGCTACTGGTCCGACACGATCAATAATCTTGAATGGTCCAATATACCTTGGATTTAATTTCCCTCGTTTACCAAATCGAACAACGCCTTTCCAAGGTGCAACTTTAAGCATGACCATCTCTCCAATTTCAAATTCTATATCTTTTCTTTTAATGTCAGCGTAGCTCTTTTGTCGACTTTGGGCGGTTTTCAACCGTTGTTGAATTTGGATGATCTTCTCAGTAGTTTCTTGTATAATCTCCGGACCCGTAATCTGTCTATCCCCCACTTCACTCCAACAAATCGGAGACCTGCACTTTCTACCATAAAGTGCTTCAAACGGCGCCATCTCAATGCTTGAATGGTAGCTGTTGTTGTAGGAAAATTCTGCTAACGGTAGATGTCGATCCCAACTGTTTCCGAAATCAATAACACATGCTCGTAGCATGTCTTCAAGCGTTTGTATCGTCCTTTCGCTCTGCCCATCAGTTTGTGGATGATAGGCAGTACTCATGTCTAGACGAGTTCCTAATGCTTGCTGTAATGTCTGCCAGAATCTTGAAATAAATCTGCCATCCCTATCAGAGATAATAGAGATTGGTATTCCATGTCTGGAGACGACTTCCTTCAAATACAGTCGTGCTAACTTCTCCATCTTGTCATCTTCTCTTATTGGTAGGAAGTGTGCTGATTTGGTGAGACGATCAACTATTACCCAAATAGTATCAAAACCACTTGCAGTCCTTGGCAATTTAGTGATGAAATCCATGGTAATGTTTTCCCATTTCCATTCCGGGATTTCGGGTTGTTGAAGTAGACCTGATGGTTTCTGATGCTCAGCTTTAACCTTAGAACACGTCAAACATTCTCCTACGTATTTAGCAACATCGGCTTTCATACCCGGCCACCAAAAATGTTTCTTGAGATCCTTGTACATCTTCCCCGTTCCAGGATGTATTGAGTATCTGGTTTTATGAGCTTCTCTAAGTACCATTTCTCTCATATCTCCAAATTTTGGTACCCAAATCCTTTCAGCCCTATACCGGGTTCCGTCTTCCCGAATATTAAGATGCTTCTCCGATCCTTTGGGTATTTCATCCTTTAAATTTCCCTCTTTTAAAACTCCTTGTTGCGCCTCCTTTATTTGAGTAGTAATGTTATTATAAATCATTATATTCATAGATTTTACTCGAATGGGTTCTCTGTCCTTCCTGCTCAAGGCATCGGCTACCACATTTGCCTTCCCCGGGTGGTAACGAATCTCAAAGTCGTAATCATTCAATAATTCAATCCACCTACGCTGCCTCATATTCAGTTGTTTCTGATTAAATATGTGTTGAAGACTTTTGTGGTCGGTATATATAATACTT
The DNA here is from genome assembly GCF_046630445.1 of Rutidosis leptorrhynchoides. Classification (NCBI taxonomy): domain Eukaryota; kingdom Viridiplantae; phylum Streptophyta; class Magnoliopsida; order Asterales; family Asteraceae; genus Rutidosis; species Rutidosis leptorrhynchoides. The sequence continues at coordinate 284,437,175 of NC_092338.1, read as the reverse complement.
TTGACCCCATATAAGTAGTGCCTCCAAGTCTTTAATGCAAAAACAACCGCGCCTAATTCCAAATCATGCGTCGTATAATTTTGTTCGTGAATCTTCAATTGTCTAGACGCATAAGCAATCACCTTCGTTCGTTGCATTAATACACAACCGAGACCTTGCTTTGATGCATCACAATAAATCACAAAATCATCATTCCCTTCAGGCAATGACAATATAGGTGCCGTAGTTAGCTTTTTCTTCAATAACTGAAACGCTTTCTCTTGTTCATCATTCCATTCAAATTTCTTCCCTTTATGCGTTAATGCAGTCAAGGGTTTTGCTATTCTGGAAAAGTCTTGGATGAACCTTCTGTAGTAACCAGCTAGTCCTAAAAACTGGCGTATGTGTTTCGGAGTTTTCGGGGTTTCCCACTTTTCAACAGTTTCTATCTTTGCCGGATCCACCTTAATACCTTCTTTGTTCACTATGTGACCGAGGAATTGAACTTCTTCCAACCAAAATGCACACTTTGAAAACTTAGCGTACAATTCTTCCTTCCTCAATACTTCTAACACCTTTCTCAAATGTTCACCGTGTTCTTGGTCATTCTTTGAGTAAATAAGTATGTCATCAATGAAAACAATGACAAACTTGTCAAGGTATGGTCCACACACTCGGTTCATAAGGTCCATGAACACAGCTGGTGCATTAGTTAAACCAAACGGCATGACCATAAACTCATAATGACCGTAACGTGTTCTGAAAGCAGTCTTTGGAATATCATCTTCTTTCACCCGCATTTGATGATACCCGGAACGTAAGTCAATCTTTGAATAAACAGACGAGCCTTGTAGTTGATCAAATAAGTCGTCGATTCTCGGTAGTGGGTAGCGGTTCTTGATGGTAAGTTTGTTCAACTCTCGGTAGTCGATACACAACCTGAATGTACCATCTTTCTTCTTGACAAACAAAACAGGAGCTCCCCACGGTGATGTGCTTGGTCGAATGAAACCACGCTCTAAAAGTTCTTGTAATTGGCTTTGCAGTTCTTTCATCTCGCTGGGTGCGAGTCTGTAAGGAGCACGAGCTATTGGTGCAGCTCCTGGTACAAGATCTATTTGAAATTCAACGGATCGATGTGGGGGTAATCCCGGTAATTCTTTCGGAAATACATCGGGAAATTCTTTTGCAATGGGAACATCATTGATGCTCTTTTCTTCAGTTTGTACTTTCTCGACGTGTGCTAGAACAGCATAGCAACCTTTTCTTATTAGTTTTTGTGCCTTCAAATTACTAATAAGATGTAGCTTCGTGTTGCCCTTTTCTCCGTACACCATTAAGGGTTTTCCTTTTTCTCGTATAATGCGAATTGCATTTTTGTAACAAACGATCTCCGCTTTCACTTCTTTCAACCAGTCCATACCGATTATCACATCAAAACTCCCTAACTCTACTGGTATCAAATCAATCTTAAATGTTTCGCTAACCAGTTTAATTTCTCGATTCCGACATATATTATCTGCTGAAATTAATTTACCATTTGCTAATTCGAGTAAAAATTTACTATCCAAAGGCGTCAATGGACAACTTAATTTAGCACAAAAATCTCTACTCATATAGCTTCTATCCGCACCCGAATCAAATAAAACGTAAGCAGATTTATTGTCAATAAGAAACGTACCCGTAACAAGCTCCGGGTCTTCCTGTGCCTCTACCGCATTAATATTGAAAACTCTTCCACGGCCTTGTCCATTCGTGTTCTCCTGGTTCGGGCAATTTCTAATAATGTGGCCTGGTTTTCCACATTTATAACAAACTACATTGGCATAACTTGCTCCGACACTACTTGCTCCGCCATTACTCGTTCCGACACCATTTGTTCCTTTCGTTCTATTAACCCCTGGTCCGTAGACCTCACACTTCGCCGCGCTATGACCATTTCTTTTACACTTGTTGCAAAATTTGGTGCAGAACCCCGAGTGATTCTTTTCACACCTTTGGCATAGTTGCTTCTGATTGTTGTTGTTGTTGCGGTTATTATTGTTGTTGGGATGATTGTTGTAGTTGCTGTTGTTGTTGTTGTTGTTGTTGTTGTTGGGCCGTTTGTTGTAGTTGCGATTGATGTTGCGATTGTTGGGATAATTGTTGATATTATTGTTGTAATTGCTGTTGTTGTTGTATTGGTGATTCTTATCACCGTTTTCCTCCCACTTTCTTTTGACTTGCTTCACATTGGCCTCTTCAGCAGTCTGTTCTTTAATTCTTTCTTCAATCTGGTTCACTAGTTTGTGAGCCATTCTACATGCCTGTTGTATGGAGGCGGGCTCGTGTGAACTTATATCTTCTTGGATTCTTTCCGGTAATCCTTTCACAAACGCGTCGATCTTCTCTTCCTCATCTTCGAATGCTCCCGGACACAATAGGCACAATTCTGTGAATCGTCTTTCGTACGTGGTAATATCAAATCCTTGGGTTCGTAACCCTCTAAGTTCTGTCTTGAGCTTATTGACCTCGGTTCTGGGACGGTACTTCTCGTTCATCAAGTGCTTGAATGCTGACCACGGTAGTGCGTACGCATCATCTTGTCCCACTTGCTCTAGATAGGTATTCCACCATGTTAACGCAGAACCTGTGAAGGTATGCGTAGCGTACTTCACTTTGTCCTCTTCAGTACACTTACTTATGGCAAACACCGATTCAACCTTCTCGGTCCACCGTTTCAATCCGATCGGTCCTTCGGTTCCATCAAATTCCAAAGGTTTGCAGGCAGTGAATTCTTTGTAGGTGCATCCTACACGATTTCCTGTACTGCTAGATCCAAGGTTATTGTTGGTATGTAGCGCAGCCTGTACTGCGGCTATGTTTGAAGCTAGAAAAGTACGGAATTCCTCTTCATTCACATTCACGGTGTGTCGAGTAGTCGGTGCCATTTCCTTCAAAATAGTTAAATGGAACAAGTTAATCATACAGAATATTAAGAGTAGTTAATAGTATTTCGTAGCATAATATGAACTCATTTATAAAAGCTTTTTCTTCATATTAGCGTTTTATAAGTTTAAATTCGGGTAGTACCTACCCGTTAAGTTCATACTTAGTAGCTAATATACAATTCAACTACTACAATTCTATATGAAAAACTGATTGTAATAATATTTCGCGTTCAAACTTTTATACAATATTTTACAAACTTACAATACCGCTTATTTTACATAAAGCATGAAATATAGCACACAATAACTTTGATACAAGATAGTTGTGAAGACAATTCTAGCTAGTACACAAGTCGTTCGGCAAAGGCAATAAAGACACGTAATTCATACGTCCAGAAACAAGTCATGCATTCTGGTTTTACTAGGACTACTTCCCATCCTTGGTCTTGTGCAACATAACCGTTATGGCCGTTGATAAGACAGCGTGTTGTAACGTCATCAAAGGGACGAGGGTTACGTAATGTCCAACAGTCCCGTAATAATCTAAAAACCTCATTTCTTACCCCAATTACCGACTCCGTCACTTGTGGAAACGTTTTGTTTAATAGTTGTAGCCCGATGTTCTTGTTCTCACTTTGGTGAGAAGCGAACATTACTAATCCGTAAGCATAACATGCTTCTTTATGTTGCATGTTAGCCGCTTTTTCTAAATCACGAAGTCCAATATTCGGATATATTGAGTCAAAATAATTTCTTAACCCGTTGCGTAAAATAGCATTTGGGTTCCCCGCAATATATGCGTCAAAGTAAACACATCGTAACTTATGGGTTTCCCAATGTGATATCCCCCATCTTTCAAACGAAAGTCTCTTATAAACCAAGACATTCTTGGAACGTTCTTCGAATGTCTTACAAACTGATCTCGCCTTAAATAGTTGTGCCGAAGAATTCTGGCCGACTCTAGACAAGATTTCATCAATCATGTCTCCGGGTAGGTCTCTTAAAATATTGGGCTGTCTATCCATTTTGTGTTTTTAAACTGTAAAATAGACAAGAGTTAGATTCATAAAAAAAAATACTTATTAATACAAGCAATTTTTACATATATCATAAAGCATAAGAACACTATATTCCATATATTACACCACACGAATACAACTATCTTATTCCGACTCGCTCGTTTCTTCTTCTTCGGTTTTGGTTCGTTTTGCCAAGTTTCTAGGGATATATGATGTTCCCCTAATACGAGCCGTCGTTGTCCACATTGGTTTAGAAAAACCTGGTGGTTTAGAGGTTCCCGGGTCATTGTTACAACTTAAGGACTTCGGGGGTTGACGATACATATAAAGTTCATCGGGGTTGGAATTAGATTTCTCTATTTTTATGCCCTTTCCCTTATTATTTTCTTTTGCCTTTTTAAATTCAGTTGGGGTAATTTCTATAACATCATCGGAATTCTCGTCGAAATCCGATTCATCGGAGAATTGGTAATCCTCCCAATATTTTGCTTCCTTGGCGGAAACACCATTGACCATAATTAACTTTGGTCGGTTGGTTGAGGATTTTCTTTTACTTAACCGTTTTATTATTTCCCCCACCGGTTCTATTTCTTCATCCGGTTCCGATTCTTCTTCTGGTTCCGATTCTTCTTCCGGTTCCGACTCTTCTTCCGGTTCCTCTTCGGGAACTTGTGAATCAGTCCACAAATCATTCCAATTTATATTTGACTCTTCATTATTATTAGGTGAGTCAATGGGACTTGTTCTAGAGGTAGACATCTATCACATAATATCAAACACGTTAAGAGATTAATATATCACATAATATTCATATGTTAAAAATATATAGTTTCCAACAAAATTTGTTAAGCAATCATTTTTCAAGTAAACACGGTCGAAGTCCAGACTCACTAATGCATCCTAACAAACTCGATAAGACACACTAATGCAAATTTTCTGGTTCTCTAAGACCAACGCTCGGATACCAACTGAAATGTCCCGTTCTTATTGATTAAAAACGTTCCATATTAATTGATTTCGTTGCGAGGTTTTGACCTCTATATGAGACGTTTTTCAAAGACTGCATTCATTTTTAAACAAACCATAACCTTTATTTCATCAATAAAGGTTTAAAAAGCTTTACGTAGATTATCAAATAATGATAATCTAAAATATCCTGTTTACACACGACCATTACATAATGGTTTACAATACAAATATGTTACAACAAAATAAGTTTCTTGAATGCAGTTTTTACACAATATCATACAAGCATGGACTCCAAATCTTGTCCTTATTTAAGTATGCGACAGCGGAAGCTCTTAATAATCACCTGAGAATAAACATGCTTAAAACGTCAACAAAAATGTTGGTGAGTTATAGGTTTAACCTATATATATCAAATCGTAACAATAGACCACAAGATTTCATATTTCAATACACATCCCATACATAGAGATAAAAATCATTCATATGGTGAACACCTGGTAACCGACAATAACAAGATGCATATATAAGAATATCCCCATCATTCCGGGACACCCTTCGGATATGATATAAATTTCGAAGTACTAAAGCATCCGGTACTTTGGATGGGGTTTGTTAGGCCCAATAGATCTATCTTTAGGATTCGCGTCAATTAGGGTGTCTGTTCCCTAATTCTTAGATTACCAGACTTAATAAAAAGGGGCATATTCGATTTCGATAATTCAACCATAGAATGTAGTTTCACGTACTTGTGTCTATTTTGTAAATCATTTATAAAACCTGCATGTATTCTCATCCCAAAAATATTAGATTTTAAAAGTGGGACTATAACTCACTTTCACAGATTTTTACTTCGCCGGGAAGTAAGACTTGGCCACTGGTTGATTCACGAACCTATAACAATATATACATATATATCAAAGTATGTTCAAAATATATTTACAACACTTTTAATATATTTTGATGTTTTAAGTTTATTAAGTCAGCTGTCCTCGTTAGTAACCTACAACTAGTTGTCCACAGTTAGATGTACAGAAATAAATCGATAAATATTATCTTGAATCAATCCACGACCCAGTGTATATGTATCTCAGTATTGATCACAACTCAAACTATATATATTTTGGAATCAACCTCAACCCTGTATAGCTAACTCCAACATTCACATATAGAGTGTCTATGGTTGTTCCGAAATATATATAGATGTGTCGACATGATAGGTCGAAACATTGTATACGTGTCTATGGTATCTCAAGATTACATAATATATAATACAAGTTGATTAAGTTATGGTTGGAATAGATTTGTTACCAATTTTCACGTAGCTAAAATGAGAAAAATTATCCAATCTTGTTTTACCCATAATTTCTTCATTTTAAATCCGTTTTGAGTGAATCAAATTACTATGGTTTCATATTGAACTCTATTTTATGAATCTAAACAAAAAAAGTATAGGTTTCTAGTCGGAAAAATAAGTTACAAGTCGTTTTTGTAAAGGTAGTCATTTCAGTCGAAAGAACGACGTCTAGATGACCATTTTAGAAAACATACTTCCACTTTGAGTTTAACCATAATTTTTGGATATAGTTTCATGTTCATAATAAAAATCATTTTCTCAGAATAACAACTTTTAAATCAAAGTTTATCATAGTTTTTAATTAACTAACCCAAAACAGCCCGCGGTGTTACTACGACGGCGTAAATCCGGTTTTACGGTGTTTTTCGTGTTTCCAGGTTTTAAATCATTAAGTTAGCATATCATATAGATATAGAACATGTGTTTAGTTGATTTTAAAAGTCAATTTAGAAGGATTAACTTTTGTTTGCGAACAAGTTTAGAATTAACTAAACTATGTTCTAGTGATTACAAGTTTAAACCTTCGAATAAGATAGCTTTATATGTATGAATCGAATGATGTTATGAACATCATTACTACCTCAATTTCCTTGGATAAACCTACTGGAAAAGAGAAAAATGGATCTAGCTTCAATGGATCCTTGGATGGCTCGAAGTTCTTGAAGCAGAATCATGACACGAAAACAAGTTCAAGTAAGATCATCACTTGAAATAAGATTGTTATAGTTATAGAAATTGAACCAAAGTTTGAATATGATTATTACCTTGTATTAGAATGATAACCTACTGTAAGAAACAAAGATTTCTTGAGGTTGGATGATCACCTTACAAGATTGGAAGTGAGCTAGCAAACTTGAAAGTATTCTTGATTTTATGAAACTAGAACTTTTGGAATTTATGAAGAACACTTAGAACTTGAAGATAGAACTTGAGAGAGTTCAATTAGATGAAGAAAATTGAAGAATGAAAGTGTTTGTAGGTGTTTTTGGTCGTTGGTGTATGGATTAGATATAAAGGATATGTAATTTTGTTTTCATGTAAATAAGTCATGAATGATTACTCATATTTTTGTAATCTTATGAGATATTTCATGCTAGTTGCCAAATGATGGTTCCCACATGTGTTAGGTGACTCACATGGGCTGCTAAGAGCTGATCATTGGAGTGTATATACCAATAGTACATACATCTAAAAGCTGTGTATTGTACGAGTACGAATACGGGTGCATACGAGTAGAATTGTTGATGAAACTGAACGAGGATGTAATTGTAAGCATTTTTGTTAAGTAGAAGTATTTTGATAAGTGTATTGAAGTCTTTCAAAAGTGTATAAATACATATTAAAACACTACATGTATATACATTTTAACTGAGTCGTTAAGTCATCGTTAGTCGTTACATGTAAGTGTTGTTTTGAAACCTTTAGGTTAACGATCTTGTTAAATGTTGTTAACCCAATGTTTATAATATCAAATGAGATTTTAAATTATTATATTATCATGATATTATCATGTATGAATATCTCTTAATATGATATATATACATTAAATGTCTTTACAACGATAATCGTTACATATATGTCTCGTTTAAAAATCATTAAGTTAGTAGTCTTGTTTTTACATATGTAGTTCATTGTTAATATACTTTATGATATGTTTTCTTATCATAGTATCATGTTAACTATATATATATATATCCATATATATGTCATCATATAGTTTTTACAAGTTTTAACGTTCGTGAATCACCGATCAACTTGGGTGGTCAATTGTCTATATGAAACATATTTCAATTAATCAAGTCTTAACAAGTTTGATTGCTTAACATGTTGGAAACATTTAATCATGTAAATATCAATCTCAATTAATATATATAAACATGGAAAAGTTCGGGTCACTACAATAAGGTCTTTTATTTACTATAGTAAAGTACTTAGTAAATTTATTTACATACGCTTATGTAATGGGCATATATAAATATGTTATAGTCTTTTATTTATTGTTACCTTGTGAATTAAAGTTAGGGTGAATGTAGTAGTTCCCTAAATGTTTACAAAATAACTATAAATCTCATAAAAGACTAAAAAGACTCAAGAAATCAAATTGCTCATCGTATCGAAACTTAAATCATTCAAGTTAGATTAGAAAAAACCTAGTCGGAAAAATCCGGGTTGTCATACAAAGTAAACTTAAAGATACAAATGATAAGCATAAAGTTTACATTACAGTTCTACTTATTGTAAATTGAATCTCTCTTTTTCTCATATAATCTCTCCATAGATATGTGCTTGAGGCTTGGGAGATTAGTTGATATGTCTTTGAAAGAATGTTGGAAAGAGGTATTCTTCAATTGCTCAAAGGCTTGGTATTTATAGGCAAGAAAAATCTTTCCAGACCCTGTGCGGCTCACCTTATGGTCGACCGTGGATTGACCTTGTAGCCTCTAGACAACTTTCAATATATCCGTTGGAGCTCTTTTGACTTAAAATTTTTTGCTTCTATACTCAATATAGAGTCTTCAAAAGATGCTTAATACCCTTGGAAGTACTTGACCTTCACCTTATACTTTAGATGCATTCATTGAAGAGGACATGAGCTTGCAAATAAGGAAATCTTCTCTTGAGACTTTTGTCATTTGATTCCAAAAAGATGTAAGTGCTGATATTTTCCCCATGACAACTAGCAACCATCCAAACTTTTTATTGTAAGTCTTCCATGCATATGTCAACATATAATGACAAGTGTATTGTCTCATTGGTTGCATACTACACCCCAAATATTACCAATGATGACTCTTGGGAATTACACTAACCATGAAGTGATAATTATACTTAAGCATGTAAACAATACTTAATGATTTATCAAGTGGAGAGCAACTCTTTAATTGGGACAAAATGACTATCCTAAATATGTCTAGATACATTTTAGGATCAAAAGATATTTTACAACACTTATGTGTTGTTCATAGCCATAGACTAAAATGTCATTACAATGTCATTAGGTCAGATTAATTAAGATTAATGTCGTAGTGATCAAAACGCTTTTGATTATAAAAAGGGCAACTATATTAAGCATATTGGAAAAAGGTTTCGATAATTATAGATGCCCGGAGGTGGTCAATCTTTATTTAATCAAGGGACATTTTAATCAGGGATTCTGCGGACGAACCACGGTCTACCGTGGTGTCGGTGTCGATCGTGTACCTGGTTTCTTAAAATCTGTGGTACATGGCAGCTATGGTCTGACCTGCAGTCAACCATGTACCTAGACCGTGCACTATCTGTATTTTATAAAATGACTCATTTGATTTACTTGTTGTGTGCATTGGTTGTTTGCTAGAGAAAAAGTAGGTTTATGAACTTTCGTGTTTACTTAATTCCACATGTAATCACTCTAAGCAATGTTTTCATTATCAAAACAAAGATTAGCAATGTTCGAATATTATCATTGGGTTATCAACTAACAGACACCACAAAGGTAGAGACTGCAACCAAGATGAAAACAATGACCAGACAACAAGTAGCAAAAGTGTTAGAATAACTGATTATTTTTCCGGGATGCATAGGAGAAGGACAAAGAAGATCTTGTTTTAAGTGAAGAAGACGAGCGTATGGATGAAGATGATAGCAATGAAGAATTGATGTCAGTGGAAATGGCAACCAAAATGTTAAATGGCTTATTAACATAAACCGCACCAGCAAAATACAGATAAAAATTAGCGCATCTCGCGATTCATGCAAGATCTATATATAATCTCTTTTCTCTGATAATAAGAGAACAAGCAACAAAACCTCCAGCAACGATAGAACTAACACAATATTTAGTCAGCCATGTTGCGAACTATTCACTTTCCCAAAACTTTGAAATATCATCTTGATATTGCTCAAATCGTACATGTTTTCTATCGCATTATCGGTCCCGGTTTTTCAGTGTCACGGTTTATATTGAAGATTTATTGATGATATTCGTGAAAGATTGACACCTTTTATGTCGATGGATTACTTGAGGTATTTGTAGTGAATTTAAGTGTTTTGAAACTCAACGTTCAGCAAAGTTGGTTTAGGATCGAGTTCGGGGATCGACACGCACTTTGGATACTTTTTCTTGGCTAAAATTGCGCTTCCGGACCTCCTTTTCACGAGAATTGAAGTGTATTTTGCCTCGCTATCCCGAGGTAATGATCGAGCTGATGTCACGTTGTGAGAAAAATGAAAATCGAACGTCAAGTGCATTTTTAGGGACCTCGCGATCACAAAGGTTTCTGTGTCTTTTGAGTCACGATCGCTAGCAAGTATCGGAGCAGCCACCATGTTTAATTTCTGAATGTCAACCAGATTTTATGCATTCTCTATTCCACTTCATTCCATAGCGTTTCTTGGGCGATTTTAAGGTTTTCAACGCCATTCTTCATCATATTCAAAGGGCTTAACATCAAAAAGTGAAGTTGGGATCATTAATTCATCATTGGTACTTTAGTTTTCACTATCTTTAGTGAAAAAACAATGAATTATTATTTTATACATTTTTTGTTTGATTCTTAATCTTGGTTGACTGAAACTCTTGAGTGTTTGTTTAGATGTAACACTTTTATTTGTTGAATTGTTCTATTATTTGATTTGTAATATTTGATTAATTAGTTGTTATTGAGTTTGGTTAAAAGATCCATTATTGTAGATGTTTGTTGCATTACATCAATCATATAGATTGTTGAGTAGTTAATGTGAGTTATTTAGTGATAAACTATTTATACTTCAATACTTTGGTGATCTATACAATCAAGAGTGTATTAACTTAATGTCATATTCCTTGTACTCACGCTTGAATTTAGGTGATCTTAAGCCTACAACTACTGATATTAGATTGATAGTTAGATCAGTTTGTAGTCTGAGAATCTGATTGTTATTAGATTTTCTATCGAATTTTGTAGTTGTTGACTAAGAGAAGGATAAGGGTATACCACATGTTTTGGGTAGACCATTTCTTGCAACTTCAGGTGCACTTATTGATGTAAAATCTAGGAAATTGACTTTTGAGGATTGGGGAAAGCAGATGAGCTTTCAGACTAGGCATACTGTTACCCTACCACCCACATCCGTAGGTCCTTTGAATGTTGTTGCTAGTGTTAATACCACTAAAGATGCGACATGAGTTAATATACTGATTAAGTGTTGGGGGAAGGTTGAGAAGGAACCTGTAGGTAAACCTCTTGATGATGAAATTATTGATAGGTCGATGAGGAAATTATAAGGTATGGTTCAGAAAGCTATGTCTGAGAAAGATGAGCACTTTAGACACCGGTTAGTGTCAAATCTGTTTAAGAAAGAGAACAAGAAGCCGAGAGACTTGACTGAGTAGTCAAAAGCTTCAAATATTTGGTTGTTGACTACCATTGAGTTTTGTAATTCAAGTGGTGGATTCCATGGATTGAAGGATGAGGGAACCCACCATACGGGCATTAGCTGAGTTGGAGGTTGAGTTAGGTGCACAACTCATTAATTGTAGCATCCCACCTTTTTCCGTTTACCTTCCGTTATACTTTTTCTTAGAGTCCGGTATATATTTATAATACCTTCCGTTAAAATGCGTTTTAAAATATCTTGTTTAGGTAATTCACGCGAACGCTTATAACTTGAAGGAATAAACTTGCCAATGGACTAAAGTGGTGACTAGGTCAAGGTAGTCAAACCTCATCCCTTCCACTCATTCATCCTCCTCTTTCTCTCTTACTTTCGCTTTTACTCTCAATCACCCAATTCAAAGAATCATCATCTAAATCATTTCAAGGAAACAAACATCAAAACAAATTGCATATTCAGAATCCTTGCATCTTCCTCTTCGAATCCATACCAACTTTATTGCATTTGGGTAACTTTCTAAAAACACTAGATTTTATGTTCTTGATGTTTTTAACTTATAGAAGTGTTAATTAGTGTATATGGCTCAAGTCTAACATGATTATATGATTTATATGCTCGTTCTCGTTATTTAGGTGTAACTAGCATGAACTTGAAAAGGGTGTGTTTGATCTTGAGATTTAGTTGTTTAAATGTTGTTAGATGTTAAAAGTGCATGTATTAAATGTGTTACTAGCATCACTAGCTCCAATTTGATGTGTAGGTTGACTTGGAAAGACTCCATAAACTTAATTGCAAAAGTTGTGACTTTGAGTTAGGGTTTGATAGAAGTAAAATGGATTTTTGATGCACCAAATGCTATGCAATATTGTTTGTAAATGTTTAGTTGCATTGTATGCGTAATTATCTACGAAACGGCGTATCACATGTGTGCATTTAATTCCCGAATCATAATTGTGCATTTATGAAATTGAAGCATTAATGATGAGCATTAATTGATCATTTAATTTGGAATCTTGATTATTGCAAATGATGTTTTTGATTGATTAAACGTGTTTAGTTGTGTTCCTTGTCAAATTACCTTTCCAACGATATAAGATACGTGTCGTAAGAGTTTACGGTTTGTGTTTTGTGTTTAAATGAAATTTGGTTTGGGACTTGGACAATTGAAACAGACCAGGCATCAGTTCACGTTGATTGCCATGACGCGGCACTCTTTGGTCGCGGTGCGGCATTTGCTGTGTTTGGGTTCTGATCAAGCTTACACTTTTACGAAAAATGTTTGTTATGCTACGCACCTCCGATTCACATGTAACTTGTTCTAACATGCTTATATATGATTAAAAACCTCAGAAAAATAATTCGGGACCCGACCCGAATGTGTTGACTTTTTGTTGACTTTGACCCGACCCAAGGTTGACTTTTAATCAAACTTAACCAAATGTTTGTGCAATCATTCTAACATGCTTTTATACTTGTACCTTGCATGAAACTTGACAATGTGACTCACCTGCTATATTAATCGAGTCGTAACGAGCCATAGGACTAATTGAACACTTTGATCGACCGTATTCACCGATATTGATACGAACCTATTTGTTTAGGTCAAGACTATCATTCATTTTTGCACACGTTACCTTCTGAAGTACATTTACTTTCCGTGCAACCAAGGTGAAATCATAGTCCCACCTTTTCAACAACTTTTTCTTTTAAACTATGGGATGAGAAACATATACGCACCATACTTTTATGCTTTGAACACAAGTACGAAAACAAACATTCCACGTGCGAGTTTGAACAAAAAGCCTCAATTCAATTATCATTAGTTACACTTGCAGGGTGTAAACGAGAATTTATATTATGTGATCACATGGGCTTGACGAGCCTCATTCGGACGGTTCGCTACCGTTAGCGGATGAAATATATTTTTGAGTATAGTGTATGTTCTAACACTACGTAACAGGGTACAAAAGCTAAGTCTTGATAATTGGGTGCTCGCGAACATACTTTTGGAATACAAACGATTTGGATAATCAACTATATTAAATCTTGTGGTTCAAAAACAACGTTACTAATACACCTATGATTTCACCAACGTTTTTCGTTGACAGTTTTCTATATGTTTTTCTCAAGTCCTTAAACGCTATGTGATACATGCTTCCGCACTCTTTTTGATACTTGCTTGGATATCGAGTATATATGCATACATGAAGCATCTTTTGGATTACTTTCAAAATTGTGTCGCCTAGGTTTCATTTGAACGTTAAACATTGTAATGTAACTAATCGTGGAACTACCTTTGTAAACTTGAAACACTTTTACATTTGAAATGAATGCGACATATTTTGGTCAAACGTCATTTTAAAGACTTATGACCACGTAACGTGACCTAAGTAGATGGCGCCGTCAATGACGATTTTATCGGGTCGCCACAGATGGTATCAGAACGTTGGTTGTAGGGATTTAGAGTTCATTGTTGTCAACCCCGAGTTGTAGGGTACATTAGTGAGTCTAGACTACAACCGGTATATAGACTTGAATTAGGAATTACTTGACTACTTGTGCATTTATACTCGAACTCTTCTATTCATATCTAACTTATATTCCATCTTAATCTCACGTTGTTTAATTTGATTGACACGCTACCTTGACTTCGTGAAATAATGTCGAATGCACATATGAATAAGGGTAATATAATTTCCGGGATTATATTACGGTGACTCATATGAACGTTCCGACATTATGATATAAAGAATTTAAGGTGAGTCAAGGAAAATTTTTTTCTTTATTCTCATTCCTTATCACGGTTAGTATTATTGAGAATACTAATCAACGATATTCTTGTGTTTTGAAGGAACAATGCCTCTTCGCCGTGTACCACGCCATGAAACACTCGAACAAGCTCTACAACGAATGATAGCCACCGCCGTGGATGCAGCCAAGGTCGGTCACTCATCCAACAACAACAACAATAACAACAACCACAACAACAACAACAACAACAACAACAACAACAATGGAGCCGGTAACTCAAATGAGGGATGCTCCTATAAAGCTTTCATGGGGTGCAAACCTCACACCTTCGATGAAACCGGGGGACCGGTTGTACTCACCCGATGGTTTGAGCAAACGGAAGCCGTCTTTAGCATAAGCGGTTGTCGGGACCAAGACAAGGTCAAGTACTCCACTCACACTTTCGTCGGTGTCGCTCTCACTTGGTGGAACACCTATGTACAATCGGTGGGTACCGATAAAGCCCACGACCTTTCTTGGGCCGATTTAAGAGAAAAGATGATCATCAGTTATTTCCCTCGTGAAGAAACCCGAAAGCTCGAACAAGAGCTAAGAACTTTAAAAGCGGTCGGAAATGATCTCAAGGCTTATAATCAACGATTTTTTGAATTAGCCTTGATGTGTCCAAACCTTGTGAACCCCGAGTCTTCAAGGGTTGAACTTTACATGGATGGTCTTCCAAAGAGCATCAAACATGGGGTAATGTCATCCAAATCCACTAATCATCAAGAAGCTTTGAACATGGCCCGCAAATTGATAGAAACGGTAGACGAAATCGTGGTACCGGCACCTAAAGCCGAGGATAAGTCGGGTAGCAACAAAAGAAAATGGGAAGCCACTCCATCAAGCAACTATAACAACAACTTCACCAAAAAGCCTTTCACCTCCGACGCCAAGAAAAGTTATGGCATAAATAAACCTTTTTGCAACAAATGCCACAAACATCACTATGGTGAATGTGACAAATCATTTTGCCACCGGTGCCAAAGGAGTGGTCATGTGGCCAACGATTGTAGAAGTGCCGCCCCCATCGCTCAAAAGGGGCCCAATGCACCAAAACCGGGTGCTTGTTTTGAATGTGGCCAAACGGGTAATTTTAGAAATGCATGTCCGAAGAAGAAAGCCAACCCCAACACACGCGGCCGAGCTTTCAACATTAACGCCCAAGAGGCCCGAGATGACAATGAACTAGTCACGGGTACGTTTCTTCTCAACAAATCTTATGTTTCTTGCTTATTCGATTCGGGTGCCGATAAATATTTTATATCCAAGACTTTGGTTCATACTCTTAGCACTCCATCACTCCCCCTAGATACTACTTATGCCATTGAGGTGGCCAACGGGAACCTATTGAGTGCCGACACATATTACCGGGGGTGTACGTTAAACATTTTGGGAAATGAGTTTGAAATTGACTTGATACCAATGGAACTAGGGAGCTTCGATGTAATAATCGGTATGAATTGGTTAGTTAAAAAGAAATCTCACATTCTTTCCGATCTTAATGCAATCCGGATTCCTATCGAGAACGGTGAACCCTTGATTGTCTATGGCGATAAGAGTTGCATCGGGCTCAACCTCGTCTCGTGCCTTAAAGTTAGAAAAATACTTCGTAAGAGTTGTTTTGCGATCCCTGCCCATGTTAAGAAAGTCGAGTCCGATGAGAAGCATATCGATGATGTGCCAATTGTTAGTGACTTTTTCGATGTATTTCCTGACGAATTGCTGGGTTTTCCACCTCATCGACTGGTTGAATTCCAAATCGATCTTATTCTTTGAGCCGCACCCGTAGCACGTGCACCGTATAGACTTGCTCCATCTGAAATGCAAGATTTGCAAAGTCAAATTCAAGAACTACTTGACCGTGGTTTTATTCAACCTAGCCATTCACCATGGGGCACTCCGATTTTATTCGTTAAGAAGAAAGATGGATCCCTACGAATGTGTATCGACTATCGTGAACTAATAAAATTGACGGTTAAGAACCGATATCCTCTTCCACGCATCGATGACCTCTTTGATCAATTACAAGGATCTCGTGTATATTCAAAAATCGATCTCCGCTCGGGTTATCATCAATTAAGGGTTAAGGGGGAAGATGTCTCCAAGACCGCTTTCCGGACACGTTATGGTAGTTATGAATTTCTTGTAATGTCATTTGGTCTCACTAACACACCGGCGGTGTTCATGGAACTTATGAACCGCGTGTGCAAACCGTATCTCGATAAATTCGTTATTGTGTTCATCGATGACATCTTGGTCTATTCTAAAAGCGAAGAAGAACACGAACAGCACCTCCGACTCGTACTCGAACTCCTTAGACAAGAACGACTCTACGCCAAATTCTTCAAGTGTGAATTTTGGTTGAAGGAAGTTCAATTTCTTGGTCATGTTGTAAGCGATCAAGGTATTAAGGTCGATCCCTCAAAAATCGAAGCCATTAGCAAATGGGAGACTCCTACTACTCCTACTCACATACATCAATTCTTGGGTCTCGCCGGGTACTATCGTATATTCATCGAAAACTTCTCTTTGGTTGCACGTCCTCTAACCGCGTTAACTCACAAGGGAAAGAAATTTACTTGGGCGACCGAGCAAGAATCCGCGTTTCAAGTCTTGAAGACAAAACTAACCACCGCTCCTATCTTGTCTCTTCCCGAAGGCAATAATGATTTTGTTGTATATTGCGATGCCTCGAAACATGGTCTTGGGTGTGTATTGATGCAACGAAAGAAATTCATTGCTTATGCCTCTCGACAACTAAAAATTCATGAACGGAACTACACGACACATTATCTCGAACTCGGAGCCGTTGTCTTTGCACTTAAAATGTGGAGACACTATCTTTATGGAACCAAGAGTACTATCTTCACCGATCACAAAAGCCTCCAACACATCTTCGACCAAAAGCAACTAAATATGAGACAACGCCGGTGGATTGAAACTTTAAACGATTATGATTGCGAGCTTCGTTACCATCCCGGGAAGGAAAACGTAGTAGCCGATGCCTTAAGTCGAAAGGAAAGAGCGGTGCCTCTTCATGTTCGAGCTTTAAACATCACCATTCACACCAACCTCAATAGTCAAATTCGTGTAGCCCAAGACGACGCTCTCAAAGATGAAAACATCTCTCTCGAACACTTGAACATCCTCACCTCTCGATTCGAAGTTAAAGAAACCGGACTCCGATATTTCGCCGGAAGAATTTGGGTACCTAGTTATGGGGACCTACGAAGCCTTAGTTTAGACGAAGCCCTAGTTATGGGGACCTACGAAGCCTTAGTTTAGACGAAGTCCATAAGTCAAGATATTTGATTCACCCCGGTGCTAATAAGATGTACCATGACCTCAAGGAACAATATTGGTGGCCGAACATTAAAAGGGACGTCGCTACTTATGTTGGAAAATGCCTAACTTGCTCCAAAGTCAAAGCCGAACTTCAAAGACCGTCCGGACTACTTCAACAACCCGAAATCCCGCAATGGAAGTGGGAAAGGATAATGATGGATTTTATCACCAAACTACCAAAGACGGTGGGCGGTTATGATACTATTTCGGTTATTGTTGACCGTCTCACCAAATCCGCGCACTTCCTAGCCATGAAGGAAACAGACAAAATGGAGAAACTTGCACAACTTTACATTAAAGAGATCGTCGCCCGTCACGGTGTACCCTTATCGATTATTTCCGACTGAGATGGCCGTTTTGTTTCTAGATTTTGGCGTACTTTACAAGAAGCGTTGGGAACGCGTTTAGACATGAGCACCGCATATCATCCACAAACCGACGGACAAAGCGAACGCACAATTCAAACCTTGGAAGACATGCTATGAGCTTGCGTTATCGATTTCGGAAAAGCATGGGACAAGCACTTGCCTCTCACCGAATTCTCCTACAACAATAGTTATCACGCGAGTATTAACGCTGCTCCATTCGAAGCATTATATGGTCGAAAATGTCGTTCACCTCTTTGTTGGGCCGAAGTAGGCGACACACAAATCACCGGACCCGAACTCATTCATGAAACAACAGAGAAGATAGTTCAAATCCGAGATAGGCTCCGGACAGCCCGAAGTCGTCAAAAGAGCTACACCGACAAAAGACGCAACCACCTCGAATTTCAAGTCGGTGACCGCGTAATGTTAAAAGTCGCACCTTAGAAAGGTGTAATCCGTTTCAGGAAACGCGGGAAGCTAAATCCGCGATATATTGGTCCTTTCGAAATCTTGGAGCGTGTTGGAACCGTTGCTTATCGTTTAGATCTTCCGCCTCAATTAAGCTCCGTTCATCCTACTTTCCATGTATCAAATTTGAAGAAGTGCTTTGCCAAACCCGAACTCGTCATTCCTCTCAAGGAGCTTGCTATTGATGACAAACTTCATTTTGTGGAAGAACCGGTCGAAATTGTGGACCACTCCGTCAAAACGCTAAAACAAAGCCGAATTCCGATTGTCAAAGTTCGTTGGAATGCTAAAAGGGGACCCGAGTTTACTTGGGAAAGACTAGATCAAATAAAAAGGAAGAATCCTCATTTATTCGTCAATCCGGAAACGCAAGATCCCGAGGAAGAAACAACGACTACTACGCCTACTTAAGACGAAATTTCTTTTAAGGAGTAGGTAATGTAACATCCTGCCTTTTTCCGTTTACCTTCCGTTATACTTTTTTTTAAAGTTCGTTATATATTTATGACACCTTCCGTTAAAACGCGTTTTAAAATATCTCGTTTAGGTAATTCACGCGAACGCTCATAACTTGAAGGACTAAACTTGCCAATGGACCAAAGTGGTGACTAGGTCAAGGTGGTCAAACCTCATCCCTTCCACTCATTCATCCTCCTCTTTCTCTCTTACTTTAACTTTTACTCTCAAACACCTAATTCAAAGAATCATCATCTAAATCATTTCAAGGAAACAAACATCAAAACAAATTGCATATTCGGAATCCTTGCATCTTCCTCTTCGAATCCATACCAACTTTATTGCATTTGGGTAACTTTCTAAAAATACTAGATTTTATGTTCTTGATGTTTTTAACTTATAGAAGTGTTAATTAGTGTCTATGGCTCAAGTCTAACATGATTATGTGATTTATATGCTCGATCTCGTTATTTAGGTGTAACTAGCATGAACTTGAAATGGGAGTGTTTGATCTTGAGATTTAGTTGTTTAAATGTTGTTAGATGTTAAAAGTGCATGTATTAAATGTGTTACTAGCATCACTAGCTCCAATTTGATGTGTAGGTTGACTTGGAAAGACTCCATAAACTTAATTGCAAAAGTTGTGACTTTGAGTTAGGGTTTGATAGAAGTAAAATGGATTTTTGATGCACCAAATGCTATGCAATATTGTTTGTAAATGTTTAGTTGCATTGTATGTGTAATAATCCACGAAACGGCGTATCACATGTGTGCATTTAATTCCCGAATCATAATTGTGAATTTATGAAATTGAAGCATTAATGATGAGCATTAATTGATCATTTAATTTGGAAACTCAATTATTGCAAATGATGTTTTTGATTGATGAAACGTGTTTAGTTGTGTTCCTTGTCAAATTACCTTTCCAACGATATAAGATACGTGTCGTAAGAGTTTACGGTTTGTGTTTTATGTTTAAATGAAATTTGGTTTGGGACTTGAACAATTGGAATAGACCAGGCATCAGTTCACATTGATTGCCGCGGCACGGCACTCTTTGGTCGCGGTGCGGCATTTGTCGTGTTTGGGTTCTGATCAAGCTTACACTTTTACGAAAAATGTTTGTTATGCTACGCACCTCCGATTCACATGTAACTTGTTCTAACATGCTTATATATGATTAAAAACCTCAGAAAAATAATTCGGGACCCGACCCGAACGTGTTGACTTTTTGTTGACTTTGACCCGACCCAAGGTTGACTTTTAATCAAACTTAACCAAATGTTTGTGCAATCATTCTAACATGCTTTTATACTTGTACCTTGCATGAAACTTGACAATGTGACTCACCTGCTATATTAATCGAGTCGTAACGAGCCATAGGACTAATTGAACACTTTGATCGACCGTATTCACCGATATTGATACGAACCTATTTGTTTAGGTCAAGACTATCATTCATTTTTGCACACGTTACCTTCTGAAGTACATTTACTTTTCGTGCAACCAAGGTGAAATCATAGTCCCACCTTTTCAACAACTTTTTCTTTTAAACTATGGGATGAGAAACATATACGCACCATACTTTTATGCTTTGAACACAAGTACGAAAACAAACATTCCACGTGCGAGTTTGAACAAAAAGCCTCAATTCAATTATCATTAGTTACACTTGCAGGGTGTAAACGAGAACTTATATTATGTGATCACATGGGCTTGACGAGCCTCATTCGGATGGTTCGCTACTGTTAGCGGATGAAATATATTTTTGAGTATAGTGTATGTTCTAACACTACGTAATAGGGTACAAAACAGTTAAGTCTTGATAATTGGGTGCTCGCGAACATACTTTTTGAATACAAACAATTTGGATAATCAACTATATTAAATCTTGTGGTTCAAAAACAATGTTACTAATGCACCTATGATTTCACCAACGTTTTTCGTTGACAGTTTTCTATATGTTTTTCTCAGTTCCTTAAACGCTATGTGATACATGCTTCCGCACTCTTTTTGATACTTGCTTGGATGTCGAGTATATATGCATACATGAAGCATCTTTTGGATTACTTTCAAAATTGTGTCGCCTAGGTTTCATTTGTACGTTAAACATTGTAATGTAACTAGTCGTGGAACTACCTTTGTAAACTTGAAACACTTTTACATTTGAAATGAATGCGACATATTTTGGTCAAACGTCATTTTAAAGACTTATGACCACGTAACAGGATCTAAGTAGACGGCGCCGTCAATGACGATTTTGTCGGGTCGCCACATTAATAAACATGCACCAAGTATCCTTGTAAAGTATTGTATAATTCGTTTGTTTCTTTTGTTTCTTTTCTTGTGTATTCATTATTGGTACAAGGTAAATTGAAAATTTTGATAACTATCGAGGAATGACAACAAGTGCAGGCCGTTTATCACTCCATTTTGCGATTTCCAGCTCTACATCCGGGTATCTTTATCTCCTTTACACTATTGTCCTCTCAAATTTATAATTTTTTTTATATGATTTCATGTATTGAGGACATTACATGATCTTAAGTATGAGGGGGGCGAGATATAAATTCTTGCGGATTGTGACACTTGGCTTTGTATTTTAGTTTGTGAGTAAATTTTGATAAAATTTGAGAAATTTTAAATTTTTTTGAAACGCTTAAAAGCGAGCGGATGTTTAATTGAGCTTATTTGGAGTTGTTATCACAATTGTTGTCTTGAGAATGTTGCATGTACTCTTGTTTTTTATTGTTAATGTTTTGGACATAAACCAGGCCTTAACATGCTTTTATTTTAGGCTTGATTACACCATTTCTCCTTACAAGGATAGTGTACACCAACCACCTTACCCATCGGATGTATCTGTTCGATCCTTTAAGGAAGCCAAGACTTCTGAACGACGGTTTTTGCTGACTTGAGTCAAAAGTTGCAGTACAGACTAGTTGTAGTCATCTTTATCTTCATCTAAAAATCCAACTGACCTCAGCATTAAACATTGACTGGTGGTCAGACTTATCTTAACCAAGAGGTGGATATGTCTCGTATAATGGGGGCACCATGATACTACATAAGTAGATTTATTTCCCCAGATGGATGATCTCCATAAAGATCACCGCATCTATGTCTGACTGTGGTCAGCATAAATACGCCTTAATAAAATGTGATACGCAAACTCATGGTTCACCGATGATATTAGGACGTAATGTAGTATCTTCCTAACCTACATTATTTTCAACGGACATTAATGCGATGTTAGGTTCTGCGAAAGTAGAGTGGCATGAGACTATAATCATGAATAAATCCCGATGAGGGTAAACTCGGAGGTCCATCTAGGGAAACTACCGGAGCCGGCGTGATAGCTTTGACTTCGCCGTTTGAAACTTTTAATCTATCTTGATAAATTAATCATGTACATTTTTTCTGTTCCCATCGACCCCAGAAAACGTTTCTGTTGTAACAACTAGAGCGAAAGCGGTAGCTTAGTCTCCGTAGTATGAAACTTTGTACATTTTTCATGGTGTTACATTTGGTTTTTTTATGATCTTACGGTTGATATACGCATTTGAAGACTTGGATTTTTCTTGTTGATGTTGTTCTAGATTTCAAACTTTCTTAAAGACAAGCAAGATTTCAGTTTAGGAGGATTTAATATTACTTAAATCGTACATGTTTTCTATCGCAATATTGGTTCCGGTTTGTTAGTTTCGCGCTTCATATTAAAGATATATTGATGTAATCGTGGAAGATATATGCTTTTTGTGTCGAGGTGTTACTTGAGGTATTTGTAGTGAATTTTTTGTGTATTGAAGCTCAACGTTCAGCAAAGTTGGTTTAGGTTCGAGCCGGGGATTGAAACGCACTTTGGATACTTTTTCAAAGCCAAGATTGAGCTTCCGACCTCCCTTTCGCGAGCTTTTAAGTGTATTTTGCTATCTACCTGATATGGTAAAACAATACCTAAATTATATGTACAAAACTAAATGGTTTATCACAGAATCAGGAAACTATCCTTATCATTGTAGTAAAGTATTTAGCAAGTACGAATTTGACCACAGAGAGCAGTATTTAGATTTCAAATAACTAATGATTGTTCTAAGATAAAAGGTTTGAAAAGTGGGATTTTGTAATTAAACTAAAACACGAAATAAAGTAAACGATAATCAGATAGAGAAACAATGTCCACTCAGATGATTCACAATTGGTGCGGATTGTCGTTTCAATTAAACCAATTAATAGTCTGATAAGTGTATAATCTAATCAAGTGACTAGACCTAACTATGTTTGATTAAACTATTGAGACTCAATCTAGATTAAACTCACGTAAAATCTTAATTACCATGATCACTCGAAGCAATTACATGACTATGTTATCAAATTATCAATTAATTACCACTTACACGCATATGTAAGTGTCTAGATCACAAAGCCTTGAAGCATAACATGTTTATCACTAATCACCTCACATTAACTAGTCAACAAATCATGTAATTAAAGTAAAATAGATGATAAACTTTTGATCAAACTCAATAATCAATAATACATTCAAACATTAATAATCATAATCATATGACAATCTACAACCAAAAGCTTCACATCTAAGCAAACAAAAGGTTTTTAGCCTATCATCTTCATGGATAATTCAATAAAACAAGTGATAACAAAAGTATTCATGATAAAATCACTAAAAAGATGAAAACTAGTGTACCAATGTTTAATCCTTGATCCAATTTTAATCTTGATGTTAATTAAAACCTTTGAAAATTGATAAAAATAGCATTTTGGAACCCTAATATCGCCCCAAGAATCTTCTAAAAAGAATAGGAGAAACAAAATGATATGCAGCAACTCGATTTTAGAATTAAAAGCAATCAGGCCCGGATCTGGCAGGTTCGTGATCGCGACTAGCTTTGTACATGAAATCTCGCGATCGCGAGATCTATAATTTCTAGTCTGCGCGTTCATTTTAATTTATTTCTCATAGCGAGTAAGTTTCGAATTGCACCTCACAAAAGGGAGCCTAAACGGCCTTATAGGTTCGCGAAAGGGAGGTCTGGAGCTGCAGTTTTGGCCTTGAAAAAGTCTCTATACTTTGGCACAAACCCCACTTCGAACCACAATTAACTTTGATGATATTATAACTCGAAAACAAGTAAATAACACTAACACCACCTCGAATATCCTCCTCGAACCATAAGATGAAAACTTTGACAATAAACATCACGATATCATCAATAATTCACCGAAACGAGCATAAAAGAACCCGATATTATGAAGATAAAGATGTGTGAACTGAGCAATACCAAATTCCCCCACACTGGAATCTTGCTTGTCCTCAAGCAAGTTTGAACTCTTAATAATAATCAAATAGCAAGATTCCAGCCTTCTAAAATCGTGTATAACTAATAGCTCGAACCAACGCAAAATGTAACACATGACAAGAGAACTAGGTACCAATTACATACTACGCTCTAGCTATTACACTTGAGGCATTTATGATTAATTCAAGAATTATCACAAAGCTTCAACGGGAGAAACTTAGTTGAAAAGTGGGTGTGCCAAGATGGTTATCCTCGTGTTCAGGACAACGACGTTCATCAGGTGTACCAGCTACCACTCTGGTGACTCTACAACAAGGTGCACAAATGAGGGAGGGTCACGGAATTTAAATCCTATGTGACTTATAATGAGCTAAATGGTTTCTTGGATTAGTCCCCAAGTAGCTCTCGTTTTTCAGCTTTGGCCCTAAAAAGGCTCTCTTTTGCGAAATAACCGTTTTCATGACATTTTGTAGATGTGTCATCCACCGAAGTAGATGAACTCAATTAGGGGTTACAACTACGAAGAATGAGCTATCGCGCGGTACGAATCCTGCTCCAGCTTAAACTATAATCAGTCTTGCACTGGACAGCAACCCGAATTTAACCTACCAAGCGAATCCGGTTTGAAAGTTGAAGACTTCCTCTTCCCATGGTACCTTTGCATCTTAAAAAATGATATAGTTTAGGAAGATGCTATATGAAGTGAAATGAAACTTGAAAGACTTTACTTCCAAGTTTTAAAATGGAGCAACAGGAAGACTTTACTTCCATTAACACACACACACACACAAACACTTAAAAACAAACACAATTAAGAAAAACCCCAAAGTTCATTATCCAGGTACATGTAACATTCTCAACACACAATAGTGATAACACTTGCTCAATAAAACAGTTACAACTTGGCTTTTGAACTCTTTAAAAATTTTAACAATTCTCATATTTTTCAACAATGACTCAAAAATAAGACATAAAGCCAAGTGTAATACATTTGCTAGAATTTATATTTCTCCCTTTACACTTAAGATAATGTAATACCATCATTACATGAAATAAGATAAACAAATATAGATTCGAGAGGACAATAGAGTGAATGAAATAGACATAACCAGATGTAGAACATAAGAAT
The DNA here is from genome assembly GCF_046630445.1 of Rutidosis leptorrhynchoides. Taxonomy (NCBI): domain Eukaryota; kingdom Viridiplantae; phylum Streptophyta; class Magnoliopsida; order Asterales; family Asteraceae; genus Rutidosis; species Rutidosis leptorrhynchoides. The sequence continues at coordinate 284,411,692 of NC_092338.1, read as the reverse complement.
CGTGTAACGGAGTGACAGATTGCTCTGCAGTGATGACCATTCCTCGATTTTCATCACATAATGTCTAACTCAAATGTACCTGCAACGATTGCACAAGAACACAAAAATAAAAATATTTTTTTCAAGCTTTTTGGGTTTTTTCAAAATTCTGAAAGAAAACAAAATATACAAGTCTAACTAGTGAGGTATTGCACACAAGTAATTAATTTAAATCTAGTAATTTCACCAAAGTAATAATAAATTAAATATTTATTATTAATAAATAAAAATAATAATATCTCGATTATTAAAAAGGTAAGTCTCCTTAATATCCAAGTCTTTTCGGCTAGTGACGCTAACGGTCGGATTTATTAGGAAATAAATCAATGTAGGCTAATCATGCGATAAAGCTTTTCTAAAATATAGTGAATAATATCTAAATAAGTTGTAACATCAGAAAGTCTCTAGTGACTATAATATATACGCATACATATATATATATATATATATATATATATATATATATATATATATATATATATATATATATATATATATATATATATATATATATATATATATATATATATATATATATATATATATATATATATAAACCACATATAACAATATAAACCGAAAAGTCGGGCCGTTACATATAGCATATTGGGACCCTAAATATTCTCTGGTCCTATCTTAGTAACTTTTAGAACCCTATTTTACTAGGTCCCATAAAAAAGGTCCTATATACTCATTTTTGTTGTAGTGACTAGAACTCCTTAGCGTTATGGGTTGAATTTCTGATTGACGTTTACCCTCGAGACGGAGTCCCTGCATACCCGGATCACAGTGTAAAATCGTGGGGCGGCTTAATCAATCTTGCTGAACCATGATTGAGAGTTGGTCCGTATAGCGCTATGAAGATAAGTCATCAAGTTCTAGAGTGAGAAAGTATTGTGTGTGAGAAAAAGTGTGTTCTCCGCCACAAGTCTAAGTGTCTCTAAAAGTGATGGCCTATGTGGCCTATTTATAGGCATGAGTTCTCCGTAATGTTCGGAGATACAAGTCACGCTGCCATTGATTGATTTATGTGAAAAATGCGTAATCGACTTTGTGCTTTACTCTAACATGGCATGTGTGCTGCTCACGTGTTCTTTTTAGGGCTTGAACATAAGTAGCGGCATGCATGGCTTACACAAAACGCTGGGTGACCTGACTTGTAATATATTATACTCTTCTTGACGGAAAACGCTGAACGAATGCTAATAAGAAATGCCTCTTAATACTATTTATATGCCTTTTAAGCATCTTCTTCATCTTAAAATGGTATTTTTATGTGTGCAAACCATAGGGCACACCCTTATATGGAGTAATATTCTAAACCAAAACATTCAAACAAATTGCTAAACATGTTTTTTCAAGCGATAAAACTAATTAAGAAGTTAGGAATATAGTAGTTAGCTAGTGATTAAACATTTGAATGTCTTTTGTTATATTAATTTTGTAATACCTTAGGCGAATCTCACATCGAGAAAAGAGATATCTGGTTTAAACACAAGATAAGCCAAAATTCCACCCAAACCACGTTTAACAATTCCCAACCAATACGACACTTTTCAAACATTAATTAATCGGGTTTTAATTGACCAAAAGTGTAATACGACCCTTGGGACCCCAACGACCCATAAAATACATGAACGTGACAATTTCAACCCATTTCGTTTAAATACAATAAAAGACCGAGCATGGCTATTGGGGACACACTACCCAATCCTAAATCAATCTGAAAGCACGCCTTCTAAGCAACCTACAAAAGTTCACTAGTTCCGACGCTTACCCAAGCCGCCACCTTGCGAACCTATAAAAATAATATCAACGAGAGGGTAAGCTATAAAGCTTAGTAAGGATAAACATACTATATACATACATATTCATAAAATGAATACGTATCACCAACACAAATAATAAACACATACTGCATCCAAGTATAACTAAGCAAAGCTATACATACGTACCACCGTGCCAAAACCGCAAGTTTAGCTACAACACAACTTTATATATATACATAGATATATGCGTCTACCCAAAAATCCCAAGGTTAACCCCTTAACCTCAAACACATGAAGGCCGGCCGAAACCACACGCGCCCAGTGAATCCGAAACCACACGCGATTCACCACCTTCACCTCAACGACAATAGGGTTGGCCGAAACTACACGCGCCCCAGTGAATCTGAAACTACACGCGATTCACTACCCTAAGTCAACAACAACGGGAATGTCCGAAACCACACGCGACATCATGAATCCGAAACCACACGCGATTCACTAGTGAAGCTGCAACTACACGCGAATCACTACCCACTCATCTCAACAACAACAACAGGGTTAACCTACTTGTCAATGTGAATTCGTAACGCCTGAGATTCACTACCCCAAGGGTGGTAACCCAAAACGCACAACGTGCCACATGGACCCAAAACTCATAGAGTCCATCATCTCATGCACAAGTAAAATGAACCCGAACGCCCAACGATCACTCTACCCCACCCGCACCCATCCTATGTATACATACGCATATAATACATTTACACTCACCTTAGCGCCTTGATGAATACAACCAAATAATCTACAACACGTCAATGGAAAGTACCCATTCCATTTATCACATAACAAACAACACAATTAGGGTGGATTACAAACCAACCCAAATTGACACTTAGTGAAATTTTGACCCAATTGCACTTCCAAGCACAACCAAAGCCCAAACTAACCAGTAATCACCTAACACAAGTGAAAATTGTCCTATAACGCCAATTTAACCAAAACACAAGTATTAATACTTGTCTTCCCCAATCTGACTCATAAACCCTAATTTTGACCCATTTCAAAATTAGTCTTCCAAATACACCCAAATGGGTTCTAATACTTCCATAATCACTAACACTAGTGATTATACCCAATTTACAAGCCCTAAACATGGTTAAATCATCAACCAACCCAAAATCCACCAACGAGGGTCAACCACACCCGCCACTAGTCTAAATCACCCATTTACTAACTAGTGGGGTTTACTCATGAACAAGCAAGTTCAAAACCCTAATTTGAACAATAATCATAAATAATGAAATTCGGAGTTAGAGCTTACCACCACTACTAAAATGTAGCCAAGAACGAACAACTTTAACTCTCGAGCTTTGGTGAGAACCGAGCTTCTTCCTCCTAGATCGGAGCTTTCTCACACTTAAATCACCCTCTCTCTCTGGAATATGTTAAGAGTGTTTTGTGTGGGTGAAAATGAGGTCCAAGACTGAGTTTGGATCAGTTTTAGTGGCTCAAAACTGACCCCTACATGAAAAGACCCAAATGCCCTTCTTAAAATATTAAATTTACGAATCCTGTCTTCCAGTTGGTTTTGCGCGGCGCGCGGCCATGTGCCAAGACAACACAGTTTTTAGAAATTCAGGGACTGAGGTTGACTGCTTCTGATTCTGATGTAAATTCTGAAAATGCATAAGTATAGATAGACTTTTCCTGACACTTTCTGAAAACACTTCCTTGTGACACTTTCTGGCGACACTTTCTGATGTATTAAAATTCAGGGTCTTACAACTCTCCCCCACTTAAATTGGATCGCGTCCTCGTGATCTTAACCTCATTGCGAACAAGGAAAATACGCCTTCCTCAATATTTTCGAGTTCTCACACAACTCTACACCCCCTTGATGCCACCATTGCATCCCAACGGTCACCCTTTATCGTCACGCAACGTTCCATCCACACAACAATCCTCCATGATTCCTTGGCACACTCTAATTTACAACTTAGAGTATCCTTGCCAACCGTCAACTAATTTGGGTCAACGCACATGGTGATGGGATTTCCCGCAACCTTTTGGTAACTCCAACCAACACGCAACCTTACACAAATCACCACTCGTCCACCATTACCCTGTGAACATCGCTTTGACCGTCCATTAAGGATGATCTTGTCACTTCTCGCACGTACAAGTCCTCAATACTCTAGAGAACTCATTCTCAAACGCGCTTAACACTGACATATCTCTACAGGAGACAGTCAAAATCAGCACCTTACATCCCTAGTTTGCTCACCAAACGGGATGACTTCCAACAATTCGCTCAAACACGCCTATAAAACCGAGGCAACACCGTACCCTCCAGGTACATACTCCCCCACTTAGGGTTTTAACCCCATACTTTCACCGGCGAGATGATAACATCTCGCGGAATTTCAACATTCCACAACACAAATGACCGGTCTCGACGTTGGTCATACTCAACAATTCTTCACAGACTCAAAACAAGGTACTCAAACCTCGACCTTTCAAATCGGTCAAACGTTAACGCCCGCTAAACACCACAATAAACCATCGTTGTATCTTCGGGTTTCTCACTGGTACCCAAGTACAAACTAATCACACCATCGGAGTCAAACATTACACTAGCAGGTATAAGGAGGCACCTGACGCAGCGTTAGGTAATTCTCCCACTACTACCACCGAAACTCAACACTTGGCCCTTACGGGGTCTACTCCCTGTGTCACACATCACATGACTGCTCAAAGTCACACAAACCTAACGAACCTTACGGCTCACGCCCAAAACTTTCTAGCGACACCCGCTAGTCACCATCCACCTAGGCCGCACAGCTAGCCTATTTACCTTTCAACTCATCACTAAGGAGATGCTTAAGATCACCAAGACCTACACCCTTCCAACTTCATCATAACCGTTAACACAGTCACCTACGCACCTCAAAGATAGTCAACAACCATGACTCTACCCGCACACACACGTGGTCGACAAAAGCGCCTCCCGATTGGCACTACCACACATACACACACAAAAAGTGGTCGACAAAGAGTGAACAACACTCACCACATAACTCACACGCAAAAGTGGCCGACGGAGAGTGAACAACACTCACCACACACACATCAAACCGCAATCATGGTCAACGAAGAGTGTAATCTCACGGGACCACTCACCACACTACATCAAGTGGCTAACGAATAGCGAATCCTTATGCCAAGATGTCACTCGCCACCTCACTCACAACGAGCAACAATACACATCGTTCTAGATAAGACGAACACGCGTCACGAACCCTCACATGGTGATATAACACCTGGTACACACTAACCCAATAACACGCGCACACATGAGAACGGTACTCGCACAATGACCGAAAGTGTACATACGCCTTGTAACACTAACCCCTAAAGTGGTCATCCGCACTTGCCGCAAAGTAACCGATAAATCGATCACACCCACCTATCACACACACACACACCATATGGTTAACTATACCCGCGTCATGGTGCTACCGGCTCCGAGGTTCATACCATACACAATTGTCATGATGCTACCGGCTCCGTGGTTCACATCATAACTCGAGTCACCACGTTAAGGCGCTACCTTTACAACTCGTGCTATAGTGCTACCGGCTCCATGGTTTACACTATAACACACGTACCATGATGCTACCGGCTCCGTGGTTCACATCATAGTACACTCGCACATGCTATGGCACTACCTGCTCCGTGGCTCATACCATAACACGACACACACTCTTTTGGCCTCAATCACAACGAGTAAAGTAACATCGCGCATTGCTACACGATAGTGAATCCTGACAGATAACACTAACCATCAACACCGAAAACAATTTAAATCTTATATAATTACGCAAAATCGTTCCACTCATTAGGACACTATCGCCTCCAATGTCCTACGGGTCTCACTCGAGCGAGCTTAGCGACCCCAGTACTCCCGAATGCCTAAATAACAAAAGACTCACATAACAGAGTCAAGGCACGACACATTAACCACACACTCTACCGAGTGCAACGCGAAACCGCAATCGTAAGCCGGCCGCTCGCCACAAATTATCTCCAACGGAGAATAAAGTTTAGCTAAGGCTTACACGCACACCGCATGCTATAACCAAATGTACAACATACAAATACAACATTAAAAGTACCTGAACGTCTTCTCGCGACGCCCGCCACTGCTAGCTCGGGACATTCCGCCTTGCGATGTCCTCCTCACTCCCAGCACTCGTGCCCTCTTTCTCCACAATTGAAACATCTATAGGCACTAATATCCGACACTCCTTTCCTTTCGCTACACATACTACCAATAGCACTTCTAGCCTTCTTGCTCGTAGCGCTATACGAATTAACCCTTCACTCACCCGAAGTATCACCAACCATCGTAGAAGTATACGATTCGAATCCCTTAGCCACGGCAAATAACTTAGCAAAAGAGTCCACTTGCCCAATGCTAATTTTCCCACGCAAATCATCATTCAATGTATTAAGGAAGTCCTCCATTAACATCCTATCGTTATTATTATACTCGGGGCAAAATCGAGTCTTAGACAAAAAGGTAGCCCTAAGAGTATTTAGGTCCATAGACCCTTGTCGCAAACTTTGAAACTCATCACGCATCCGCGACAAATCGGCATGTGTTCGGAACTCCTCAGAGAATTCCTTCTTAAAATCATCCCACAATAACCACATGAATGGTTATTCGCCAACGATATCAATCTTACCATCCAACCAATTCTTCGCATTACTCCTTAACAAACTCGTAGCGAGTCTCGTTTTCTTGTTCGGAGGACATTCACTTGTACGAAAACACCCTTCGACATCCGAGATCCAACCGGTACTCACTAACGGATCGGGATCTCCGTAGTACATGGGAGGTTTAGTTACTCTAAAGTTCTTGTAACTAAACTCCTTTTCACCATCATTTCGAGGTTTGAGAAACCCCCTTTTGAACTCTTCTCGGAGCGCACCCATTCGCTCCGTAACCGCGGCTTCTATCCTAGCCGTCATCTCATCATTGCCACTTCGTTCTCCATTTGAAGTCCCGCTTCTCGTCGTCATTCTAAAGAATACAAATAGATCAAATAACGAAACGCAAATAAACCACACACAACACCGCCCCATTTTGCTTAACACCCGTCGTACATCACTTGTTAGACACGATTTACACTCGTAACAATGGTAGCTAATCATTATTACGTGCACACATCATCTCAATGCATTAGTACAACGACTATCTTGCTCGATGATATTCCCAAATACAAACACATACACAACGCGATATAAACAAATGCAATATTAATATCACGATACAAGCCACAATCCTAATTAGTTCACCTACACGCTAAGGCACTAACCAAATTCCCGTTCAAACCGTACTCCTATAAGTCCCTCAACAAACAAGCACACACAAAAGTCTAAGTCTAGGTACATATCTCAAGTCTCCTAAATCCCTTAGACCATGCTCTGATACCACTTGTAACGACCCAAAAACCGTTTACTAGAAAACACGCATTTTTTTTAAAACAACAAACAGTTTCTGCTGATCATATGCGCGGTGCGCATATGGGTGCGCGGCGCGCGCTATAACGTAAAACCATTTCAGAAGATGTAATCAGACCTGACCGCCTTGTTTTGAGCATCTGTGCGGCGCGCTCTATCCCTAGGAAACCTGGTCAGCTGTTTTTAAACACAAGACAAGCCAAAATTCCCAACCAATACGACACTTTTCAAACATTAATTAATCGAGTTTTAATTGATCAAAAGTGTAATACGACCCTTGGGACCCCAACGACCCACAAAATACATGAACGTGACAATATCGACCCATTTTGTTTAAATACAATAAAAGACCGAGCATGGCGATCGGGGACACACTACCCAATCCCAAATCAATCCGAAAGCACGCCTTCTAAGCAACCTACAAAAGTTCACTAGTTCCCACGCTTACCCGAGCCGCCACCTTGCGAACCTATAAAAATAATATCAACGAGAGGGTAAGCTATAAAGCTTAGTGAGGATAAACATACTATATACATACATATGCATAAAATGAATGCGTATCACCAACACAAATAATAAACACATACCGCATCCAAGTATAACTAAGCAAAGCTATACATACGTACCACCGTGCCAAAACCGTAAGTTTAGCTACAGCACAACAATATATATATATATATATATATATATATATATATATATATATATATATATATATATATATATATATATATATACACATACATAGATATATGCGTCTACCCAAAAATCCCAAGGTTAACCCCTTAACCTCAAACACATGAAGGCCGGCCGAAACCACACGTTCCCAGTGAATCCGAAACCACACGCGATTCACCACCTTCACCTCAACGACAATAGGGTTGGCCGAAACTACACGCGCCCCTTGAATCCGAAACTACACGCAATTCACTACCCTAAGTCAGTGACAACGGGAATGTCTGAAACCACACGCGACATCGTGAATCCGAAACCACACGCGATTCTCTAGTGAAGCCGAAACTACACGTGAATCACTACCCACTCATCTCAACAACAACAACAACAATGGGATTGACCTACTTGTCAATGTGAATTCGTAACGCCCGAGATTTACTACCCCAAGGGTGGTAACCCAAAACGCACAACGTGCCACATGGACCCAAAAGTCATAGAGTCCATCATATCACGCACAAGTAAAGTGAACCCGAATGCCCAAGGATCACTCTACCCCACCCACACCCATCCTATGCATACATACGCATATAATACGTTTACACTCACCTTAGCGCCTTGAAGAATGCAACCAAATAATTCGCAACACGTCAATGGAAAGTACCTATTCCATTTATCACATAACAAACAACACAATTAGGGTGGATTACAAACCAACCCAAATTGACACTTAGTGAAATTTTGACTCAATTGCACTTCCAAGCACAACCAAAGCCCAAACTAACCAATAATCACCTAACGCAGGTGAAAATGGTCCTATAACGCCAATTTAACCAAAACACAAGTATTAATACTTGTCTTTCCCAATATGACTCATAAACCCTAATTTTGACCCATTTCAGAATTAGTCTTCCAAATACACCTAAATGGTTTCTAATACTTCCATAATCACTAACACTAGTGATTATACCCAATTTACAATCACTAACACTAGTGATTATACCCAATTTACAAGCCCTAAACATGGTTAAATCATCAACCAATCCAAAATCCACCAACGATGGTCAACCACACCCGCCACTAGTCTAAGTCACCCATTTACTAAGTAGTGGGGTTTACTCAAGAACAAGCAAGTTCAAAACCCTAATTTCAACAATAATCATAAACAATGAAATTCGGAGTTAGAGCTTACCACCACTACCAAAATGTAGCCAAGAACGAGGTGAACAACTTTAACTCTCGAGCTTTGGTGAGAACCGAGCTTCTTCCTCCTAGATCGTAGCATTCTCACACTAAAATCACCCTCTCTCTCTCTAGAATATGTTGGGAGTATTTTGTGTGGGTGAAAATGAGGTCCAAGACTGAGTTTAGATCAGTTTTAGTGGCTCAAAACCGACCCCTACATGAAAAGACCCAAATGCCCTTCTTAAAATATTAAATTTACAAATCCTGTCTGCCAGCTGGTTTTGAGCGGCGCGCACTACAACATAAAACGAAAACAGCACAGTTTTTTAGAAATTCAGGGACTGAGGTTGACTGCTTTTGATTCTGATGTAAATTCTGAAAATGCATAAGTATAGGTAGAATTTTCCTGACACTTTCTGAGAACACTTCCTCGTGACACTTTCTGGCGACACTTTCTGATGTATTAAAATTCAGGATCTTACATTTCTTCAAAACCCGCTAAATAAACCTCACCCGAAACAAAGCAACCTTCATTAACAACATGCATAGAATCAACATTACAAACAGGAGAGTTAACTTGCTCAGTCACGAATTGTTGTTCAACACCACCAACACTATTTCCGATCTCAAACTGCACAGTCCCGAATGCCATATTTGCTCCACTTGTTGCCAACCTATTTTGGTCAATTAATTTCTCTGATCCAACAGCAGAATGACAATGACGAGATAAAGCTTCACGCACCACATCGTCACGAACATGAACCGAGGGCTGATCTATAATACGAGACACCTCCATATGTTGAGATTCATCCTCCACCAACGGACCTCTTGAAACCACAAAAAGATTAGTGGACAGCAAGAGTTTGTGATCGAAAGAGTCAAAAACAAAGCTAGCCACTCCAGAAAATCTCGGAGACCCAAACATCACATCTCGAACAAAACAAGTCTTCAACATCGGCATAACCATATCATGAATGTGCTTGACGCTAGTTGACATGATAAACGCGAAGAACGAGCCAACACAATCCAATATCGAAGAAGAATTAGCCACTGGGATGACCTCACCGAATATTTTCGCTACTTCTACCACGTTCTATTTTTGAACCACAATCAACCGGAACACCCGTGATCTCGATCCAAGCGAAACGAAAAAATGAAGATCCCAATTTTTAATGGAGTAATCACAGCAAAGGCATCAGAATAAAAGTTAATAATGTTGTTACAACTATCGAATCGCCACACAAACAAATGCAACCGAAGGGGCCGAACTTGCTTATCCGAGCCACTTGGGCATTGCACAAAATCAAGAATGTAGATACTTTTGTATCAACCAAAGGGATAGAATCGATCAGCAAAATAGCAAGGTGGGAATTGTTTTGAACCGCAACATTATGAAAAACCTTGCATATTTTTGTAGCAGCCAAAACACTCGACTTTCCAGGCCTACTAGGACACGGTTTTTTTTGGTCTCCACACAAAAATAGGACGACCAAAGATTCTAGACCCGTTAAGCTCAACCACGGCCTTTTGAGCATCCAACTTATCAACGTAAGTAACGAAAGCGTACCTACGTGAAGACGAAAATTTGATCTCTGAAATAACGCACAACTTGTTGAGAAAACAGATTCAATCATATGACGATTGATCGAGTTACAATCCTTCTGATGAAAACTGCTCAGTTGTAAGGAGTCGACTGTTCTCCTCCGTCAGGGCAACAACATTACCGGTATCCCCGTTCTCCGGATCGGATCTAGAAAACCCAAGAGGGGTCGAGTTGGGAGAAGAAGGAAGGATGTGCTGGGGCAAAAGGTCACCGAACGAAGTCGATGAAGGCACAATATTAATAACCGGAGCAGCGAGCTTAGATCCGGGAACGGAAGGTGATCGCTGAAAGTATCTGAACTGTTAAAAAAAATTGACCTTGAGTTGGGGCATATTTGTAGATATGGATGTGGGGTTGAAAAAAAAAAAGTGGTGGTTGAAGTTACGATGGAATTAAAGGAAGGAGAATATAGTTAAAGGTGGGATGTTAAACATCGAACTACATACTAGCCCTTTGGGGTTCTTACATAAATCACACTTCACATCTATTGGTACGATTTCAAGAAATTGTTTCACATTCGTTGTTATTACCTTATAAGCTCATTTTCATATTTTCAGGTTGTAAGCCTGCAGAGTAAGTTAACATATGAAGGGTAATGAAAATGACACAGAGAAAGATGGTGATGATAAAGGTAAAGTTTGTCAGCCCCTGCAGAAACCCCGTGCGATGGTAAAGCTTCCCTTTTGACATATGAAGTCCACGGATGAGAAAATTGTCTTCTAAAAGATTGAATTGAAACAGTTACTGTTGATAACAATTGGAGACAAATAATAGCGTTTAATGACTTGTATTTTAGAGTTTCTCTGCAACTTAATTCTTATTCATTACTAGTTGCTTACTTTTCGTTTGTGAAACATCACCATAACATCCAAGGTTATAAAGTATTAGAAGATCTGTAATCATTCATTACAAACAACTTCATATGTTATACTATTACTTACTGACTTCTTTTTATATAAAGTAAGCTGGTATATTGGATTCTACAACTTAAAAGTTCTTGTTGACCGTCCTCTTTCGCTCTTAAGGATCATGGTCATAATTTAATGTGTATTGTTGGGTGGTGAAAGTAGGATATTAGGTTTTCCATCGACTTGAAATTCAGCAGCAACAGACTCGATGTCAGGTTCGTCACACAAAGGATTCTGCTGCAAGTCCAAATGCTCAAGTTTCCCTAAATATATACCAAAACATCAATACTATACATCAGAGATTTAGAGGTGTCAAAATAGCTTTGGGTCAAAATTTAGTTAATTATAGTAATTAGTTATGTGGAAATCTTGTTTTAAATATATGTAAAGATATAAAAGAAAATACGAGCGCTTACCATTTGCAGCTTTGAGGCATGAGCATATAGGCGATACTTTACAGGATATCTGATTATTGCTTGCCGAAAGAGGTAGGCGATACTTTACCGGATACCCGGAAATGGCAACCCTAGTATAATGACTAAAACAATCGGCCCGGGCTGCGAATGGTTTGATAAGGATCAAATCATCAACTGTATGATGATGGGAAAAAAACTTAACCATGTTCTCTCCTCTAATGATACGCATACCTGATTAGATCGAGTAGCACGTGAAATGTCCCGTTCTTATTGATTAAAAACGTTCCATATTAATTGATTTCGTTGCGAGGTTTTGACCTCTATATGAGACGTTTTTCAAAGACTGCATTCATTTTTAAAACAAACCATAACCTTTATTTCATCAATAAAGGTTTAAAAAGTTTTACGTAGATTATCAAATAATGATAATCTAAAATATCATGTTTACACACGATCATTACATAATGGTTTACAATACAAATATGTTACAACGAAATAAGTTTCTTGAATGCAGTTTTTACACAATATCATACAAGCATGGACCCAAATCTCGTCCTTATTTAAGTATGCGACAGCGGAAGCTTTTAATAATCACCTGAGAATAAACATGCTTAAAACGTCAACAAAAATGTTGGTGAGTTATAGGTTTAACCTATATATTATCAAATCATAATAATAGACCACAAGATTTCATATATCAATACGCATCCCATACATAGAGATAAAAATCATTCATATGGTGAACACCTGGTAACCGACATTAACAAGATGCATATTTAAGAATATCCCCATCATTCCGGGACACCCTTCGGATATGATATAAATTTCGAAGTACTAAAGAATCCGGTACTTTGGATGGGGTTTGTTAGGCCCAATAGATCTATCTTTAGGATTCGCGTCAATTAGGGTGTCTGTTCCCTAATTCTTAGATTACCAGACTTAATAAAAAGGGGCATATTCGATTTCGATAATTCAACCATAGAATGTAGTTTCACATACTTGTGTCTATTTTGTAAATCATTTATAAAACCTACATGTATTCTCATCCCAAAAATATTAGATTTTAAAAGTGGGACTATAACTCACTTTCACAGATATTTCCTTCCTCGGAAATAAGACTTGGCCACGGATCGATTCACGAACCTATAACAAATATGTACATATATATCAAAGTATGTTCAAAAATATATTTACAAAACTTTTAATACATTTTGATGTTTTAAGTTTATTAAGTCAGCTGTCCTCGTTAGTAACCTACAACTAGTTGTCCACAGTTAGATGTAAAGAAATAAATCGATATATATTATCTTGAATCAATCCACGACCCAGTGTATACATATCTCAGTATTGATCACAACTCAAACTATATATATTTTAGAATCAACCTCAACCCTGTATAGCTAACTCCAACATTCACATATAGAGTGTCTATGGTTGTTCCGAAATATATATAGATGTGTCGACATGATAGGTCGAAACATTGTATACATGTCTATGGTATCTCAAGATTACATAATATACAATATAAGTTGATTAGGTTATGGTTGGAATAGATTTATTACTAACTTTCACGTAGGTAAAATGAGTAGTTTTTATCAATCTTGTTTTACTCGCCATTTCTTCGTTTCTAATCCGTTTTGAGTGAATCAAATTGCTATGGTTTCATATTGAACTCTATTTTAAGAATCTAAACAGAAAAGGTATAGGTTTATAGTCGGAAATTTAAGTTACATGTCAATTACTAAAGAGGTAGTCATTTCCGTCGAAAAAACGACATATTGATGATCATTTTGAAAAACATACTTTCACTTTGAGTTTAACCATGATTTTTGGATATAGTGTCATGTTCATAAGAAAAATCATTTTTCCAGAAGTATAGCTTTTAAATCAAAGTTCTTCCTAGCTTTTAATTATCCCAACCAAAACAGACCCCGGTTTTACTACGACGGCGTATATCCAGTTTTATGGTGTTTATCGTGTTTCCGGGTTTTAAATCATTAAGTTAGCATATCATATAGATATAGAACATGTGTTTAGTTGATTTTAAAATTCTAGTTAGAAGGATTAACTTTATTTGCGAACAAGTTTAGAATTAACTAAACTATGTTCTAGTGATTACAAGTTTATAACGTTGAATAAGACAGTTTTTTATGTAAGAATTGAATGATGTTATGAACATCATTACTACCTCAAGTTCCTTGGATAAACCTACTGGAAATGAGAAAAATGGATCTAGCTTCAAAGGATCCTTGGATGGCTTGAAAGTTCTTGAAGCAGAATCATGACACGAAAACAGTTCAAGTAAGATTTTCACTCGAAATAAGATTGTTATAGTTGTAGAAATTGAATCAAAGTTTGAATATGAATATTACCTTGAATTAGAAAGATAACATACTGTAAATGACAAAGGTTCCTTGATCTTGGATGATTACTTGGAATGGATTAGAAAGCTTGGAAGTATTCTTGATTTTTATGAAACTATACTTATAGAATTTATGAAGAACACTTAGAACTTGAAGATAGAACTTGAGAGATATCAATTAGATGAAGAAAATTGAAGAATGAAAGTGTTTGTAGGTGTTTTTGGTCGTTCATAATGGATTAGATATAAAGGATGTGTAATTTTGTTTACTTGTAAAAAAGTCATGAATGATTACTCATATTTTTGTAATTTTATGAGATATTTCATGCTAGTTGCCAAATGATGGTTCCTACATGTGTTCGGTGACTCACATGGGCTGCTAAGAGCTGATCATTGGAGTGTATATACCAATAGTACATACATCTAAAAGCTGTGTATTGTACGAGTACAAATACGGGTGCATACGAGTAGAATTGTTGATGAAACTGAACGAGGATGTAATTGTAAGCATTTTTGTTAAGTAGAAGTATTTTGATAAGTGTATTGAAGTCTTTCAAAAGTGTATGAATACATATTAAAACACTACATGTATATACATTTTAACTGAGTCGTTAAGTCATCGTTAGTCGTTACATGTAAGTGTTGTTTTGAAACCTTTAGGTTAACGATCTTGTTAAATATTGTTAACCCAATGTTTATAATATCAAATGAGATTTTAAATTATTATATTATCATGATATTATGATGTATGAATATCTCTTAATATGATATATATACATTAAATGTCGTTACAACGATAATCGTTACATATATGTCTCGTTTCAAAATTATTAAGTTAGTAGTCTTGTTTTTACATACGTAGTTCATTGTTAATATACTTAATGATATGTTTACTTATCATAATATCATGTTAACTATATATATATCCATATATATGTCATCATATAGTTTTTACAAGTTTTAACGTTCGTGAATCACCGGTCAACTTGGGTGGTCAATTGTCTATATGAAACCTATTTCAATTAATCAAGTCTTAACAAGTTTGATTGCTTAACATGTTGGAAACACTTAATCATGTAAATAAAAATTTCATTTAATATATATAAACATGGAAAAGTTCGGGTCACTACAGTACCTACCCGTTAAATAAATTTCGTCCCGAAATTTTAAGCAGTTGGAGGTGTTGACGTATCTTCTGGAAATAAATGCGGGTATTTCTTCTTCATCTGATCTTCTCGTTCCCAGGTGAACTCGGGTCCTCTACGAGCATTCCATCAAACCTTAACAATTGGTATCTTTTTTTGTTTAAGTCTCTTAACCTCATGATCCATTATTTCGACGGGTTCTTCAATGAATTGGAGTTTTTCGTTGATTTGGATTTCATCTAATGGAATAGTGAGATCTTCTTTAGCAAAACATTTCTTCAAATTCGAGACGTGGAAGGTGTTATGTACCGCCGCGAGTTGTTAAGGTAACTCAAGTCGGTAAGCTACTGGTCCGACACGATCAATAATCTTGAATGGTCCAATATACCTTGGATTTAATTTCTCTCTTTTACCAAATCGAACAACGCCTTTCCAAGGTGCAACTTTAAGCATGACCATCTCTCCAATTTCAAATTCTATATCTTTTCTTTTAATGTCAGCGTAGCTCTTTTGTCGACTTTGGGTGGTTTTCAACCGTTGTTGAATTTGGATGATCTTCTCAGTAGTTTCTTGTATTATCTCCGGACCCGTAATCTGTCTATCCCCCACTTCACTCCAACAAATCGGAGACCTACACCTTCTACCATAAAGTGCTTCAAACGGAGCCATCTCAATGCTTGAATGGTAGCTATTGTTGTAGGAAAATTCTGCTAACGGTAGATGTCGATCCCAACTGTTTCCGAAATCAATAACACATGCTCGTAGCATGTCTTCAAGCGTTTGTATCGTCCTTTCGCTCTGACCATCAGTTTGTGGATGATAGGCAGTACTCATGTCTAGATGAGTTCCTAATGCTTGCTGTAATGTCTGCCAGAATCTTGAAATAAATCAGCCATCCCTATCAGAGATAATAGAGATTGGTATTCCATGTCTGGAGACGACTTCCTTCAAATACAGTCGTGCTAACTTTTCCATTTTGTCATCTTCTCTTATTGGCAGGAAGTGTGCTGATTTGGTGAGACGATCAACTATTACCCAAATAGTATCAAAACCACTTGCAGTCCTTGGCAATTTAGTGATGAAATCCATGGTAATGTTTTCCCATTTCTATTCCGGGATTTCGGGTTGTTGAAGTAGACCTGATGGTTTCTGATGCTCAGCTTTAACCTTAGAACACGTCAAACATTCTCCTACATATCTAGCAACATCGGCTTTCATACCCGGCCACCAAAAATGTTTCTTGAGATCCTTGTACATCTTCCCCGTTCCAAGATGTATTGAGTATCTGGTTTTATGAGCTTCTCTAAGTACCATTTCTCTCATATCTCCAAATTTTGGTACCCAAATCCTTTCGGCCCTATACCGGGTTCCGTCTTCCCGAATATTAAGATGCTTCTCCGATCCTTTGGGTATTTCATCCTTTAAATTTCCCTCTTTTAAAACTCCTTGTTGCGCCTCCTTTATTTGAGTAGTAAGGTTTTTTGTGAATCATTATATTCATAGATTTTACTCGAATGGGTTCTCTGTCCTTCCTGCTCAAGGCGTCGGCTACCACATTTGCCTTCCCCGGGTGGTAACGAATCTCAAAGTCGTAATCATTTAATAATTCAATCCACCTACGCTGCCTCATATTCAGTTGCTTCTGATTAAATATATGTTGGAGACTTTTGTGGTCGGTATATATAATACTTTTGACCCCATATAAATAATGCCTCCAAGTCTTTAATGCAAAAACAACAGCACCCAATTCCAAATCGTGAGTCGTATAATTTTGCTCGTGAATCTTTAATTGTCTAGACGCATAAGCAATCACCTTCATTCGTTGCATTAATACACAACCGAGACCTTGCTTTGATGCGTCACAATAAATCACAAAATCATCATTCCCTTCAGGCAATGACAATATAGGTGCTGTAGTTAGCTTTTTCTTCAACAATTAAAACGCCTTCTCTTGTCCATCCTTCCATTCAAATTTCTTCCCTTTATGCGTTAATGCAGTCAAGGGTTTTGCTATTTTGGAAAAATCTTGGATGAATCTTCTGTAGTAACCAGCCAATCCTAAAAATTGACGTATATGCTTCGGAGTTTTTGGGGTTTCCCACTTTTCAACGGTTTCGATCTTTGCTGGATCCACCTGAATACCTTCTTTGTTCACTATATGACTGAGGAATTGAACTTCTTCCAACCAAAATGCACACTTTGAAAACTTAGCGTATAGTTTTTCTTTCCTCAATACTTCTAGCACTTTTCTCAAATGTTCTTCGTGCTCTTGATCATTCTTTGAGTAAATAAGTATGTCATCGATGAAAACAATGACAAACTTGTCAAGATATGGCCCACACACTCTGTTCATGAGGTCCATGAACACAGCTGGTGCGTTAGTCAATCCAAACGGCATAACCATAAACTCGTAATGACCATAACGCGTCCTAAAAGCAGTTTTTGGAATATCATCCTCCTTTACCCGCATTTGATGATATCCAGAACGTAAATCGATCTTCGAATAAACCGACGAGCCTTGTAGTTGATCAAACAAGTCGTCGATTCTCGGCAGTGGATAACGGTTCTTGATGGTAAGTTTGTTCAACTCTCTGTAGTCGATACACAACCTAAATGTACCATCCTTCTTCTTGACAAACAAAATAGGAGCTCCCCATGGTGATGTGCTTGGTCGAATGAAACCACGTTCTAGTAGTTCTTGCAGTTGGCTTTGCAGTTCTTTCATCTCGCTGGGTGCGAGTCTATAAGGAGCACGAGCTATTGGTGCAGCTCCTGGTACAAGATCTATTTGAAATTCAACAGATCGATGTGGAGGTAGTCCCGGTAATTCTTTCGGAAATACATCAGGAAATTCTTTTGCGACGGGAACATCATTGATGCTCTTTTCTTCAGTTTGTACTTTCTCGACATGTGCTAGAACATCATAGCAACCTTTTATTATTAGTTTTTGTGCCTTCAAATTACTAATAAGATGTAGTTTCGTGTTGCCCTTTTCTCCGTACACCATTAAGGGTTCTCCTTCTTCTCGTACAATGCGAATTACATTTTTGTAACATACAATCTCTGCTTTCATCTTCTTCAGCCAGTCCATGCCAACTATTACATCAAAACTCCCTAACTCTACTGGTATCAAATCAATCTTAAATATTTCGCTACCCAGTTTAATTTCTCGATTCCGGCATATATAATCTGCTGAAATTAATTTACCGTTTGCTAATTCGAGTAAAAATTTACTATCCAACGGCGTCAATGGACAACTTAATTTAGAACAAAAATCTCTACTCATATAGCTTCTATCCGCACCCGAATCAAATAAAACGTAAGCAGATTTATTGTCAATAAGAAACGTACCCGTAAAAAGCTCCGGGTCTTCCTGTGCCTCTGCTGCATTAATATTGAAAACTCTTCCGCGGCCTTGTCCATTCGTGTTCTCCTGGTTCGGGCGATTTCTAATAATGTGGCCTGGTTTTCCACATTTATAACAAATTACATCGGCATTACTTGCCCCGACACTACTTGCTCCGCCATTACTCGTTCCGACACCATTTGTTCCTTTTGTTCTGTTAACCCCTGGTCCGTAGACCTCACACTTCGCCGCGCTATGACCATTTCTTTTACACTTGTTGCAAAATTTGGTGCAGAACCCCGAGTGATACTTTTCACACCTTTGGCATAGCTGCTTCTGATTGTTGTTGTTGTTGTTGCGGTTGTTATTGTTGTTGGGATGATTGTTGTAGTTGCTGTTGTTGTTGTTGTTGTTGTTGTTGGGCCGTTTGTTGTAGTTGCAATTGATGTTGCGATTGTTGGGATAGTTGTTGCGATTATTGTTGTAATTGCTGCTGTTGTTGTATTGGTGATTCTTATCACCGTTTTCCTCCCACTTTCTTTTGACTTGCTTCACGTTGGCCTCTTCGGCCGCCTGTTCTTTAATTCTTCCCTCAATTTGGTTCACTATTTTGTGAGCCATTCTACATGCCTGTTGTATGGAGGCGGGCTCGTGTGAACTTATATCTTCTTGGATTCTTTTCGGTAATCCTTTCACAAATGCGTCGATCTTCTCTTCCTCATCTTCGAACGCTCCCTGACACAATAGGCACAATTCTGTGAATCGTCTTTCGTACGTGGTAATATTAAATCCTTGGGTTCGTAACCCTCTAAGTTCTGTCTTGAGCTTATTGACCTCGGTTCTGGGACGGTACTTCTCGTTCATCAAGTGCTTGAATGCTGACCACGGTAGTGCGTACGCATCATCTTGTCCCACTTGCTCTAGGTAGGTATTCCACCATGTTAACGCAGAACCTGTGAAGGTATGTGTAGCGTACTTCACTTTGTCCTCTTCAGTACACTTACTTATGGCAAACACCGATTCGACCTTCTCGGTCCACCGTTTCAATCCGATCGGTCCTTCGGTTCCATCAAATTCCAAAGGTTTGCAGGCAGTGAATTCTTTGTAAGTGCATCCTACACGATTTCCTGTACTGCTAGATCCAAGGTTATTGTTGGTATGTAGCGCAGCCTGTACTGCGGCTATGTTTGAAGCAAGAAAGGCGTTAAATTCCTCTTGGCTCATATTCAAGGTATGTCGAGTAGTCGGTGCCATTTCCTTCAAAATAGTCAAATGAAACAAGTTAATCATACAGAATATTAAGAGTAGTTAATAGTATTTCGTAGCATAATATGAACTCATTTATAAAAGCTATTTCTTCATATTAGCGTTTTATAAGTTTAAATTCGGGTAGTACCTACTCGTTAAGTTCATACTTAGTAGCTAATATACAATTCAACTACTACAATTCTATATGAAAAACTGATCATAATATTTCGCGTTCAAACTTTTACACAGTATTTTACAAACTTACAATACCGTTTATTTTACATATAGCATGAAATATAGTACACAATAAATTTGATACAAGATGGTTGTGAAGATAATTCTAGCTAGTACACAAGTCGTTCAGCAAAGGCAATAAAGACACGTAATTCATACGTCCAGAAACAAGTCATGCATTCTGGTTTTACTAGGACTACTTCCCATCCTTGGTCTTGTGGAACATAACCGTTATGGCCGTTGCTAAGACAGCTTGTTGTAACGTCGTCAAAGGGACGAGGGTTACGTAATGTCCAACAGTCACGTAACAATCTAAAAACCTCATTTCTTACCCCAATTACCGACTCCGTCACTGGTGGGAACGTTTTATTTAATAGTTGTAGCCCGATGTTCTTTTTCTCACTTTGGTGAGAAGCGAACATTACTAAACCGTAAGCATAACATGCTTCTTTATATTGCATGTTAGATGCTTTTTCTAAATCATGAAGTCCTATGTTCGGATACATTGAGTCAAAATAATTTCTTAACCCGTTGCGTAAAATAGCACTTGGGTTCCCCGCAATATATGCATCAAAGTAAACACATCGTAACTTATGGGTTTCCCAATGTGATATCCCCCATCTTTCAAATGAAAGTCTCTTATAAACCAAGGCATTCTTGGAACGTTCTTCGAATGTCTTACAAACTAATTTCACCGTAAATAGTTGTGCCGAAGAATTCTGACCGACTCTAGACAAGATTTCATCAATCATGTCTCCGGGTAGGTCTTCTAAAATATTGGGTTGTCTATCCATTTTGTGTTTTTATACTGTAAAATAGACAAGAGTTAGATTCATAAAAAAAATACTTATTAATACAGACAATTTTTTTACATATATCATAAAGCATAAGCACACTATATTACATATCTTACACCACACGAATACAACTATCTTATGCTGACTCGCTCGTTTCTTCTTCTTTGGTTTTGGTTCGTTTTGACAAGTTTCTAGGGATATATGATGTTCCCCTAATACGAGCCGTCGTTTTCCACAACGGTTTAGAAAAACCTGGTGGTTTAGAGGTTCCCGGGTCATTGTTACAACTTAAGGACTTCGGGGGTTGACGATACATATAAAGTTCATCGGGGTTGGAATTAGATTTCTCTATTTTTATGCCCTTTCCCTTATTATTTTCTTTTGCCTTTTTAAATTCAGTTGGGGTAATTTCTATAACATCATCGGAATTCTCGTCGGAATCCGATTCATCGGAGAATTGGTAATCCTCCCAATATTTTGCTTCCTTGGCGGAAACATCATTGACCATAATTAACCTTGGTCGGTTGGTTGAGGATTTTCTTTTACTTAACCGTTTTATTATTTCCCCCACCGGTTCTATTTCTTCTTCCGGTTCCTCCTCTTCCGGTTCTGATTCTTCTTCCGGTTCTGATTCTTCTTCCGGTTCCTCTTCAGGAACTTGTGAATCAGTCCAATATATATTCGACTCTTCGTTATTATTAGGTGAGTCAATGGGATTTGTGCTAGAGGTAGACATCTATCACACAATATCAAACATGTTAAGAGATTAATTTATCACCTAATATATACATGTTAATAATATATAGTTTCCAACAAAAATGTTAAGCAATCATTTTTAAAGAAAACACGGTCGAAGTCCAGACTCACTAATGCATCCTAACAAACTCGATAAGACACACTAATGCAAATTTTCTGGTTCTCTAAGACCAACGCTCGGATACCAACTGAAATGTCCCGTTCTTATTGATTAAAAACGTTCCATATTAATTGATTTCGTTGCGAGGTTTTGACCTCTATATGAGACGTTTTTCAAAGACTGCATTCATTTTTAAAACAAACCATAACCTTTATTTCATCAATAAAGGTTTAAAAAGTTTTACGTAGATTATCCAATAATGATAATCTAAAATATCCTGTTTACACACGACCATTACATAATGGTTTACAATACAAATATGTTACAACGAAATAAGTTTCTTGAATGCAGTTTTTACACAATATCATACAAGCATGGACCCAAATCTCGTCCTTATTTAAGTATGCGACAGCGGAAGCTCTTAATAATCACCTGAGAATAAACATGCTTAAAACGTCAACAAAAATGTTGGTGAGTTATAGGTTTAACCTATATATTATCAAATCATAATAATAGACCACAAGATTTCATATATCAATACACATCCTATACATAGAGATAAAAATCATTCATATGGTGAACACCTGGTAACCGACATTAACAAGATGCATATTTAAGAATATCCCCATCATTCCGGGACACCCTTCGAATATGATATAAATTTCGAAGTACTAAAGCATCCGGTACTTTGGATGGGGTTTGTTAGGCCTAATAGATCTATCTTTAGGATTCGCGTCAATTAGGGTGTCTATTCCCTAATTCTTAGATTACCAGACTTAATAAAAAGGGGCATATTCGATTTCGATAATTCAACCATAGAATGTAGTTTCACGTACTTGTGTCTATTTTGTAAATCATTTATAAAACCTACATGTATTCTCATCCCAAAAATATTAGATATTAAAAGTGGGACTATAACTCACTTTCACAGATATTTCCTTCCTCGGAAATAAGACTTGGCCACGGATCGATTCACGAACCTATAACAAATATATACATATATATCAAAGTATGTTCAAAAATATATTTACAACACTTTTAATACATTTTGATGTTTTAAGTTTATTAAGTCAGCTGTCCTCGTTAGTAACCTACAACTAGTTGTCCACAGTTAGATGTATAGAAATAAATCGATATATATATTATCTTGAATCAATCCACGACCCAGTGTATACATATCTCAGTATTGATCACAACTCAAACTATATATATTTTGGAATCAACCTCAACCCTGTATAGCTAACTCCAACATTCACATATAGAGTGTCTATGGTTGTTCCGAAATATATATAGATGTGTCGACATGATAGATCGAAACATTGTATACGTGTCTATGGTATCTCAAGATTACATAATATACAATATAAGTTGATTAGGTTATGGTTGGAATAGATTTATTACTAACTTTCACGTAGGTAAAATGAGTAGTTTTTATCAATCTTGTTTTACTCGCCATTTCTTCGTTTCTAATCCATTTTGAGTGAATCAAATTGATATGGTTTCATATTGAACTCTATTTTAAGAATCTAAACAGAAAAGGTATAGGTTTATAGTCGGAAATTTAAGTTACATGTCAATTACTAAAGAGGTAGTCATTTCCGTCGAAAAAACGACATCTTGATGACCATTTTGAAAAACATACTTTCACTTTGAGTTTAACCATGATTTTTGGATATAGTGTCATGTTCATAAGAAAAATCATTTTTCCAGAAGTATAACTTTTAAATCAAAGTTCTTCCTACCTTTTAATTATCCCAACCAAAACAGCCCCCAGTTTTACTACGACGGCGTATATCCAGTTTTATGGTGTTTATCGTGTTTTCGGGTTTTAAATCATTAAGTTAGCATATCATATAGATATAGAACATGTGTTTAGTTGATTTTAAAAGTATAGTTAGAAGGATTAACTTTATTTGCTAACAAGTTTAGAATTAACTAAACTATGTTCTAGTGATTACAAGTTTATAACGTTGAATAAGACAGCTTTTTATGTAAGAATTGAATGATGTTATGAACATCATTACTACCTAAAGTTCCTTGGATAAGCCTACTGGAAATGAGAAAAATGGATCTAGCTTCAAAGGATCCTTGGATGGCTTGAAAGTTCTTGAAGCAGAATCATGACACGAAAACAGTTCAAGTAAGATTTTCACTCGAAATAAGATTGTTATAGTTGTAGAAATTGATTCAAAGTTTGAATATGAATATTACCTTGAATTAGAAAGATAACCTACTGTAAATGACAAAGGTTCCTTGATCTTGGATGATTACTTGGAATGGATTAGAAAGCTTGGAAGTAAACTTGCAAACTTGGAAGTATTCTTGATTTTTATGAAACTATACTTATGGAATTTATGAAGAACACTTAGAACTTGAAGATAGAACTTGAGAGAGATCAATTAGATGAAGAAAATTGAAGAATTAAAGTGTTTGTAGGTGTTTTTGGTCGTTCATAATGGATTAGATATAAAGGATGTGTAATTTTGTTTACTTGTAAAAAAGTCATGAATGATTACTCATATTTTTGTAATTTTATGAGATATTTCATGCTAGTTGCCAAATGATGGTTCCCACATGTGTTAGGTGACTCACATGGGCTGCTAAGAGCTGATCATTGGAGTATATATACCAATAGTACATACATCTAAAAGCTGTGTATTGTACGAGTACAAATACGGGTGCATACGAGTAGAATTGTTGATGAAACTGAACGAGGATGTAATTGTAAGCATTTTTGTTAAGTAGAAGTATTTTGATAAGTGTCTTGAAGTCTTTAAAAAGTGTATGAATACATATTAAAACACTACATGTATATACATTTTAACTGAGTCGTTAAGTCATCGTTAGTCGTTACATGTAAGTGTTGTTTTGAAACCTTTAGGTTAACGATCTTGTTAAATGTTGTTAACCCAATATTTATAATATCAAATGAGATTTTAAATTATTATATTATCATGATATTATGATGTATGAATATCTCTTAATATGATATATATACATTAAATGTCGTTACAACGATAATCGTTACATATATGTCTCGTTTCAAAATTATTAAGTTAGTAGTCTTGTTTTTACATATGTAGTTCATTGTTAATATACTTAATGATATGTTTACTTATCATAATATCATGTTAACTATATATATATCCATATATATGTCATCATATAGTTTTTACAACTTTTAACGTTCGTGAATCACCGGTCAACTTGGGTGGTCAATTGTCTATATGAAACCTATTTCAATTAATCAAGTCTTAACAAGTTTGATTGCTTAACATGTTGGAAACACTTAATCATGTAAATAACAATTTCATTTAATATATATAAACATGGAAAAGTTCGGGTCACTACAGCACGTCATACGTGATCCTCACGTACCGCATATATAGCGCGCCACAATGTTAAGTGCGCAGGACAGCGCTGAGCGCGCAATGACATAAAGCCTGCAAAAGAGCCACACTTGGTCGATGTACGATCTTCCAGAAGGCGATGTAGCTTGCTGGAAATATATGGCAGACACCAGGCCCGAAATAATGCTTTTTTACTTTTGTCGGCCTCTCATGCAAGTTAGTACTGTTAGGACAGACCATGATCCCTTAGCCCTATTACGTGGCACTAATGGACAAAGGAAGATGACAATATAAATAAGAGGTCAAAGTCACGATACAAAGGAGGGAATTCATCTCGACCTACACCTATACTATTTTTAGTATCGAAGCATAATAGACAGACCATCCGCGCTACTCTTGTAGCGCAACCCTTACCCGCGCTACCGGACTCATAGCGCATCACACGATTTACTTACGGTTACACGTAACGTTCCATGAACGTAAATACTAACACCTATCCTGAGCCTTCAATTACCGGCTATCCCGATGATGGTGGGTCGACGTTTAATGTCACACCCCCAAAATGGACCAGGGGTAATTGTGACCAATCATATCATAACACAGTTGTATAAGCGAGAACGACTCTAAATGAGACGTTTTATTTATTAAATAAACAGCGGAAGCATTATTCAAAGTTTTACATCATAAGAGTACAGTAAATGAAAAATGTCTTAAACAAAATGATAAATATGAATGATGGACTCCATGCAAGCAGCAAAGCATACATCAATCATCTAGTAGCAAGTAGCAGCTAGCTCAATCATCACCTGAAACAAAACACGCTTAAAGTGTCAACCAAAAAGGTTGAGTGAAATTCATAGGTTTATAAATAATATCCAAAGTTTTAGACCGCAAGATTTAGTTTAAAGTTGATCAATATAGATATATCAATCTAAAAGTGTTGCTGCAGTTTGTAATATCCGTACTAAACAATTTACCCTATGACACCTTGTACTGTCAGTGTCGTGGAATCATTATTATGTAACCAAAGACCAACGGTCGAATGGTTAGAGACGTTACACTCAATAGGCCTACTCACAATAATTAAGTTTGCATTTAAACGTAGCAATTGACGATATTACGGTAGGGATTTAGCATGAATTAAAGCATGACTGCATAGTTAACAATTTAGTACTTGTGTCTAAGCGTAAAACAGTTATAAAGCAAGCATGTGTCTCACCCCAAAAGTTATAAAACAGTTATGAAACAGTAAAAAGTGGGGCTATGAAGTTCACCTTAGTAGCACAAAAGAGTATTCCACGAAAGAATTGAACGGAAGGACGTGACCGAGATCTCAACCTGGAGATAGAACGTATGATCAGACATTGCCTAACAGACAATAGTATATAGTACTATATTGATAGTAATGGTTCACTAAAGAATTTCCATTCTCGGAAGGTTACTATTTATGGAAAGTTTCCACTTATAGTAATTTTCCAATTTTAGAAAGTTCGGGTTAATCTTTAGCAAGACGTTGTACAACTTTACTCAAACTTCGTTGCTATAAAATAAGTCAGGAATGACCAGATGTAACCGGGGGCCCAGGACTCTTGACCAGAATCTAAGTCATGGCATTCGAGATCCACAAGCTTACCCATAAATGGCAACCTAGACATCATTCACTTACGACCGTGAGTAGCGATGAAGTTTACATGAATTATACATTATCTTTGATTAACCTTCACTTTAGGTGTATACACACAACGAATTATTAATGTACTTAATAATTATATATGTGATAATATAACCTAAGTATTATTTAATATTTAGTTATTATACCTTAGTATGTCTTATATATATTAAATATAATTACCTTTAAATAAATACCTAAATTACTTCAAAAATAATAGTGTTTTATTAATCGAACATTATTCAAAAATGTCTAAATAATAAATTAAATATCTAAAAATTACATACATAATTTTTATAGTCTTAGTTAATCGTATAGATTAGTAGAAAAATTTAAGAAAACATTTTTATTATATTTTTGTATTTATTTTTGTTTTTACCCTTAATGTATTCACAAAACAATTTTAATTCTACATAATTACTAAATAAAATCAAATAATTATTTTTATAATTTTTATAAGTTTCTATCAGTCTAATAACCTGTATAAAAATATTTAAAAAAATATTTTTTATTATTTTATATTTATTCTTAATTTACCTTCAAATTACATAATAATAGAGTTTAGTTATATAATAAATACCAATTCAACCCAAGTAATTATTTTTATAACTTTTTCAGATCTATATAAGTTTTAAAAACTCAGAAAAAAATTATATATTTTTTATTTTTGGTTAAAAGTATTTATTACGAATTTTACATTGTTTTTACGTTTAAACACTACATAATTCGTATTTAATTATAAATAATATTCCATAAATTATCAAAATTATTTTTATGGGTCATAACACTTATAATACTAATTATAACATATAAACATAATTAATTTCGAATTTTACAAAGAATATACAATAAATATAAATATAAATGACAATATTGAAAAAATTTAATAAAAATAGAAAGTACCTCAAATTTTCTTCAAGGTTTTGAGAGAATAACTTAAGTTTTTGTATTTGGCAAGAAAAAATGAATGAGGAGCCATGTATTTATAGGTAAAAAATGGTTGGTGAAAAGAAAAAAAAATAATAAAATAAAGGTGCCAATTTTGACAAAATAATAAAAACATGTTAAAAAATTTTTTAATAAGTTTTTGTTTTGAAAATATTTAGTAAAAATTCATGGGCTCATTATTTAATTTATAAAAAAAATCTTATTTCTTTTTATTTTTATTTTTTTATAAGCTAAAAATATATATAATGATTAAAATAACTTATCATTTAATTAATAATTATGTTACATATAGTTTTAAATATAATACGCATTAATATTAACTAAAGTTATTTTATATAATTTGTGTAAACTTTAGTTAACAGAACATGTCGACTAAAAATAAATATTTGATCAACGTCGAATTTAATTATATATTGCGTATGGATAACAACCCTATAGGCAAATTAGTCAATTCAAGTATGAAAATGTGAGGGTTGTTATAGTACCTCCCCGTTAAAGAAAACTTCGTCCCGAAGTTTCAAGTAGACTTCTCGGATGCATCGGCGGTTGAGAAGAGGTGGGGATATTTCCGTTTCATTTGGTCTTCACGTTCCCAGGTATACTCGGGGCCACGTCGTGAATTCCAACGGATCTTAACAATGGGAATGTTGCTTTGTCTCAAGCGTTTAATCTCACGATCCATAACTTCAATAGGTTCTTCGATGAAGTGCATTTTATTATCAATGCGGAGATCATCCAAAGGAATAATAAGTGGGTCATCAGCAAGACACTTTTTCAGGTTCGAGATGTGAAATACGTCGTGTACTCTACTAAGCTCAGCAGGTAGTTCTAATCGATACGCCACGGGACCAATTCTCTCAGTAATCTTGAAAGGTCCAACAAAACGCGGACTTAGTTTGCTTCGTTTACCAAAACGAATGACGCCTTTCCAAGGGGATACTTTCAACATGACTTTATCACCAACTTGGAATTCTAAATCCTTTCGACGTTTCTCAGCATAGCTCTTCTGTCGGCTGCGGGAAGTTTTCAATCGTTTCTTAATCTGTACGATCTTTTCGGTAGTTTCATGTATGATTTCAGGACCAGTCAATTGTCTGTCCTCTAGTTCATCCCAACATAGGGGTGATCTACATTTTCATCCGTATAAGGCTTCAAAAGGTGCAACCTTAATACTTGAGTGGTAACTGTTGTTGTAAGAAAATTCAGCCAAGGGCAGATGTCTGTCCCAACCTTTGCCGAAGTCGATAACACAAGCACGAAGCATATCTTCAAATGTTTGAATGGTTCGTTTAGTTTGGCCATCAGTTTGCGGATGATAAGCGGTACTCATGTCGAGTTTAGTTACAAGAGCAGATTGTAAAGTTTTCCAGAATCTAGAAGTGAATCGACTCTCGCGATCAGAAATGATAGAAATAGGGACTCCATGTCGTGAGACAATCTCTTTGATGTAAAGTTGTGACAATTTCTCCATCTTATCAGTTTTCTTGATCGGTAAAAAGTGTGCAGATTTAGTAAGGCGATCCACTATGACCCAAATAGTATCATTGCCACTAGAAGTCTTGGGCAATTTAGTAATAAAGTCCATAGTGATACATTCCCACTTCCACTGCGGAATATCTGGCTGTTGAAGTAAACCTAACGGCTTTTGATGCTCGGCCTTAACTTTCAAACAAGTAAGATACTTGCTCACATACTCAGCAATATCAGATTTCAGATTAGGCCACCAATAAAACTCTTTCACATCATGATACATTTTACTAGAGCCTGGTTGAATAGAATACCTAGTCTTATGTGCTTCATCCAAGACTAGTTCTCGAAGATTTCCAAAGGTTGGGACCCAGATTCGGTTATTAAAATACCGTGTTCCATTTCCCTTAAGTTCAAGTTGCTTTTCAAGACCTTTTAGTCCCTCGAGTTGAACATTTTCTTCCTTCAATGCTTCAAGTTGTGCTTCACGGATTCGAGTTGTAAGATTAGTCTGAATAACCATGTTCAAAGCTCGGACTCGAATAGGTTTATTACGCTCCTTTCGACTGAGAGCATCGGCAACAACATTTCCCTTACCGGAATGGTACTTAATCTCACAATCATAGTCGTTTAGTAGTTCAACCCATCGTCGTTGCCTTATGTTTAGTTGTTTCTGATCGAAGATATGTTGAATACTTTTATGATCGGTAAACACCGTGAATTTAATTCCGTAAAGGTAATGTCTCCATATCTTCAAAGCGAATACCACAGTTCCTAACTCCAGGTCATGTGTGGTATAATTCTTCTCATGTTTCTTAAGTTGTCTAGATGCGTATGCAATAACTTTTTGACGTTGCATCAATACACAACCGAAACCTTGATTCGAGGCATCACAATAAACTATGAAATCCTCGTCTCCTTCAGGTAAAGATAGAATCGGGGCTGTGGTCAATTTCTCCTTTAAAATCTTAAACGCAGATTCTTGTTCTTCAGACCATTCAAACTTCTTCCCCTTATAAGTTAACTTAGTAAGAGGTTTCGCCAGAATAGAAAATTCTTCGATAAATCTTCGGTAATAACCAGCAAGTACCAAAAATTGGCGAATATGCTTCGCATTCTTAGGCGCTTCCCAGTTCTGAATAGCAGTGATTTTTGCTGGATCGACATGTATTCCTTCACTATTAACCACATGTCCGAGAAATTGAACTGTTCGTAACCAAAATTCACATTTGGAGAACTTGGCATACAATTGTTCATTCTTTAGCAATTCTAAGATCAAACGTAAATGTCATTCATGCTCTTGCTTGTTCTTGGAATAGATTAAGATATCGTCGATGAAAACAATCACGAATTTGTCAAGATAAGGTTTGCATACACAGTTCATAAGATCCATGAATACAGCTGGTGCGTTTGTTAAACCAAAAGGCATAATAAGAAATTCGTAATGTCCGTAACGAGTTCGGAAGGCAGTCTTGGGAACATCAGTTTCCTTGACTCTCAACTGATGATACCCTGACCTAAGATCAATCTTTGAATAGATACTTGACCCTTGCAGTTGGTCAAATAGGTCATCAATACGCGGAAGTGGATAACGGTTCTTGATAGTTAACTTGTTGAGTTCTCGGTAATCAATACACATTCTCAACGTACCATCTTTCTTCTTAACAAAAAGAACAGGTGCTCCCCATGGAGATGAGCTAGGACGAATGAATCCTTTTTCTAAGAGTTCTTGTAGTTGGATGGATAATTCTTTCATTTCAGATGGAGCTAGTCGATATGGTGCCTTTGCAATAGGTGCAGCACTGGGAGTTAGATCGATTTGAAACTTGACTTGTCTTTGAGGTGGGAGACCAGGGAGTTCTTCAGGAAAAACTTCAGGAAATTCTCTAACCACCGGAACATCTTCAATTCGTTTCTCTTCCGGTTCAACTTTCTTAACATTAGCTAAGATGGCTTGATACCCCTTCATCAGGTATTTACGGGTTTTTATACAAGAGATGATATTAAGTTTAGAACCACTCTTTTCTCCTTGTATGATTAGGGTTTCACCATTCTCAAGAGGAATATTAATAGTTTTATCATAACACATGATTGCAGCTCTCAATGGGGTTAGCCAATCCATCCCTACAACTACATCAAATCTTCCTAATTCGACTGGCAGTAAGTTGATCTTAAAGTTTTTGTCAGCTAGAATCAGATCACAATTTTTATAAATATTGTCTACTTTCATAACCTTACCGTTTGCTACTTCTACAAGGCGCTTGATTTCTAAGGCTTGTGGTTTTTCAGTGAATAAGGCACAAAATTCCGTAGACACATAACTTCTATCAGCACCGGAATCGAATAAAACAGTAGCATAGCAATTGTTAACAAGGAACGTACCCGTTATAACTTCATCTTCTTCACGGGCCTCTTCGGTAGTCATGACAAATGCTCTACCCTTAGCATTACCCGCTGTTGTAGTCTTGTTCTTAGGGCACTGGTTTTTGAAATGCCCAACTTCCCCACAACCGTAACAAGTAGGCACGGTTGAATCAGTCTTTGCAACTGGAGTGTTGGTTGCAGGCAGCACAACCTTACAGTTCTTGGCTAAGTGGCCAATCTTCTTACACCTACTGCACTCAACAGTGCACCTCCCATGATGATGCTTATCACAGCGATTACATAACGGCTTTGTTCCAATATAACCACTTTTTGTAGCATTACTAACCCTTTTGTTTGAACCCTGACCCGAACTCTGAGCAGGCTCAAACTTCCTTTTATTATCAGCAGCTTTTACTTCGGTTTGCTTATTAGTGGCGAGCTTCCTTCTTTTCGCCATTACCAAATTTTGAGCCATCGATATCACACCATCGACGGTCTCTTTACCAGCAGCTATCACATTATCCTGAATCTCATCAGGCAGACCTTCTACATAACGTTCAATCTTCTTGTGTTCCGTAGGTACCATGTCAGGGCACAATGTAACCAACTCTAAGAAACGGTTGGTATAAGCCTCAATGTCAGTACCCTTTACCTTGAGTTCCCAGAACTCACTTTCCATTTTCTGGACCTGATTTCTTGGACAATACTTGTCCGTCATCATTCTTTTTAGGACAGTCCATGGGATGGCATTTGCAGCATCAAGTCCCACAGTTTGAGAGTATGCGGTCCACCAAGTCAATGCACCGCCAGATAAAGATCCTGTAGCAAACTTAACGCGATCAACATCGGCACAATTGCACATCCTGAAAATAGACTCAAGTTTTTCGAACCACCGGGTTAGTTCAACCGGTCCCTCAGTTCCTTTATAGCTTGAAGGTTTACAATTTGAGAAATCCTTGTATGAACAAGTTTTGGGGAGATTCTGTTGACCGTTGTTGCCATTGCTGTGGTTGCCCTGGGCGGCAGCTAAAAGTATCTGAAATTGCTCGGCAGAGAGAGTGATGTTGGGAATAGTGTTATTGTCATTTGTTTGCGCACCACTAGTCATTTTCTTCAATACATAAATAAAGTATTAATTGAAGAGTTATGGTGCTATAAATATAAGTTTGCAATTATGATTCATAATAATCACACAACACACATATATAGATATGGTGAGATAAGACAAAATTTTTAAAAACAAACACTTGACTTTTATTAATAACGAATGGATAAATTATCCTTATTACACAGAAAACGATGAGTAGGCAAAGCCTTTTATATGAAAAACACTTGACTTTTTTTTTTAATAACTAAGTTAGTTGTGTTTAAGTCTCTTGGAGGGACTAGGGGTTTCAACAATAGGTGTCTCAGGTTCCTTCCTCTTCTGAGAGGGAGCTAAGACAACAGTGGGCTCAGACTCCTTCTCGAGTTCTGATTCTTCTTCTTCAATGATTTCCTCCATGATTTCTTCATCATCATCATCCCCATCATAGTCAGCATCAATTTGGGATTCTCCAGCAGGTGGTGAATATGGTGGAGTAGCGGGCATATAGACTGGTGGTGCAGGCGGTGTAGTCGGAACATAAACTGGTGATGCAAGTGGAGTAGCAGGTGCGTAAGTTGGTGAGTTGCCTTATCCTTCAGTTTCATAATCAGAGATGATGATCGGATTATGTTTGACTGATCCTTCAGTTTCGGAGTCAGAGATGATGATCGGATTATGGTTAGACATCCTAAAAGAAAGAAGGAAAGAGAACTAGAATGATTCTAAGGATGACATAAAAGCACGAGGTAAGATATAAGGGAAAAGCACTTAAAACTAAGGCAGGAAAGGTTATAGTCCTAAAGATTGCTAAGGTACCCTAACTAGCACATAAGGCACACATAAAATGCAATCCTGGTTCTCTATAACAAACATGCTCTGATACCAATCTGTCACACCCCCAAAATGGACCAGGGGTAATTGTGACCAATCATATCATAACACAGTTGTATAAGCGAGAACGACTCTAAATGAGACGTTTTATTTATTAAATAAACAGCGAAAGCATTATTCAAAGTTTTACATCATAAGAGTACAGTAAATGAAAAATGTCTTAAACAAAATGATAAATATGTATGATGGACTCCATGCAAGCAGCAAAGCATACATCAATCATCTAGTAGCAAGTAGCAGCTAGCTCAATCATCACCTGAGACAAAACACGCTTAAAGTGTCAACCAAAAAGGTTGAGTGAAATTCATAGGTTTATAAATAATATCCAAATTTTAGACCGCAAGATTTAGTTTAAAGTTGATCAATATAGATATATCAATCTAAAAGTGTTGCTGCAGTTTGTAATATCGCTACTAAACAATTTACCCTATGACACCTTGTACTGTCAGTGTCGTGGAATCATTATTATGTAACCAAAGACCAACGGTCGAATGGTTAGAGACGTTACTCTCAATAGGCCTACTCACAATAATTAAGTTTGCATTTAAACGTAGCAATTGACGATATTACGGTAGGGATTTAGCATGAATCAAAGCATGACAGCATAGTTAACAATTTAGTACTTGTGTCTAAGCGTAAAATAGTTATAAAGCAAGAATGTGTCTCACCCCAAAAGTTATAAAACAGTTATGAAATAGTAAAAAGTGGGGCTATGAAGTTCACCTTAGTAGCACAAAAGAGTATTCCACGAAAGAATTGAACGGAAGGACGTGACCGAGATCTCAACCTAGAGATAGAACGTATGATCAGACATTGCCTAACAGACAATAGTATATAGTACTATATTGATAGTAATGGTTCACTAAAGAATTTCCATTCTCGGAAGGTTACTATTTATGGAAAGTTTCCACTTATAGTAATTTTCCAATTTTAGAAAGTTCAGGTTAATCTTTAGCAAGACGTTGTACAACTTTACTCAAACTTCGTTGCTATAAAATAAGTCAGGAATGACCAGATGTAACCGGAGGCCTAGGACTCTTGACCAAAATCTAAGTCATGGCATTCGAAATCCACAAGCTTACCCATAAATGGCAACCTAGACATCATTCACTTACGACCGTGAGTAGCGATGAAGTTTACATGAATTATACATTATCTTTGATTAACCTTCACTTTAGGTGTATACACACAACGAATTATTAATGTACTTAATAATTATATATGTGATAATATAACCTAAGTATTATTTAATATTTAGTTATTATACCTTAGTATGTCTTATATATATTAAATATAATTACCTTTAAATAAATACCTAAATTACTTCAAAAATAATAGTGTTTTATTAATCGAACATTATTCAAAAATGTCTAAATAATAAATTAAATATCTAAAAATTACATACATAATTTTTATAGTCTTAGTTAATCATATAGATTAGTAGAAAAATTTAAGAAAACGTTTTTATTATATTTTTGTATTTATTTTTGTTTTTACCCTTAATGTATTCACAAAACAATTTTAATTCTACATAATTACTAAATAAACCCAAATAATTATTTTTATAATTTTTATAAGTTTCTATCAGTCTAATAACCTGTAGAAAAATATTTAAAAAAATATTTTTTATTATTTTATATTTATTCTTAATTTACCTTCGAATTACATAATAATAGAGTTTAATTATATAATAAATACCAATTCGACCCAAGTAATTATTTTTATAATTTTTTCAGATCTATATAAGTTTTAAAAACTCAGAAAAAAATTATATATATTTTATTTTTGGTTAAAAGTATTTATTACGAATTTTACATTGTTTTTACGTTTAAACACTACATAATTCGTATTTAATTATAAATAATATTCCATAAATTATCAAAATTATTTTTATGCATCATAACACTTATAATACTAATTATAACATATAAACATAATTAATTTCGAATTTTACAAAGAATATACAATAAATATAAATATAAATGATAATATTGAAAAAATTTAATAAAAATAGAAAGTACCTCAAATTTTCTTCAAGGTTTTGAGAGAATAACTTAAGTTTTTGTGTTTGGCAAGAAAAAATGAATGAGGAGCCATGTATTTATAGGTAAAAAATGGTTGGTGAAAAGAAAAAAAAAATAATAAAATAAAGGTGCCAATTTTGACAAAATAATAAAAACATGTTAAAAATATTTTTAATAAGTTTTTGTTTTTGAAAATATTTAGTCAAAATTCATGGGCTCATTATTTAATTTATAAAAAAAATCTTATTTCTTTTTATTTTTATTTTTTTTATAAGCTAAAAATATATATAATGATTAAAATAACTTATCATTTAATTAATAATTATGTTACATATAGTTTTAAATATAATACGCATTAATATTAACTAAAGTTATTTTATATAATTAGTGTAAACTTTAGTTAACAGAACGTGTCGAATAAAAATAAATATTTGATCAACGTCGAATTTAATTATATATTACGTATGGATAACAACCCTATAGGCAAATTAGTCAATTCAAGTATGAAAATGTGAGGGTTGTTATATTTAACCATCCATGTCGAGATCTTCATCTTACAAGGGATTATTCACGGTACATCGGACCGGAGAGTTAAACTCGAATGACCCTTCAATCCCCTTTAGTTGTTGTCAAGTATGGAACAAACCCGTTACATCCATTCTATGCTTGATCCTCATCCGGTCAAACAACTATGAATCCGAAAGGGCCCCATTTTTTAACATGGTTAACGATTGCGCCCCTTCGAGATAAAACGGTAGCCAATTGGTCATCGAAAAAAGGTTGATAATCAAGCAAAAACACACTGAGACGAAGCTTGTTTAGAATGTCAAAATTGATGTTTAAACCAAATCTCATTACTGGAGCACGAGTAGCAGCCTGGATCACTGGATTGGGACCGAAGAAATGATCCAGGATGCCCAAACAACAAAGATAGGATTAACGAAAAGTACACCCCATACATCGATATAATAGCAGCAGAAGCAACCCCTTTAGACTCATATTCGACGAATGCATAGCGGGGATCAACCCAAGTCTTAATCCCAACAATGAAACCTATTTTGCCGAATGATTACTGGAAAATAGATCTATCGAAACCCGATCTCAACCTTCCAATGAGAATACTACACCCAGACTTCTCAACTCTCGATGGAATTTTGATACCAGAACGGAAGCATCATCAGAGCAAGGATTGATCTCGTCGGGCACAAGATCGACATCTTTTTTATGAACTTCCATGTTCTTATATAAAGTTTATCGTCTTTTCCGGGGCGAAACAAACAAAGTCCGAAAAAAATACATTACGAGCCCAAGTGACTAGTTCTTTTTCTTTTTGGCGATAAAACGAAAACTTTATATAACGAACCCTTTTCTCGGAAAAAGAAAAGAACAAAATAAAGTTACAAGTAATAAGCTACTTAGCTCAGGACTACAAAAAAACGAAGCGAACAACCACAAACTACACCTGAGACGAGACGCTAACTACGAAGACTTGAAACGAAAGCAATGAAATACAAGATAGAGTTACAAAAAAACAAACTAAGCAAACAAACAACAAGCCGAAACCAACAAAAAATAGTTGGATTACTTACCTTTGTGAGATTTAGAACCCGATGTGCTAGCCTTACCATCCACCTTGTTGTCATTGACCGCGTTAAAAGAATACATTAAAACATTCGTCGAAGGATCCCCAATAAGTGTACCCGTAGACGGGGGAATCAATCTCAGCCTCGCTAACCCCTAAAAAACCAATCTTTTCCTCTTCGTTAGAAGGAGCGTCATCCAGTCTCTCACCAAATAAATTTTGAACTGCATCACTGTATTCCAAGTCATCTTCATTATCCCGCAACTGAAACGAAACTCCCTTACACCCAAGTGACTAGTGTCACGGGTCATGAGTCTTAACCCAAATCACAAGCGCCTGAAATGCAGCGCGTTCCTAGAATGCGGTGCGTTCCGACCTTATACCCAAATTTTTGTCTACTTTGACACCTTGTGGCATGACCGTTTCCATAATCTAAAACGCAACTACACTACTGCATTTTATACCTATATAGATGTGAAAATATCACACATATGAACAAAAGAAACATTGAAGATGAACTATCATGACTTTATATACCACCAAATAGCGTGTAATGAATTGTATTTTACAGTTTCTACAACCTTATTTTCTTATCATTACTTTTTGCTAGCTTTTGGTCATGATTAATGTGTATTGTTGGGTGGCGAAAGTAAGATATTAGGTTTTCCATTAACTTGAAATTCAGAAACAATAGGCAATATCAGGTTCGTCACACAACGGATTCCGCTTCAAGTCCAAATGCTCAAGTTTCCCTAAACATATACCAAAACATCAATACTAGACATCAGAGTTCAGAATCAGAAGTGTCCAAATGGCTTTGGGTCGAAATTTAGTAAATTAAAATAATTAATTATGTGGAAATCAAGTTTAGAAACCAAAAAAATAATAGGACCGCTTACCGTTTCCAGCATTGAGGCATGAGCATATAGTAGGTAGTGCTTCCATCGATACCCGATTATTGCTTGCTTTCACTGAAATAAGCTTTGCAGACTTTGAAATAAGCTTCGACAAAAAATTTCCCATTGTGACTCCACCCTTGTTACAACTGTGCAAGATTCATTAACATGAGTTCTTTTCCAAGTATTTATTATTATTATTTTATTATTTATAATTTATACGCGAACCTTATATCGATGCTGACAAGACTTAGTTCTCCATGTATCTCTCTTTCTGCCCCTTGAAACCCACATGACCCGAGCCCGACCTCCCTAACATCAATTGCTATAATACCCGAACATAAAAAATCTCCCAGATACTTCCCAAATTCGCTGTTTTTGGGGCTTGATAAACACAAACACTATTAAACATAAGATGGATTAAAACTTAGGAGTAAGCATATGGTGGGTTGTTGAGAAACAAACCATAGGGGATTTTTTGCAATAGAGAGAAACTTGAGCGGGGCCCTTAATGTAGAGAGAGCCGTAAATAGCTTCTTGGCTCCGTAAATAGCTTCTTGGCTCCAAGTATAACTCTGCAAGGGGAGTGTAGGATATAGATTTCTCCACCAAATATGGAATCAACATCCTACAATAACATATGTTAAACATGGTATCTTTGAGTGCTTATACGTTAGAAATGTTAAAGAGACTCACTCGATCCCTTTGTCTTGTAGCATATCATTATCACTCAAATTCAAGACCTTTACGTATGGCATATGAATCATACTGTGACTAAGGCAATCTATATCATCTTCTTGCAAATCGGTGGCTCTGCAAAAACCAAGTTATCAGAATATGAAAGAACCCAAAAGAAAAAGTAAACAAAAACAATACCAATAATACTACAATACCTCAAATTGAGCACACGTAATGAAATCGGGCGTTTGTTACCCGGATAAATAAGATTTGAAGAATTGTATCTAAAATGTGACAAGAATAAACAAACCTGAAATATTGAAAATTAAATAAAATTTACAAAAATGATAACGAGTAAGTTTCTCATCATTGCAAAAAGGCACTCACATTGTTTCCTGAGAAATCTAAGACATGTAAACCGGATTCAGCTTCAAGCAAAGTTTCAAGCATCAAACGTGCAGTTGTATAATAAATATCTTTGTTGTTGTTGGAGAATATCAATGTAGTTAAACTTCGGCTACCAAAGATATGTTAACAAAGTCGATAAAAAGTACAGGTAAAGACAGGAACTTAATTAACAGTAAAATAGTAAAACATGGATAACACACACCTTGACTTTAAAAACGATTCCAGATAATGAGGAAGAGGACAAAACCCATTAAACCCAACCCCGGTGTAAAAAGGACTTGAGCGTTTAATTGAGAAAGTTTTAATCACATTCATTTTTACAGATTGTATTTATATAAATTGAAGAAAGATCGCAGTCGACAAATTCAAGCGATTCTAAAGTTCCCCTGTTTTACCGCAGAAGTTTGCAAAGTTCAAGAACCTGAAAATATTAAACACTTTACCAATAGTTTCATAATTAAATTTATAACAATCGACTCATTTTGTGAAAACTTGAAACCTGTTCCTTTAACTGGAGCCCATTTACTTCCAAATTTCTGATTTGTACATTCTTTAATAGATTCTGTTACACAAAATCAAACATCAATAAATATTACCAAAACTATATAAAGTCTGCAGATCATGCTTTCTTCGTCTTAGTATCTTACCCCAATTTCTGCAACACAAAAAAACAAAACCGAAAACAACGGTTAAAAAATCTCTATGAAAACCGCATACTTATGAACCTAACTTCATTGTCTTTTTCACCAATAAAAAACGAGTACGCTGTAAGAAAGCAAGATTTTACCTCGCATA
Source organism: Rutidosis leptorrhynchoides (assembly GCF_046630445.1). Taxonomy (NCBI): domain Eukaryota; kingdom Viridiplantae; phylum Streptophyta; class Magnoliopsida; order Asterales; family Asteraceae; genus Rutidosis; species Rutidosis leptorrhynchoides. The sequence goes on along the minus strand of NC_092338.1, from coordinate 284,371,430 downwards.
TATTCCAAACCGTTCACAGTGATAACCTAACTTTGAACAACTTTCTGATTTCTTTAATTTCCCCTCACAACTTATTAGATGTAACAGCATATCTGCAGAAACATAAAAAGTAACAACTAAAAACATAACACATACATTGTATAGAGCTTAATTACACCATAATCAACTTTAGATGCGTAAGAGTAAACGGTAGAACGAATAACCTGGTAAACTAACTTCACCAATAAATCCATCAAATGAAGTTATTGTAACAGACTCTGCTGCTGCATCAAGGCAACTATAAAGAGGCTAAAGTCAATATCATAAACATAAATATAAATTTATTCAAAAAAAAGTTATTAGTGAGTAAAAAAAGGTTGCATACTTCTGCACATGTTTTTCCCTGTAAATCTGCTGCCAGTTAGTGTTTGAATATAGTGATTTCCATCAAGGCAACTGTCTAACATCTTTCCATCTTAATTCATATAGTGATTTCCATGCTGTCTCAAAGTTTTCATATCTGCAAAATGGCCTGCAAATATAGAAAAACAAGAGCTTAAAAAAATATTCATAAACTGCAAAATTAACTAGCAGATTGAGCGTATACATACACGAATATATACAAGATATTTTATTGTTTTCATTTTTCGGTTTTTGGTACATCAACCAGTATTTATATGTCACTTGATCCTTTCACATGTGAATAAACACATGAATTTGTAGTTCTCACTTGAAGCTTTTACTCACATATACAAATAGAATTACATACATTTCATCTTGTAAATTCTGCAATGCCAGCGAAGGTAAGTTTGATATGATCTGATTAAACAATTCAAGAGGAAGATCACAAACATGATGTAAATTCACATCTTCTTCTGTACACAAACACACAAAACAGAAAAAAAAATGAATTAGTATATCACAAAATTCGATCTAGCAATCAACTTTTTGAATTAACATCAAATAGCAAATTAAAACTGAATCAAACAAGTTACCACCAAGGATTGCATCTCTTATTGCACCAATGCATAAACTGATCAAAGACGGAACTTTATTCATAATTTACCACTTTCCATTACAAAATCTGCATGAATTTACGCAAAATTAGACAAGCATCTACAAATGGGAAAAACACAAAAAACTTAATTAGTACTTTCACAAAATTCGATCTAGCAATCAACTTTTTGAATTAACATCAAATAGCAAAACTGAATCAAACAATTTACCACCAAGGATTGCATCTCTTATTGCACCAATGCATAAAATGATCAAAGACGGAACTTTATTCAAAATTTACCAACTTCTATTACAAAACCTGCATGAATCGACGTAAATTTAGATAACAAATTTTCTGGCTTGATTGAAGCCTATTAGTAATCAATATGCATCTAGGACCTGTTCCTTTTTGTCTTATTGAGCTTAATTGAATCAATAGATTTTTGTCTTACTCCATATATATATATATATATATATATATATATATATATATATATATATATATATATATATATATATATATATATATATATATATATATATATATATATTGGTAGGATCAAGAGGGAAGTAACCAATCGGGGGAAGCGGGGGAAGCAAAAATTTTTTTTTTTTTCGTTTTTTGAAAAAACTTTGTTCACGAACATTATAGATGGGATGAAAATATGAACATTTAGTAGAGACACTTTGTGATAAATGTTTTTATTTTGACGGGAAAACACTCGAAGAAGTAATATTAACAATTATCGTGTTTTTCGAGCGTATTTCGAGGTTTTAGCTATTGGGGTTTAGATATTAGGGTTTATAGGATTTAGATATTAGGGTTTAGAAATTTATGGTTTAGGGTTTAGATTTAGGATTTAGATTGAGTTTTTAACACGAACGGTTTAGGGTTTAGGGTTTAGGGTTTGGTGTTTTGGGTTTATGGAATAAACTCAAAATACCAAACCCTAAACCCTAAACCCTAAACTCTAAATCGGGCTAAATTTTACTTCACAAAACATGAAAAAAAAACGTTCATATTCTTTAAGAACAATATTATCTTGAATGTTATTTTTGTCGATCGTTTTCCCGCCTAAATAATAACATTCATCACGAAGTGTCTCTTATAAATGTTCATATTTTCGTGTGATCTTGATGCCGGAGAAAAAAATTTCAAAAAAACGAATTTTTTTTTTTTTTTGCTTCCCCCCGCTTCCCCCCGATTGATTACTTCCCCATTGATCCTGCCCCTATATATATATATATATATATATATATATATATATATATATATATATATATATATATATATATATATATATATATATATATATATATATATATATATAATAAAATTATATTCTCACTATCATTTACATAGTCTTGGACATCACCATCGCACATAACCTAATTGCTAATTGCAGTTTTTTTGAAAATCGCATTTCTAAATAAATTTTTAAAAGATCACCATGAAAGTGGGTCACGAAATTAATGATGGTGACTATGAAATTAAATATTAACATAATATTTAATATAAATAGATAATTATGAAATCGAAAGTATCAGTAAGAAGATGATGGTGACGATCATTGTAAATTCAGAGCATGTCATTGGATTCTCAATTGTAAAGCCACATGTAATTTGCCTTGTGAGAAGTTGGTAGTTTTTGTTACCTTCATAACACATTTGGAGCTTTTTTTTTTTCCTACGTGCATTGATGTAGGTTCCTTAGATGATGTGATGAGGTCCAGAATTAGTTTGAAAGAATTGCTGGTTGTTAGAATAAGAGTAGGTGTTAAAAAGAACCTTAGAATTTCTTTTTTTTTTTTTTAACGACGGTTTTTGTGATAACCCGGAAATTTCCGATTAAATTTAAAATTTAATCTTTATATGTTTCCGACACGATAAGCAAAGTCTTTAATTTTGAAATCTCAAAAATTTGGAACTGTGTTCATGTATTCATTTAACCTTCGACTGCTCTCGATGATTTACGAACAATTATGTGTAAATAGATATGTATGAATATATACATGTGTGATTATTAAATTGAGAAATATTAATAAAACATTTAACGGTTTGGTTGATATGAAAATAAGTTATGAAATTATTATATAACTTGAAAACGTTAACAAAGTATTTGATGAATAATACTTTACATAAATGCATTAGTTTCCATATATGCTTATCGACGAAATTAAAAGATAATATCAAATGATTGAATTATCATATACATTGTGATATGATTACGAGTCTCTGTTGAGAGAACCACTTTGATTTAGGAAACCTTTTCTTTTTAATGGTATTCGAAATAAATGGTAAAGTGATCTTCGAGTAAGGACAAAGTGTCAAGTAGCGAGAGCTAGACAGATTGGTGGAAATTCATGTTGATTTCCAATACATGCCTTACAATAATTGCCTCGTGACTTTTGATAAGATAAACTATTTAACTTTCATATTATTTAAAATTGGGGAATATAGATGATGTTAAAGCAGAGGGGTACGAAATAGTTATATTTTTGTTACGAAATACTATTAAATATGATACAATTTTACACAAATTATTTATTTATTTATAGAGTGGATATACCTAAATCTTGCTACAACACTATAGGCAGTGTACCTAATCGTAAAGTAGTGTAGTTTTTAGTAAGTCCAGTTCGTCCACGGGGAACTAGCCAAGTTTAACGCTATATTTTAAAACTATAATGGAATATATATATATATATATATATATATATATATATATATATATATATATATATATATTATAAAAAGGGGATTTTACCGTTTAATGACCGGTTTGTCGATTTTAAAACTTAAGTCGCAATTAAAACCTAATGTAAAATATTAAAAATAAATATAACTTAATTTAAACCGTAAAGTAAATAACGATAATTAAAGTGCGATAATTAAAAGTGCGATAAATTAAATTGCGATAATTAAAAAGTACGATAATTAAAAGTGCAATAAATAAAATGACAGTAAATAAAAGTGCGATGAAATATGAAATAAAGAATTATGCTTATTTAAACTTCCGTAATCATGATGTTCGACGTGTTGATTTTAATTTATTACCATGGGTTAATTGTCCTTTGTCCTGGATTATTCGATATGTCCATCTGGTTTTTGTCCATAACAGTCCATCAGTCATAAATATAAAGTGCGAGTGTCCTCGTCAAATTATTCTTATATCCGAAGTCAAATATTCCAACTAATTGGGGACTTAAACTGTAATAAGGTTTTAATACTTTATTATCAATTACACCAAGTGTCCTTGCATGTAATCCATCCCTGTTTTAATGAGTCCATTGACTATTAATCCATTCCCGTGTCCGGTAAAATGAACGATAATTCGTATTTATAGATATCCCGCCTACCGTACCCGATTAAGCGTATGTGGTTATATATAGATACGTCAAATTGTAATCTTTATATTAAATTAACGAGGTATCGTTTAGTTAATATAAAGCCCATTAATAGCCCATAGCCCAATTTCCACAAGTATCGTTCTTTTGTCCAAACCCCAATTATGGTACAAAGCCCAATTACCCTGTCTTTAATATTTAGCCCAACATCACGATTACTTCGGCTTAAATAAGCATAATAATAACTTAGCTACGAGACATTAATTTAAAAAGTTTGAACATAACTTACAATGATTAATAATAGCGTAGCGTTACACGGACAGAATTTCGACTTACACAATTACAACATTCGCTAACATAACCTTATTATTATTAATCTTAAATTAAAATTAAAATTAAAATTAAAATTATAAATAATATATATATATATATATATATATATATATATATATATATATATATATATATATATATATATATATATCGTAGAGAGTGAGAGATTGAATTATGTGTATATAAATCGGCAGAAAATGTTGCTTTTTATAGAATGTGGCATGCTACAGGAAGCCATGCGATCGCATGGTTTTAAAGCTTCCAGGCCATGCGATCGCATGGCCAGCTGGATCTCACCACATGCACTTGTTTGCTAGTTTGCCGACGATTTTATTAAATATATATAACATATATATAATTTTAAGAATTATTTATATATTATATTATATTTATGTGCATAGTTGACTTGTAATTTTAGCTCCGTTGCGTCGCGCGTTGAGAGTTGACTCTGGTCCCGGTTCCGGATTTTTGAACGTCCTTTCGTACTATTTAATATCTTGTACTTTGCATTTTGCGGCTTGTACTCTTGTGATTTTGAGACGTTTCTCATCAATAAATTGAACCTCTTGAATTGTACTTTGTACTTTTTAGCTTTTTGGTCATTTGCGTCTTCAATTCGTCGAATCTGTCTTTTGTCTTCACCTTTTATTATTTAAACGAATATAACTTGTAAATAAAGCATTTGCAACTAAAAGCTTGTCTTTCTTGAGGAATAATGCTATGAAATATATGTTCGTTTTTAGCATTATCAAATATTCCCACACTTGAGCGTTGCTTGTCCTCAAGCAATATAGAACTTGAATATAACTTTACTAGAATCACTTCTTTATTCTTCACACTTTGTACATCAGTGATTTTAATATGGCGGTATGAACAATGGTAGGAACGATGTGGTTTACAGTCCTACATGACTATGAAAATTTAGATCCTTAAGGAAATTGGATCTTTATGAAAACATTTGATCTTTTGAAAATTCAATCTAGATTTTAACCTAGACAAGTTTTCCGGAATAACCCTTTACCGGTGTTTGAAAAATATTTTTGTGGGTTTGGTGGGTTTCAGATTGGAAAATTTTAGCTCAAAACTTATGGTTTTGTGTCACCCACTTGCTAACCTTGTATTAGGAAAGCAACACGTCCAGTATACTTGCTCCGTATATTACCTTTCGGTAAACTACCGTCCGGTTGTAAAGGAAAGCGTTGAACAAGCAACTGTTGAGGCAATGTCCCGTGACATACTTTTGATTGTGGTCTATAACGTGTCGGATGCAATTACTATCCTTGGTAGGAGCAATAGTAAAGATCACCCTATAATTTTTCGGTCTGGCACAAGGTCCTGTCTTCGACCATGCTATGCAACCACCGTTCTTACGGTTGACACCCTATTTGGTTCAGGTGACCTAATGAATTTCGGTGAATTCCTAGGATTTTACGTTCAATGGTAATGAACGCATTGAAAATAGGGTTTTCAGAAAACAAATCGGTTTATAATTTGATCAAAATATTTTCTTGTTCAAGCTCGAGTTTAGATATCATTGAATTTCATGAGTTTGTAATTCTCAATCTTTAAAAAGTCAATCTCAAGGATTGAGTAATATCAGGCTTAAAAGCTGATTTTTGATCTTTAAGGAGATTATCCTTTCCAGGGATCTGATTCATTAGTCTTATAAGCTAATTTGCACGGTGCCCCCATTGTACGAGACAGATCCTCTCATGATTAGGATAAGTCTGACCACTTGGCGACCCTGTTTGATGCCGAGGTCCGTGGATTTCCAGCTGATTTTCGAGAAAACTTTTCAAGGTTTTTCGTAGACTCTACAACTGGTCTGGACAACAACTTCCTGACCTAAATCAAGAAGCGCGTGTCTTTTTCTCGGAAAACTTTACTTCCTTTTAAATCCATTTATATTACAATAAACTGGGTAAAACTGATTAATATCATCCAAAACAAAAGTATCTTCAATTATTTGTACAAAAATATGTGACATATGTTCTAAATAACTTGGTAAATTTTTCCCACACTTGGCTTTTATTTTCCTTTCTTTGCCTTTTTATTTTCCTCTATTCCATTTTAAATGAATTCTAACATTTTGGGTTGTTTCTCAATTTATGTCCTTTACGAGGTAACAATAATTTCGGTGTTAACACCTAGTTTTATCGTTCATAAATATGTATAAACATGATTTTGAATTCGTTTATTTGAAAAAAAATTAAAATTTTTACTAGAATTGGGTAGTCAGTATATAAGACTAGGGCTGTTCTTTATTATCAGATAGCACTAGATTCTAATACAACTACTGCGTTACTAGTATTTTTAATGGTAACCAAGTGTTTAAATTTAAAATTTTAAAAATTCGAAAGAATTTAACCCCTTATCACACTTAAGATCTTGCAATGCCCTCATTTGCAAGAAATCAGTAACAATTTAAATTATTGAGGGTGATTAGCGTAGAAAAATGATTAAATTTTACCAAAGTTTCCAAACATATTGGCGTTTGTTTGTTGAATGATAAATGGTGCACATCATTTGTTCATTCCGTCTTGTTCTTACATCACATTGGTTTTTCGTTTTGTCGTCCAAATTAGTAGCTTTTGCTGAACTTAATGCCAGTCTTTGAAAGTTCGTTGTTTTACCCTATTGTGTACAATTGACAATATACATACATACAAATAATAACATGCATGGTAATTTGAAATGGGACTTAACATCCCACTTTCAAATTATAAATACAAAATATTAGTAACAAAATAAAAAAATGTTAAAAATTACATAAAAGTTTCACAATATTATATGTTTTAAAGATAAGTAAATAAAAATAATAAAAGATAAAAATCACCAACGGAAACTATATCAATCTGGATAGGGGTTCCAGTTCATGTCGTCGGTCGGGTTCCACGGTTGGTTATAGGTGTACTGATAGGCTTAGTTGGGGTCGTAGAGAGTAAATGGTGGTCGCATATCGGGCTGGTGTGGCGGATAGTAAGTAGGTTGGGTCGGTACGTAGTTATTTGGTACCTGAGCTGATAGCTGGCTCATGATCTGATCCTGATGATAGTGCCATCTATCATGCTGTCGTTGCCTGAAATGCTCGTACACATTCTCGGTGTCCCACTGCTCGTACTGAGTATGTCTAGCCTCGTTTGTCATTTCTACCTCATCTATACACTGATAAACGTCAGTAACAGCCTCCCTAATGACATGCCTAATGTCATCTGCTTCCTCCATTTCCTCATCTGAACCTCTCTCTACCTGTGGATGAGAGTCCTGATATGGTACTGCCTGATTGCGTCTGCTCTTTAATACCTTTGCACCATGATAGACCCGCAATCCTAAAATCTCAACCTGTTCCCTACACACCATCAGTGGACCCCCTTGATCCCTATCTACGCCTAAATACTCTCCAATGAGAGTAACAAAAATACCCCCTCCTATTATTCCCCCATCCTATATTCCTTTCACCATTTTGGACAGATAAAAACCAACACAGTAGGGAATATTAACAAAGCTTCTAGTGTTTCGAATACACTTAAGGTAAAATAAATCGTGTAAGGTCATTTTCTCCTTGTTGTTACCTCTTTGTGTAATCGAATTAGCTAAAAATCTATGTATAATACGAAGCTCTGCTTTGTTAATATCTAATTAGGAGTGTCTTCCTCCCCGCGTAAAAACATTATTACCATGGGTTAAAGCCACTTTAATATATACCTATTAAAACAAATTTTAAAAATTTATTTCTTTTAAGAGTGAGGGCGTTTCGGATCTTTATATTAAGTTATATTTATTTTTAATATTTTACATTAGGTTTTAATTTTGACTTAAGACATAAAATTGACAAACCGATCATTAAACGGTAAAAATCCCCCTTTTATAATAATAATAATACTATATATATATATATATATATATATATATATATATATATATATATATATATATATATATATATATATATATATATATATATATATATATATATATATATATATATATATATATATATATTTTAAAATATAGCGTTAAACTTGGCTAGCTCCCTGTGGAACGAACCGGACTTACTAAAAACTACACTACTGTAAGATTAGGTACACTGCCTATAAGTGTTGTTGCAAGGTTTAGGTATATTCCATTCAATAAATAAATAAATAACTTGTGTAAAATTTTATCGTATTTAATAGTATTTCGTAGTAAAAATATAACTATTTCGTACCTATATGCTGCCTGGAAGCTTTAAAACCATGCGATCGCATGGCTTCCTGTAGCATGCCACATTCTATAAAAAGCAACGTTTTCTGCCGATTTATATACACATAATTCAATCTCTCACTCTCTACGATATATATATATATATATATATATATATATATATATATATATATATATATATATATATATATATATATATATATATATATATATATCTTATAATTTTAATTTTAATTTAAGATTAATAATAATAAGGTTATGTTAGCGAATGTTGTAAGTGTGTAAGTCGAAATTCTGTCCGTGTAACGCTACGCTATTATTAATCATTGTAAGTTATGTTCAACCTTTTTAAATTAATGTCTCGTAGCTAAGTTATTATTATGCTTATTTAAGCCGAAGTAATCGTGATGTTGGGCTAAATATTAAAGACAGGGTAATTGGGCTTTGTACCATAATTGGAGTTTGGACAAAAGAACGACACTTGTGGAAATTGGACTATGGACTATTAATGGGCTTTATATTAACTAAACGATACCTCGTTAATTTAATATAAAGATTACAATTTGACGTATCTATATATAACCACATACGCTTAATCGGGTACGGTGGGCGGGATATCTATAAATACGAATTACTGTTCATTTTACCGGACACGGGAATGGATTAATAGTCAATGGACTCATTAAAACAGCGGTGGATTACATGCAAGGACACTTGGTGTAATTGATAATAAAATATTAAAACCTTATTACAGTTTAAGTCCCCAATTAGTTGGAATATTTGACTTCGGATATAAGAATAATTTGACGAGGACACTCGCACTTTATATTTATGACTGATGGACTATTATAGACAAAAACCAGATGGACATATCGAATAATCCAGGACAAAGGACAATTAACCCATGGTAATAAATTAAAATCAACACGTCGAACATCATGATTACGGAAGTTTAAATAAGCATAATTCCTTTATTTCATATTTCATCGCACTTTTATTTACTGTCATTTTATTTATTGCACTTTTAATTATCGTACTTTTTAATTATCGCAATTTTATTTATCGCACTTTAAATTATCGCACTTTAATTATCGTTATTTACTTTACGCTTTAAATTAAGTTATATTTATTTTTAATATTTTACATTAGATTTTAATTGCGACTTAAGTTTTAAATCGACAAACCGGTCATTAAACGGTAAAATCCCCTTTTATAATAATAATAATATTACTTTATATATATATATATATATATATATATATATATATATATATATATATATATATATATATATATATATATATATATATATTCAATTATAGTTTTAAAATATAGCGTTAAATTTGGCAAGTTCCCTGTGGACGAACCGAACTTACTAAAAACTACACTACTTTACGATTAGGTACACTGCCTATAGTGTTGTAGCAAGGTTTAGGTATATCAACTCTATAAATAAATAAATAACTTGTGTAAAATTGTATCATATTTAATAGTATTGCGCAACAAAAATATAACTATTTCGAACCCCTCTGCTTTAACATCAAGTATTTTTGGTGCCGCTGCCGGGAACTTCATCAATGAAAGCACCAAAAAATACTTGATGTTAAAGCAGAGGGGTACGAAATAGTTATATTTTTGTTACGAAATACTATTAAATATGATACAATTTTACACAAGTTATTTATTTAATTATAGAGTGGATATACCTAAACCTTGCTACAACACTATAGGCAGTGTACCTAATCGTAAAGTAGTGTAGTTTTTAGTAAGTCTGGTTCGTCCACAGGGAAATAGCCAAGTTTAAAGCTATATTTTAAAACTATAATTGAATATATATATATATATATATATATATATATATATATATATATATATATATATATATATATATATATATATATATATATATATATATATAAAAGTAATATTATTATTATTATAAAATGGGGATTTTATCGTTTAATGACCAGTTTGTCGATTTTAAAACTTAAGTCGCAATTAAAACCTAATGTAAAATATTAAAAATAAATATAACTTACTTTAAAGCGTAAAGTAAATAACGATAATTAAAGTGCGATAATTTAAAGTGCGATAAATAAAATTGTGATAATTAAAAAGTACGATAATTAAAAAGTACGATAATTAAAAGTGTAATAAATAAAATGACAGTAAATAAAAGTGCGATGAAATATGAAATAAAGGAATTATGCTTATTTAAACTTCCGTAATCATGATGTTCGACGTGTTGATTTTAATTTATTACCATGGGTTAATTATCCTTTGCCCTGGATTATTCGATATGTCCATCTGGTTTTTGTCCATAACAGTCCATCAGTCATAAATATAAAGTGCGAGTGTCCTCGTCAAATTATTCTTATATATCCGAAGTCAAATATTCCAACTAATTGGGGACTTAAACTGTAATAAGGTTTTAATACTTTCTTATCAATTACACCAAGTGTCCTTGCATGTAATCTACCCCTGTTTTAATGAGTCCATTGAATATTAATCCATTCCCGTGTCCGGTAAAATGAACGATAATTCGTATTTATAGATATCCCGCCCACCGTACCTGATTAAGCGTATGTGGTTATATATAGATACGTCAAATTGTAATCTTTATATTAAATTAACTAGGTATCGTTTAGTTAATATAAAGCCCATTAATAGCCCATAGCCCAATTTCCACAAGTGTCGTTCTTTTGTCCAAACCCCAATTATGGTACAAAGCCCAATTACCCTGTCTTTAATATTTAGCCCAACATCACGATTACTTCGGCTTAAATAAGCATAATAATAACTTAGCTACGAGACATTAATTTAAAAAGGTTGAACATAACTTACAATGATTAATAATAGCGTAGCGTTACACGGACAGAATTTCGACTTACACACTTACAACATTCGCTAACATAACCTTATTATTATTAATCTTAAATTAAAATTAAAATTATAAATAAAATATATATATATATATATATATATATATATATATATATATATATATATATATATATATATATATATATATATATATATATATATATATATCGTAGAGAGTGAGAGATTGAATTATGTGTATATAAATCGGCAGAAAACGTTGCTTTTTATAGAATGTGGCATGCTACAGGAAGCCATGCGATCGGATGGTTTTAAAGCTTCCAGGCCATGCGATCTCATGGCCAGCTGGATCTCACCACATGCACTTGTTTGCTAGTTTGTCGACGATTTTATTAAATATATATAATTATAATATATATATAATTTTAAGAATTATTTATATATTATATTATATTTATGTGCATAGTTGACTTATAATTTTAGCTCCGTTGCGTCGCGCATTGAGAGTTGACTCTGGTCCCGGTTCCGGATTTTCGAACGTCCTTTCGTATTATTTAATATCTTGTACTTTGCGTTTTGCAGCTTGTACTCTTGTGATTTTGAGACGTTTCTCATCAATAAATTGAACCTCTTGGATTGTACTTTGTACTTTTTAGCTTTTTGGTCATTTGTGTCTTCAATTCGTCGAATCTGTCTTTTGTCTTCACCTTTTATTATTTAAACGAATATAACTTGTAAATAGAACAATTGCAACTAAAAGATTGTCTTTCTTGAGGGATAATGCTATGAAATATATGTTCGTTTTTAGCATTATCAAATATTCACACACTTGAGCGTTGCTTTTCCTTAAGCAATATAGACCTTGAATATAACTTTACTAGAATCACTTCTTTATTCTTCACACTTTGTACATCAGTGATTTTAATATGGCGGTATGAACAATGGTAGTAACGATGTGGTTTACAGTCCCACATGACTATGAAAATTTAGATCATTAAGGAAATTGGATCTTTATGAAAATATTTGATCTTTTGAAAATTCAATCTAAATTTTGACCTAGACAAGTTTTCCGGAATAACCCTTTACCAGTGTTTGCAAAATATTTTTGTGGGTTTGGTGGGTTTCAGATTGGAAAATTTTAGCTCAAAACTTATGGTTTTGTGTCACCCACTTGCTAACCTTGTATTAGGAAAGCAACACATCCAGTATACTTGCTTCGTATATTACCTTTCGGTAAACTACTGTCCGGTTGTAAAGGAAAGCGTTGAACAAGCAACTGTTGAGGCAATGTCCCATGACATGCTTTTGATTATGGTCTATAACGTGTCGGATGCAATTACTATCCTTGATAGGAGAAATAGTAAAGATCACCCTATAATTTTTTGTTTTGGCACAAGGTCCTGTCTTTGACCATGCTATGCAACCACCATTCTTACGGTTGACACCCGATTTGGTTTAGGTGACCTAATGAATTTCGGTGAATTCCTAGGATTTTACGTTCAGTGGTAATGAACACATTGAAAATAGGGTTTTCAGAAAACAAATCGGTTTGTAATTTGATCAAAATATTTTCTTGTTCAAGCTCGAGTTTAGATATCATTGAATTTCATGAGTATGTAATTCTCAATCTTTAAAAGTCAATCTCAATGATTGAGTAATATCAAGCTTAAAAGCTGATTATTGATCTTTAAGGAGATTATCCTTTTCGGGGATCTGATTCATTAGTCTTATAAGCTAATTTTCACGGTGCCCCCCCATTGTACGAGACAGATCCTCTCATGGTTAGGATAAGTCTGACCACTTGGCGACCCTGTTTGATGCTGAGGTCCGTGGATTTTCAGCTGATTTTCGAGAAAACTTTTTAAGGTTTTTCGTAGACTCTACAACTGGTCTGGACGACAACTTCCTGACCTAAATCAAGAAGCGCGTGTCTTTTTCTTGAAAGACTTTACTTCCTTTTAAATTCCATTTATATTACAATAAACTAGGTAAAACTGATTAATATCGTCCAAAATAAAAGTATCTTCAATTATTTGTATAAAAATATGTGACATATGTTCTAAATAACTTGGTAAATTTTTTCCACACTTGGCTTTTATTTTCCTTTCTTTGCCTTTTTATTTTCCTCTATTCCATTTTAAATGAATTCTAACATTTTGGGTTGTTTCTCAATTTATGTCCTTTACGAGGTAACAATAATTTCGGTGTTAACACCTAGTTTTATCGTTCATAAATATGTATAAACATGATTTTGAATTCATTTATTTGAAAAAAAAATTAAAATTTTTACTAGAATTGGGTAGTCAGTATATAAGACTAGGGTCGTTCTTTATTATCAGAGAGCACTAGATTCTAATACAACTACTGCGTTACTAGTATTTTTAATGGTAACCAAGTGTTTAAATTTAAAATTTTAAAAATCTGAAAGAATTTAACCCCTTCCCACACTTAAGATCTTGCAATGCCCTCATTTGCAAGAAATCAGTAACAATTTAAATTATTGAGGGTGATTAGCGTAGAAAAATGATTAAATTTTACCAAAGTTTCCAAACATATTGGCGTCTGTTTGTTGAATGATAAATGGTGCACATCATTTGTTCATTCCGTCTTGTTGTTACATCACATTTGTTTTTCGTTTTGTCGTCAAAATTAGTAGCTTTTGCTGAACTTAATGTCAGTCTTTAAAAGTTCGCTGTTTTACCCTGTTGTGTACAATTGACAATATACATACATACAAATAATAACATGCATGGTAATTTGAAATTGGACTTAACATCCCACTTTCAAATTATAAATACGAAATATTAGTAACAAAATAAAAAAATGTTAAAAATTACATAAAAGTATCACAATATTATATGTTTTAAACATAAGTAAATAAAAATAATAAAAGATAAAAATCACCAACGGGAACTATATCAATCTGGATAGGGGTTCCAGTTCATGTCGTCAGTCGGGTTCCACGGTTGGTTATAGGTGTACTGATAGGCTTGGTTGGGGTCGTAGAGAGTAAATGGTGGTCGCATATCGGGCTGGTGTGGCGGATAGTAAGCAGGTCGGGTCAGTACGTAGTTATTTGGTACCTGAGGTGATAGCTGGCTCATGATCTGATGCTGATGATAGTGTCATCTATCATGCTGTCGTTGCCTGGAATGCTCGTACACATTCTCGGCGTGCCACTGCTCGTACTGACTATGTCTAGCCTCGTTTGTCATTTCTACCTCATCTATACGCTGGTAAACGTCAGTAACAGCCTCCCTAATGACATCCCTAATGTCATCCGCTTCCTCCATTTCCTCATCTGAACCTCTCTCTACCTGTGGATGAGGGCCCTGATATAGTACTGCCTGATTGAGACTGCTCTTTAATACCTTTGCACCCTGATAGACCCGCAATCCTAAAGTCTCAACCTGTTCCCTACACACCATCAGTGGACCCCCTTGATCCCTATCTACGCCTAAATACTCTCCAATGAGAGTAACAAATATACCCCCTCCTATTATTCCCCCGTCCTGTATTCCTTCCACCATTTTGGACAGATAAAAACCAACACAGGAGGGAATATTAACAAAGCTTCTAGTGTTTCGAATACACTTAAGGTAAAATAAATCGTGTAAGGTCATTTTCTCCTTGTTGTTACCTCTTTGTGTAATCGAATTAGCTAAAAATCTATGTATAATACGAAGCTCTGCTTTGTTAATATCTAAATAGGAGTGTCTTCCTCCCCGCGTAAAAACATTATTACCATGGGTTAAAGCCACTTTAATATTTACTTATTAAAATAAATTTTAAAATTTTGTTGAGAGACGAACTAGGACAACGATCCGAAACGCCCTCACTCTTAAAATAAACAAATTTTTAAAATTTGTCATTTAAAAGCGTTTGTTTTAAAAGCAAAGTTTTTTGGGTTTTTTTTTTTATGTTTTTGGCATACTTTAATTCAATAAGATTAAAAATAATGATAATAAAATTTCTCGTCCCTCCCTTGGGTAAAGCAATTTTGGTTCAACGACCTAGTCTTCAACTCACGACGAATTTTAGAAATCATATTTTTAACTCAATGAAATAAAGTAAATTTTGTTTTTAAATTCACACCAAAATTAAATTTAAAATGCATAATAAAATTTCATACAAATATTATTAATATTTAAATATATTAGTTTTACAAACTTATATTAAAAATATTAAAATATTTAAAAACTTAAATATATTGATTTTAAAAATTTACAATAATAATTTAATATTAATTTAAAAACAAGGTAAAAATAAAATAAAAATTTTTTTGGTCTTTTATCCCACTTTAATCAATCAAATATTATCAAAAATATACGCCCCTCTTTTGGGTAAAGTAATTTCGGCTATTTTACCTAGTTTTACTCCTGACGAATTTCTGAAATATTTTTGGATTGATTGATTAAAGATATTTATACATTAAGAATAAATGGTAAATTTCGCAGTGATGTAATAAATTTTTGTATGATATCAATAATTTCGGTTTCGCATACCTAATTTTATTGAATACCAATTTAATACTTTATAGCGAACGATTCAGCGTTTATTATCAAAAGGTTAAAAGCAATAAAATAAAATAAAAATTGTACATACTTACCTGTGAAAAAGAATTCTCAGAGACCTACTTTTGCCGACTCATAGGAGAGTCGTGTGATTTGGTTTTCCATAGCTACATAAGCGTAACCTTGATTCTTCAATAACTTTTCTTCTAAACATATGAACGGTCCTTCTCTGCATAGAGTAACAAATTCGGTATTTGAATATGTTTGATTGTTCGAACATTTACCTTTGTGTGACCATTTTCAGCATTTATGACATCTTTCAGGGTGTCGTGCTCTTCTTTTTGTTGCGAATTTTAATTTTCCTTTACCAAAATGTGTCTTATGATGATCTTTCCTGAGTTCTTTCCTTACTTCATCCATTTTGCCTCTTATGAAGGATACCAGTTCACTCGGGAAGATGTTATTATTATGTTTAGTAATCATAGCGTGTAGTAGTAGACCATGGTTCAGATCAAAGGAGTTCTTCATCTCGTAAAACCTAAAAGAAATAAAAATTCAGAATGGAGGGATAAGACTAGTTCTTTAGGGTCTGCTAGGGAAAGACCATTCGGATTCCATTCTCGAGAACTATACGAAAACAGAATATCTAACTCTAACAGAAATATATATTACCCTTAAAAGATTCGAATCTTCCCACACTTAGTTAGCTGTGGTGTCGAAATTGTGATTAACTTCATCTTCAACTTCCATTGGATTATCTATGTAATGTTTAACTCTGTGACCATTAACCTTAAATTCAATCCCATTTGAATTTATTAATTCTACTGTTCCGTACGGGAAAACCCTTTTGACTATGAATGGTCCAGACCATCTTGATTTCAATTTTCTAGAAAATAGCTTGAATCGTGAATTGAAAAGAAGGACTTTGTCTCCTTCCTTAAATTCTTTTGAACTTCTGATTCTTTTATCATGCAATTTCTTCGTTCTTTCTTTATAGATTAAGGAATTTTCATATGCATCATGTCTTAATTCTTCTAATTCGTTTAATTGACTTAACCGTAGAAGTCCAGCTTCATGCAAATCAAGATTACATGTCTTCAAAGCCCAAAATGCTTTGTGCTCAATTTCTACTGGAAGATGACATGCTTTTCTGTAAACGAGTCTGAAAGGTGTGGTGCCAATTGGAGTTTTGTAGGCTGTTCTAAAAGCCCAGAGTGCATCCTCCAATTTCATGGACCATTCCTTCGGATTTGATCCTACAGTTTTCTCTAGAATACGTTTTAATGCTCGGTTGGTATTTTCAACTTGTCCACTTGTTTGTGGATGATAAGAGGTTGAGATTTTATGAGTTACTCCATATCTTTTGAGAACTTTCTCAAGTTGATTATTACAAAAATGAGTACCCCGATCACTTATTAAAGCTTTCGGTGTTCCGAACCTAGGAAAAAGACGTTTTAAGAAGTTGACTACAACTCGTGCATCGTTAGTTGGGAGAACTTGTGCTTCCGCCAATTTAGATACATAATTAATGGCAACGAGAATGTAGAGATTATTATGAGATTTTGGAAATGGACCCATAAAGTTAATACCCCAAACGTCAAATACTTCACATACTTGAATGACATTTTGTGGCATTTCATCACGTTGACTTATTTTTCCGGCCCTTTGACAAGCATCACAAGATTTACAAAGAAGGTGTGAGTCTTTGAAAATTGTAGGCCAATAGAATCCAGTGTCGTAGACTTTTCTTGCTGTGAGTTGAGGCCCATAATGCCCTCCTGTTGGTCCTGTGTGACAATGGTTTAAGATTTGACTAGCTTCATCTCCGAATACGCATCGGTGTATTATTCCATCGGGACAACTTTTAAACAAATGTGGATCTTCCCAAAAATAGTGTTTTATATCACTAAAGAATTTCTTTCGTTTTTGGTACAACACAAGGAATCCACATACTAAATAGTTTGCATAGTCTGCAAACCATGGAATTTCACTATAATCTATCTTCAATAGATATTAATCAGGAAAGTTATCTTGTATGGCCGATTCATTTAGAACTTCTAATTCGGGATTTTCAAGACGAGAAAGATGATTAGCGGCGAGATTTTTTGCTCCCTTTTTGTCTCGGATTTCAATATCGAACTCTTGTAAGAGTAAGATCCAACGGATTAATCGTGATTTGGCATCTTGTTTTGAAAATAGGTATCTAAGAGCAGAATGGTCGGTATAGACCACCGTTTTAGCTAGAACGAGATATGAACGAAATTTGTCAAAAGCAAAGACAATAGCAAGGAGTTCTTTTTCAGTAGTTGTGTAATTCGTTTGTGCTCCTTGTAATGTTTTAGTAGCGTAATAGATAGGTTGAAATCGTTTTTCAATCCTTTGTCCTAAAACGGCTCCCATTGCAAAATCACTTGCATCGCACATGAGTTCAAATGGTAGATTCCAATTTGGAGTTATCATGATCGGCGCATTAGTTAGTTTTTCTTTAAGAATATTAAAAGATTTGATGCATTCATCCGAAAAGATGAATGGAGCATCTTTTTCTAGGAGTTTATTCATAGGAGTGGCAATTTTAGAAAAATCTCTTATGAAACGTCGGTAAAAACCGGCATGCCCTAGAAAACTCCTAACTCCTCTAACATTGGTGGGATGTGGAAGTTTAGCAATTACATCTACTTTAGCTCTATCCACTTCAATTCCTTCTTTTGAAATTTTATGACCAAGAACGATGTCTTCTTTAACCATGAAATGACATTTCTCCCAATTAAGAACTAGATTTGATTGCTCGCATCTAATAAGCATTTGTTCAAGATTAACTAGACATGTTTTAAAATTATCATCGAAGACTGAAAAGTCATCCATGAAAAATTCCATGCATTCTTCTATCATGTCATGAAAAATCGCCATCATGCACCTTTGAAAGGTTGCAGGGACATTGCAAAGTCCAAATGGCATGCGTTTATAAGCAAAAGTACCATAAGGGCACGTGAACGTGGTTTTCTCTTGGTCCTCGAGTGCTATTGGAATTTGAAAGTATCCTGAGAAACCATCAAGAAAAAAATAGTAACTGTTTCCGGCTAACCTTTCCAACATTTGATCAATGAAAGGTAAGGGAAAGTGATCTTTTCCGGTGGCGTCATTTAATTTTGTATAATCAATACAAACACGCCATCCTGTTACAGTCCTAGTAGGAATAAGCTCATTTTTTTTCATTTGTGATGACAGTCATGCCACCCTTCTTAGGTACACATTAAACTGGGCTTACCCATGGACTATCAGAGATTGGATAAATTAAACCTGCATCTAGCAGTTTAATAATTTATTTTTTAACAACATCTTGCATATTAGAATTTAGTCTTCGTTGGCGTTTCACATAGGTTTTATGATCTTCTTCCATAAGGATTTTATGTGTGCAATACGAAGGACTTATGCCTTTAATGTCATGAATCTTCCATGCAATAGCTGGTTTATGAGCTTTTAGCACAGAAATGAGTTGAGATTTTTCATTTTCAGTAAGAGAAGACGATATTATTACAGGTAATTCAGATTCACCATGTAAATAAGCGTATTCCAAATGGTTTGGAAGTGGCTTTAACTCTAATGTCGGTGGTTCTTCTATCGATGATTTGTATCGATATCTGTCTTCTTCTTTTAGCATTTGAATTTCTTCTGTTGTTGGTTCGTATCCATTAGCCATGAGTGTAGCTAACATTTCAGTTTCATTAATTGGTTCAGTTCCTTCTCCTAAAGAACATTCTCCTGTTCCTTGTAATTCTGGAAATTCTTCTAACAATTCTGCATGTGAATCTATAGTTTGAATATAATAACATGTATCATCTGCAGATTGCAGTTGTTGCATGGCTCTATCCATAGAAAAGGTAACAATCTCGTCCTCTATACTTAGGGTCAGTTTCTTACCCAACATGTCTATTATTGCTTTAGTCGTGTTTAAGAATGGTCTTCCTAATATGAGAGGAACTCGAGAATCTTCTTCCATGTCCAGAATAACAAAATCTACTGGAAATACTAAAGTACCAACTTTAACTAGCATGTTCTCCATTATCCCTCTAGGATATTTTACTGATCGATCGGATAGTTGTATACTTATTCGTGTTGGTTTCAATTCTCCAAGGTCTAGTTTAGCGCATAATGAATATGGCATTAAATTTATACTAGCACCTAAGTCTGCCAATGCTTCTATTGAACTAAGACTACCCAGAAAACATGGAATTGTGAAACTTCCTGGATCAGATAATTTTTCTGGTATCTTATTCAACAGCACTGCAGAACAATTAGCATTCATAGTAACAGCCGAGAGTTCTTCCATTTTCTTTCTATTTGTGATTAGATCTTTCAGAAATTTAGCATATCTTGGCATTCCGGAAATTACATCAATGAAAGGAAGATTGACATTTATCTGTTTAAACATATCCAAGAATTTGGATTGCTCGGATTCAAGTCTTTCTTTTCTCATTTTACTCGGATAAGGAAGCGGTGGTTGATATGGTTTAACATAAGGTTTAGCCTTAACTGTGTTATCTTCATTAACCTTTTCAACTACCGGTTCTGTTTCCTTATCTTGCTCAGGTTGTGGTGCCTGTGTAGTAGGAATAGAGTCATCAGAAATTACAGGTATTTCAGGTGGTTTAAGTGTAATACCACTTCTTGTGGTAATGGATTTAGCTGTTTCATTCCGGGGGTTAGCATTTGTATCGCTAGGAAGACTCCCCGGTTTTCTTTCACCTATCAACCTTGCTAGGTTGCTTACTTCTTATTCTAGATTTTGGATTGAAGCTTGTTGATTTCTAAATGCTTGAGCATTTTGTTCATTCGTTTGTTTCTGATATGTGAAAAACTGCGTTTGAGATTCAACTAGCTTCGACATCATGTCTTCTAGATTTGGCTTTTTATCATCGGTTTGTGGTGGTTTATTTTGAAAAATAGGTCTTTGCTGATTGTAAGTATTATTGGATACTTGTTGATTGCTAGGACGTTGTTGGTTGTTGTATGGATTATTCGGTTATAATTTTGATTTTGATTGTAGATTGGTCTTGGCGGTTGATAATTATTCTGATAATTATTTCCAGGCCTTTGGTTCATATATGAAACATTCTCTCTTTGTTCCATTGTTTGTTCAATACTGAGACAATCTTTTGTCAAATGTGGTCCTCCACACTGCTCACAACTTATTCGGTATTGCATGAATATCCTTAGTCATCTTTTCCATTTATCTCTCGAAAGCATATATCTTTGCGGACATGGAATCAAAGTCATGGCTAGAATCGGCTCTAGCCGCTTTAGATGATCTAACGATGTCTTTTTCTTGATGCCACTCATGTGAGTGGGAGGCTGTGTTATCAATAATTTTGTAAGCTTCAGTTGCAGTTTTCTTCATAATGGAACCACCAGCTGCTATGTCGATGTCTTTTCTTGTAGTGATGCCTCATCCTTGGTAGAATATTTGTACTATTTGATAAGTGTCTAAACCATGTTGCGGACATCCTCTCAACAACTTTCCAAATCTTGTCCATGCCTCATATAGAGTTTCATTTGGCTTTTGTGTGAACGTAACTATTTCTCCTTGAAGTCTAATGGCTTTAGATGCCGGAAAGAATTGTTTAAGAAAATTTTCAACTAAGACATCCCATGTATCAATCGCCCCTTCAGGTAACTATTCTAACAAATCTTTGGCTTCTCCCTTTAAAGTCCAGGGAAATAACATGAGATATATCTGTTCATCCTCCACTTCTCAGATTTTAAATAGAGTACAAATCCTATTAAAGGTACGAAGATGTTCGTTTGGATCTTCCTTCGGCGCACCACTAAATTGGCATTGATTAGTTACCATGTGTAGGATTTGTCCTTTGATTTCATAATCTGGCGCATTAATATTTGGTTGAGTAATTGCATGACTTTGGCCAGTGCGTTTAGCCCTCATTCGGTCTTCCATACTTAGAGGTTCCAGATTTTCCATGATTGAATTTGTTGAATCTGAATCACTAGATGATTCTGATTTAATAGTTTCTTCCTCGACAATCTCTGCTTGAATGATTTGTGGTTCAGGAGGAATGATTAGTGGTTCAGGATCTCTGAATTGTCCCTGAATATCCTCCGGATTCTCAATTGTGAGGTCGGGTTCAAAAAATGGATTATCAGAAATTTGAATTGGAGTACTTGGTCGACTAGATGATGATTCTAAAGAAAAATCAACAGCGACAATATTGGCTAGATGTCTTGATCTGGTTACAGGTGGTGAACGTATGAAAGGTGGTGAACGTTTTGCTCGGTGCATTCACAGAATATCCTATTAGTTATAAAAGATAAAAAATTATATAAGTTATCAAATTAATAGACTTTTCTGATTTTGCCCATGTTTCGAATAGCCAATAGATGCAATAGGTAGCCAGGACCCTTTAAATCGGAAGCCCACAACTCGCCACTAACAAATCCAACTATTACTACGAACCAGAAAATTTTGGATGTCTATCAATTTAACCGCTTAAAATAATTTTTCGTTTTGAAATTTTAGAGATAAAAATCTATGTCCTAAAAACTAGAGCGTCGAGAAATAAGAAAGAAAAAGAGCGCGTCGAAAAACGTCGAAAAATAAAATGTCGAAAAATAATAAAAAGAACGTAGCGCGTCGAAACTTAAAAATCTAAAAACTAAGAATTAAAAGTTGCGTCTAAAGGTATTAAAGCTTAAAGGAATTCTATATCCAAAACGGCAATTACTTAAAAAAGACTAAAATTTTAAATACTAAAGTAATAAGCGACGTCGTAAAATTCTAAAGCACCTAAATCTTAGTCTAAAGAAAAAGCACTTAAGGGATTTTACGGCAAAGTCTAAAAATCTAGAAATAAAAATAACTACGGCAAAAACTATAGCTTAAACTAATTACGAACGATAAATATATAATTTACGAATAAATGATTAAAAAGATACGAAATATAAAAAGATATAAAAAGTGATAAAATTACTTATATTTATGAAAATATTATTTTTATATTTATTTTATAAAAGTATTAATTTATATAATTAATAATAATATTAAAACTTAATATTACTAAATATAAATTAAAACTAAATTTAAAAACTAATTAATTAATTAGAACCTAATTAGGGTTAATTAATAATAATAATTAATAATAAAACCCTACTGCGTAATAATTGCTGGGATCAGACCTGTCAGACAGCCTCATGCGATCGCATGAGTGTTATGTGGCTGGGCCATGCGATCGCATGGCTTCGGATACCAGGCCAGGTCTTGGGCTGCTACAGTACCAAGCCCGAATACTTATTTATATTTATTTTTTTTCTCTGTTTTTAATTTATTTATATAAAATAAATAAAAACTTAATTTAAAAAAAAACTAAAATAGAAATAGAAAAACTTTATAATTTTATATATTTTAAACAAACTCTTAAAAATATATATATTTCATTTTTCTTTTTATATTTTTTGTATTTTTAATATTTAAAAACTATTTTTACAAAAAGAAATTAAAACTTAATAAAAATCTTTTTTTTATAGCATTTCGCTTTTGGCGTTGATGAAGTCCCCGGCAGTGGCGCAAAAAATACTTGATGTTAAAGCAGATGGGTACGAAATAGTTATATTTTTGTTACGAAATACTATTAAATATGATACAATTTTACACAAGTTATTTATTTATTTATAGAGTGGATATACCTAAACCTTGCTACAACACTATAGGCAGTGTACCTAATCGTAAAGTAGTGTAGTTTTTAGTAAGTCCGGTTCGTCCACAGGGAACTAGCCAAGTTTAACGCTATATTTTAAAACTATAATTGAATATATATATATATATATATATATATATATATATATATATATATATATATATATATATATATATATATATATATATATATATATATATATATATATATATATATATATATATATATATATATATATATATATATATATATATATTATAAAAAGGGGATTTTACCGTTTAATGACCGGTTTGTCGATTTTAAAACTTAAGTCGCAATTAAAACCTAATGTAAAATATTAAAAATAAATATAACTTAATTTAAAGCGTAAATTAAATAACGATAATTAAAGTGCGATAATTTAAAGTGCGATAAATAAAATTGCGATAATTAAAAAGTACGATAATTAAAAGTGCAATAAATAAAATGACAGTAAATAAAAGTGCGATGAAATATGAAATAAAGGAATTATGCTTATTTAAACTTCCGTAATCATGATGTTCGACGTGTTGATTTTAATTTATTACCATGGGTTAATTGTTCTTTGTCCTGGATTATTCGATATGTCCATCTGGTTTTTGTCCATAACAGTCCATCAGTTATAAATATAAAGTGCGACTATCCTCGTCAAATTATTCTTATATCCGAAGTCAAATATTCCAACTAATTGGGGACTTAAACTGTAATAAGGTTTTAATACTTTATTATCAATTACACCAAGTGTCCTTGCATGTAATCCACCCCTGTTTTAATGAGTCCATTGAGTATTAATCCATTCCCGTGTCCGGTAAAATGAACGATAATTCGTATTTATAGATATCCCGCCCACCGTACCCGATTAAGCGTATGTGGTTATGTATAGATACGACAAATTGTAATCTTTATATTAAATTAATGAGGTATCGTTTAGTTAATATAAAGCCCATTAATAGCCCATAGTCCAATTTCCACAAGTGTCGTTCTTTTGTCCAAACCCCAATTATGGTACAAAGCCCAATTACACTGTCTTTAATATTTAGCCCAACATCACGATTACTTCGGCTTAAATAAGCATAATAATAACTTAGCTACGAGACATTAATTTAAAAAGGTTGAATATAACTTACAATGATTAATATTAGCGTAGCGTTACACGGACAGAATTTCGACTTACACACTTACAACATTCGCTAACATAACCTTATTATTATTAATCTTAAATTAAAATTAAAATTATAATATATATATATATATATATATATATATATATATATATATATATATATATATATATATATCGTAGAGAGTGAGAGATTGAATTATGTGTATATAAATCGGCATAAAATGTTGCTTTTTATAGAATGTGGCATGCTATAGGAAGTCATGCGATCACATGGTTTTAAAGCTTCTAGGCCATGCGATCGCATGGCCAGCAGGATCTCACCATATGCACTTGTTTGCTAGTTTGCCGACAGTTTTATTAAATATATATATAATATATATATAATTTTAAGAATTATTTATATATTATATTATATTTATGTGCATAGTTGACTTGTAATTTTAGCTCCGTTGCGTCGCGCGTGGAGAGTTGACTCTGGTCCCGGTTCCGGATTTTCGAACGTCCTTTCGTACTATTTAATATCTTGTACTTTGCGTTTTGCGGCTTGTACTCTTGTGATTTTGAGACGTTTCTCATCAATAAATTGAACCTCTTGGATTGTACTTTGTGCTTTTTAGCTTTTTGGTCATTTGCATCTTCGATTTGTAACGACCCTGGATTTTTCCAACGTTTATTTATTAATAATTGTTATTATTAATACTTGTGATTTAACGAATGTATGTTATTACATTTACATGTTACCATGACTAAACGTACTTGACTTTAATTGCCCGAAACGTCTTTGTGACACCCAAGACTTACACGAATAATATTTTTAGAGTATTATTTACATTCATGATTAGTTTTATTAATCATTATAATTAACTAAGGGTTTTAGTTAATTACTTGGGCTATAATTGGATTACTTGTTAATTACTTACAAACTTGGGCTTTATTTTTGTACATGGACTTGATTAGCCCACCCTACTTCTTTAATGGACTATTTAGCTCAAGTCTTTTACATGAAAGTATCATATTTGAATGGAACTAGTTAGTTAAGGCATTAGGAATCTAGTTTGCACATAATCCCCATGAGACTACCTCCATTAACCAACTTTGTAAGACTTTACAAGCTAATAACCAACAAACTTTTTCCTCCTCCCCATGGGTGCTCAAACCGTCGGCCATCCTCAAGTATATGGGGAGTTTTTGTTTCATTTTTCATTACTTCAAAATCTCACATTCTCTCATTCACAAAAACACTCTCAAACTTGCAACTTTCTTTCTCACTTTTTCTCTCATATTGTAAGCAACTTGAACTCTTTTCTCTCCTTGTTCTTCATCCAAAACCGTAGCCTTGGCTACCAAATCATCATCATCTTTTGTTACTTGCTTGTTTGATTACTTGTTTATTGTTGTTTACTTACATGTTACAAGAATAAACTTTCTAGTTTGATTCTCATTTTATCTTGTTTTACAAGAACAACAAGAACATAAACTTACTAGTTATGTTCTACATACACTTTCTTAAAAGATTGTAAGTTTATGTGTTGATTAAAATCATACTTGTAGTTCTTGAAGTAAACTTAAAGTTTACTTTACTTAAAGATCAAACTTTGGTTGAATCTTTAAAAGTATGAACAACCATGACTTAGTTACTTGTTTACTTAGTTTACTTCTTCACTTTATACACTTTAATTTCATGTTTGTTGTTGTTGTTGGTCAAGTACTACAAGTTAGTCTTGATCTCATACTTTCTTGAAATTTAAAGTTAACTTTAAAGATTCAAGAACATGGAAGTCTAACTCTTTATTTATAACTTTACATACTTGTGTTGGATTTAACTTAATAACCTTAGATCTAGACTTTTGGGTCTTGGATCTTCAAGATCTAACTAAGAACTATGTTCTACATCTTAAGATCTTGATTAGTTAGTTTACTTTCAAGTTTGTAACTTGTTTTTACTTTTAAAGTTCATGTAAGTGTTAAATCTAAGACTTTGATGTAACTTTGGTTCATCAACTTCATACAACTCTTAAGTGAGTTGATCTACATGTCTTAGAGTCACACTTGTGTCATAATTGTCAAAACTTAGTTAGTATTACTTTTATATTTCATGTATGTGTTAAATCTAAGACTTTGATGTAACTTTGGTTTATCAAAACACTTGCAACACTTAATTGAGTTGTGCTTCATGTCTTAGACTTACACAAGGGTTATGATGGTCAAACCATGGTAAAAATGATGTAAACACATCAATGAGTTGTACACTTGAAGCTATAGGCATCAAGGACGAGAACCATGATGAACATCAAGCACCAAAACTCACCGGAACCCACTTATCTTTCTGTTTCTGTTTATAGCCTAATGTTCTGCTGTTTCTGTAACAGACCAGTAAACCTGGGCTGCTGTAACCTTGATTTTCAAATATCTCTGTTCAATTAGATAACTTTTCATATAGGACTCGTCTTAATCCGAGTTACGGTTTAGGATTTATGGCCCTCCGATCGTCACTATGTCTTTTAACGTTGTGCAGAAATTTCTGACCTACTCGCACTTAGACCATCGGCACCGTCAAACGAAGATGAGTTTGCTTCTGTAAATTTTACCACACTTAAAGGACTTATATACGGAGCCATGGCCACTGGTCTCACCTTGTTTCAGTAAGGGTAGAGGCCGTGGTGACTGACTGAAATCAGTCTTTGTTTTAAACTACTTTCATAAACGAAACTTACTTTACGCCTTTTGTTTGATGATGAATGATGATGACCCTTAAGACCTTATTTAGATACTTTTAAACCTTTTCGGACGATTTACTGACTTATTACTATTTCACTTAGGTTGAGGACCCGTTTGGACAACCTTCATTACTTGCTTACTTTCCGAGTCATACTTTACCGCTGCTTTATCATTGTGAGTTATAGCATTCCCTTTTTACTTTAACTTATTTTGGGAACTTAGAATACATGCGCATTTTATGTTTTACATACTAGGCACGAGTACTTAAACTTATATATGTGTGGGTTATACAACGGCATAAACATTCCCTTTAGCTCGGTAACGTTTAGTCATTGGTTTTTGAACCGGTGAACGAGAATCTTAGATATGGATCCATAGGGTTTGACATCCCCACTCGGGCTAGTAGTGCTAGTATTTAACGAGTGTTTAATACTTTGTAGACATACGCACTTGCCACGTGTACTTTCAGGGGGTATAAACGTTAAGTTAGTTACCAAGTGCCCACGGTTAACATATACTTTATCATACTATTTTGAAACACTCTTTGTAGCACTGAAATCTCGTGGCCTACCTTACATACTGTTATACTTAAACTATAGCTCACCAACCTTTGACGTTTTTCAGCATGTTTTTCTCAGGTGCTTAAGGTTATTTGCTTCCGCTGTCGTGCTAGTCTTGCCGTAGACACCCGCTGCTCTAGTGTTATCACCGCATGAACTACTTTATCTTGCATTCAAACTTTAATACATTTGAAACTATGTTTTGTAACGACCTAAGGGTCACATACATTTATTCATGCTTGCTATTCGTAGAAGCTTACTGTTGGTGTAAAACATTTGATGTCGGTTATGACGTCACCTTTTTATCGTAAATGCAAATTCTTTTATTACAGCATATAGTACTTAACCTTGTAATGATCATGTTGTTGATGATTCGTACATGATGGTTTTGTACGGGGCATCACATTTGGTATCAGAGTATTGGTTGTAGGGAATTAGGTTGCATTAGTGAGTCTAAGACTGACCCGAGTAGGATTCACTAATAGGACTAATCTACAACTTGCTAGTTTACGTGTTTCTGCTAAACTTACTGCATGCTGCTGCTTACCTTTACTGCTATATGCCGTATGCTACTACATGATTTCACTACTATATGATATCACTTGCTTTCGATTGCATGCTACTTCTGTACGATTCGTTATTATTGCCATGCTACTTATTGTTATACATGATTTAAACTGTTGGCCTAATACGTGCTTGCTTTATGACTTACTGACATGAAAAATTTATTTTTCCTTGTTCAGATTTCGGATGTACCACCTGCTATCATTTTGGGCAGTTTATGAAATGTCCCGTTCTTATTGATTAAAAACGTTCCATATTAATTGATTTCGTTGCGAGGTTTTGACCTCTATATGAGACGTTTTTCAAAGACTGCATTCATTTTTAAACAAATCATAACCTTTATTTCATCAATAAAGGTTTAAAAAGCTTTACGTAGATTATCAAATAATGATAATCTAAAATATCCTGTTTACACACGACCATTACATAATGGTTTACAATACAAATATGTTACAACAAAATAAGTTTCTTGAATGCAGTTTTTACACAATATCATACAAGCATGGACTCCAAATCTTGTCCTTATTTAAGTATGCGACAGCGGAAGCTCTTAATAATCACCTGAGAATAAACATGCTTAAAACGTCAACAAAAATGTTGGTGAGTTATAGGTTTAACCTATATATATCAAATCGTAACAATAGACCACAAGATTTCATATTTCAATACACATCCCATACATAGAGATAAAAATCATTCATATGGTGAACACCTGGTAACCGACAATAACAAGATGCATATATAAGAATATCCCCATCATTCCGGGACACCCTTCGGATATGATATAAATTTCGAAGTACTAAAGCATCCGGTACTTTGGATGGGGTTTGTTAGGCCCAATAGATCTATCTTTAGGATTCGCGTCAATTAGGGTGTCTGTTCCCTAATTCTTAGATTACCAGACTTAATAAAAAGGGGCATATTCGATTTCGATAATTCAACCATAGAATGTAGTTTCACGTACTTGTGTCTATTTTGTAAATCATTTATAAAACCTGCATGTATTCTCATCCCAAAAATATTAGATTTTAAAAGTGGGACTATAACTCACTTTCACAGATTTTTACTTCGTCGGGAAGTAAGACTTGACCACTGGTTGATTCACGAACCTATAACAATATATACATATATATCAAAGTATGTTCAAAATATATTTACAACACTTTTAATATATTTTGATGTTTTAAGTTTATTAAGTCAGCTGTCCTCGTTAGTAACCTACAACTAGTTGTCCACAGTTAGATGTACAGAAATAAATCGATAAATATTATCTTGAATCAATCCACGACCCAGTGTATACGTATCTCAGTATTGATCACAACTCAAACTATATATATTTTGGAATCAACCTCAACCCTGTATAGCTAACTCCAACATTCACATATAGAGTGTCTATGGTTGTTCCGAAATATATATAGATGTGTCGACATGATAGGTCGAAACATTGTATACGTGTCTATGGTATCTCAAGATTACACAATATATAATACAAGTTGATTAAGTTATGGTTGGAATAGATTTGTTACCAATTTTCACGTAGCTAAAATGAGAAAAATTATCCAATCTTGTTTTACCCATAACTTCTTCATTTTAAATCCGTTTTGAGTGAATCAAATTGCTATGGTTTCATATTGAATTCTATTTTATGAATCTAAACAAAAAAAGTATAGGTTTCTAGTCGGAAAAATAAGTTACAAGTCGTTTTTGTAAAGGTAGTCATTTCAGTCGAAAGAACGACGTCTAGATGACCAATTTAGAAAACATACTTCCACTTTGAGTTTAACCATAATTTTTGGATATAGTTTCATGTTCATAATAAAAATCATTTTCTCAGAATAACAACTTTTAAATCAAAGTTTATCATAGTTTTTAATTAACTAACCCAAAACAGCCCGCGGTGTTACTACGACGGCGTAAATCCGGTTTTACGGTGTTTTTCGTGTTTCCAGGTTTTAAATCATTAAGTTAGCATATCATATAGATATAGAACATGTGTTTAGTTGATTTTAAAAGTCAAGTTAGAAGGATTAACTTTTGTTTGCGAACAAGTTTAGAATTAACTAAACTATGTTCTAGTGATTACAAGTTTAAACCTTCGAATAAGATAGCTTTATATGTATGAATCGAATGATGTTATGAACATCATTACTACCTTAAGTTCCTTGGATGAACCTACTGGAAAATAGAAAAATGGATCTAGCTTCAATGGATCCTTGGATGGCTCAAAGTTCTTGAAGCAAAATCATGACACGAAAACAAGTTCAAGTAAGATCATCACTTGAAATAAGATTGTTATAGTTATAGAAATTGAACCAAAGTTTGAATATAATTATTACCTTGTATTAGAATGATAACCTACTGTAAGAAACAAAGATTTCTTGAGGTTGGATGATCACCTTACAAGATTGGAAGTGAGCTAGCAAACTTGAAAGTATTCTTGATTTTATGAAACTAGAACTTTTGGAATTTATGAAGAACACTTAGAACTTGAAGATAGAACTTGAGAGAGTTCAATTAGATGAAGAAAATTGAAGAATGAAAGTGTTTGTAGGTGTTTTTGGTCGTTGGTGTATGGATTAGATATAAAGGATATGTAATTTTGTTTTCATGTAAATAAGTCATGAATGATTACTCATATTTTTGTAATCTTATGAGATATTTCATGCTAGTTGCCAAATGATGGTTCCCACATGTGTTAGGTGACTCACATGGGCTGCTAAGAGCTGATCATTGGAGTGTATATACCAATAGTACATACATCTAAAAGCTGTGTATTGTACGAGTACGAATACGGGTGCATACGAGTAGAATTGTTGATGAAACTGAACGAGAATGTAATTGTAAGCATTTTTGTTAAGTAGAAGTATTTTGATAAGTGTATTGAAGTCTTTCAAAAGTGTATAAATACATATTAAAACACTACATGTATATACATTTTAACTGAGTCGTTAAGTCATCGTTAGTCGTTACATGTAAGTGTTGTTTTGAAACCTTTAGGTTAACGATCTTGTTAAATGTTGTTAACCCAATGTTTATAATATCAAAAGAGATTTTAAATTATTATATTATCATGATATTATGATGTACGAATATCTCTTAATATGATATATATACATTAAATGTCGTTACAACGATAAACGTTACATATATGTCTCGTTTCAAAATCATTAAGTTAGTAGTCTTGTTTTTACATATGTAGTTCATTGTTAATATAATTAATGATATGTTTACTTATCATAATATCATGTTAACTATATATATAACCATATATATGTCATCATATAGTTTTTTTACAAGTTTTAACGTTCGTGAATCACCGGTCAACTTGGGTGGTCAATTGTCTATATGAAACCTATTTCAATTAATCAAGTCTTAACAAGTTTGATTGCTTAACATGTTGGAAACATTTAATCATGTAAACATCAATCTCAATTAATATATATAAACATGGAAAAGTTCGGGTCACTACAGTACCTACCCGTTAAATAAATTTCGTCCCGAAATTTTAAGCTGTTGAAGGTGTTGACGAATCTTCTGGAAATAGATGCGGGTATTTCTTCTTCATCTGATCTTCACGCTCCCAGGTGAACTCGGGTCCTCTACGAGCATTCCATCGAACCTTAACAATTGGTATCTTGTTTTGCTTAAGTCTTTTAACCTCACGATCCATTATTTCGACGGGTTCTTCGATGAATTGGAGTTTTTCGTTGATTTGGATTTCATCTAACGGAATAGTGAGATCTTCTTTAGCAAAACATTTCTTCAAATTCGAGACGTGGAAAGTGTTATGTACAGCCGCGAGTTGTTGAGGTAACTCAAGTCGGTAAGCTACTGGTCCGACACGATCAATAATCTTGAATGGTCCAATATACCTTGGATTTAATTTCCCTCGTTTACCAAATCGAACAACGCCTTTCCAAGGTGAAACTTTAAGCATGACCATCTCTCCAATTTCAAATTCTATATCTTTTCTTTTAATGTCAGCGTAGCTCTTTTGTCGACTTTGGGCGGTTTTCAACCGTTGTTGAATTTGGATGATCTTCTCGGTAGTTTCTTGTATAATCTCCGGACCCGTAATCTGTCTATCCCCTACCTCACTCCAACAAATCGGAGACCTGCACTTTCTACCATAAAGTGCTTCAAACGGCGCCATCTCAATGCTTGAATGGTAGCTGTTGTTGTAGGAAAATTCTGCTAACGGTAGATGTCGATCCCAACTGTTTCCGAAATCAATAACACATGCTCGTAGCATGTCTTCAAGCGTTTGTATCGTCCTTTCGCTCTGCCCATCAGTTTGTGGATGATAGGCAGTACTCATGTCTAGACGAGTTCCTAATGCTTGCTGTAATGTCTGCCAGAATCTTGAAATAAATCTGCCATCCCTATCAGAGATAATAGAGATTGGTATTCCATGTCTGGAGACGACTTCCTTCAAATACAGTCGTGCTAACTTCTCCATCTTGTCATCTTCTCTTATTGGTAGGAAGTGTGCTGATTTGGTGAGACGATCAACTATTACCCAAGTAGTATCAAAACCACTTGCAGTCCTTGGCAATTTAGTGATGAAATCCATGGTAATGTTTTCCCATTTCCATTCCGGGATTTCGGGTTGTTGAAGTAGACCTGATGGTTTCTGATGCTCAGCTTTGACCTTAGAACACGTCAAACATTCTCCTACGTATTTAGCAACATCGGCTTTCATACCCGGCCACCAAAAATGTTTCTTGAGATCCTTGTACATCTTCCCCGTTCCAGGATGTATTGAGTATCTGGTTTTATGAGCTTCTCTAAGTACCATTTCTCTCATATCTCCAAATTTTGGTACCCAAATCCTTTCAGCCCTATACCGGGTTCCGTCTTCCCGAATATTAAGATGCTTCTCCGATCCTTTGGGTATTTCATCCTTTAAATTTCCCTCTTTTAAAACTCCTTGTTGCGCCTCCTTTATTTGAGTAGTAATGTTATTATGAATCATTATATTCATAGATTTTACTCGAATGGGTTCTCTATCCTTCCTGCTCAAGGCATCGGCTACCACATTTGCCTTCCCCGGGTGGTAACGAATCTCAAAATCGTAATCATTCAATAATTCAATCCACCTACGCTGCCTCATATTCAGTTGTTTCTGATTAAATATGTGTTGAAGACTTTTGTGGTCGGTATATATAATACTTTTGACCCCATATAAGTAGTGCCTCCAAGTCTTTAATGCAAAAACAACCGCGCCTAATTCCAAATCATGCGTCGTATAATTTTGTTCGTGAATCTTTAATTGTCTAGACGCATAAGCAATCACCTTCGTTCGTTGCATTAATACACAACCGAGACCTTGCTTTGATGCGTCACAATAAATCACAAAATCATCATTCCCTTCAGGCAATGACAATATAGGTGCCGTAGTTAGCTTTTTCTTCAATAACTGAAACGCTTTCTCTTGTTCATCATTCCATTCAAATTTCTTCCCTTTATGCGTTAATGCAGTCAAGGGTTTTGCTATTCTGGAAAAGTCTTGGATGAACCTTCTGTAGTAACCAGCTAGTCCTAAAAACTGGCGTATGTGTTTCGGAGTTTTCGGGGTTTCCCACTTTTCAACAGTTTCTATCTTTGCCGGATCCACCTTAATACCTTCTTTGTTCACTATGTGACCGAGGAATTGAACTTCTTCCAACCAAAATGCACACTTTGAAAACTTAGCGTACAATTCTTCCTTCCTCAATACTTCTAACACCTTTCTCAAATGTTCACCGTGTTCTTGGTCATTCTTTGAGTAAATAAGTATGTCATCAATGAAAACAATGACAAACTTGTCAAGGTATGGTCCACACACTCGGTTCATAAGGTCCATGAACACAGCTGGTGCATTAGTTAAACCAAACGGCATGACCATAAACTCGTAATGACCGTAACGTGTTCTGAAAGCAGTCTTTGGAATATCATCTTCTTTCACCCGCATTTGATGATACCCGGAACGTAAGTCAATCTTTGAATAAACAGACGAGCCTTGTAGTTGATCAAATAAGTCGTCGATTCTCGGTAGTGGGTAGCGGTTCTTGATGGTAAGTTTGTTCAACTCTCGGTAGTCGATACACAACCTGAATGTACCATCTTTCTTCTTGACAAACAAAACAGGAGCTCCCCACGGTGATGTGCTTGGTCGAATGAAACCACGCTCTAAAAGTTCTTGTAATTGGCTTTGCAGTTCTTTCATCTCGCTGGGTGCGAGTCTGTAAGGAGCACGAGCTATTGGTGCAGCTCCTGGTACAAGATCTATTTGAAATTCAACGGATCGATGTGGGGGTAATCCCGGTAATTCTTTCGGAAATACATCGGGAAATTCTTTTGCAATGGGAACATCATTGATGCTCTTTTCTTCAGTTTGTACTTTCTCGACGTGTGCTAGAACAGCATAGCAACCTTTTCTTATTAGTTTTTGTGCCTTCAAATTACTAATAAGATGTATCTTCGTGTTGCCCTTTTCTCCGTACACCATTAAGGGTTTTCCTTTTTCTCGTATAATGCGAATTGCATTTTTGTAACAAACGATCTCCGCTTTCACTTCTTTCAACCAGTCCATACCGATTATCACATCAAAACTCCCTAACTCTACTGGTATCAAATCAATCTTAAATGTTTCGCTAACCAGTTTAATTTCTCGATTCCGACATATATTATCTGCTGAAATTAATTTACCATTTGCTAATTCGAGTAAAAATTTACTATCCAAAGGCGTCAATGGACAACTTAATTTAGCACAAAAATCTCTACTCATATAGCTTCTATCCGCACCCGAATCAAATAAAACGTAAGCAGATTTATTGTCAATAAGAAACGTACCCGTAACAAGCTCCGGGTCTTCCTGTGCCTCTACCGCATTAATATTGAAAACTCTTCCACGGCCTTGTCCATTCGTGTTCTCCTGGTTCGGGCAATTTCTAATAATGTGGCCTGGTTTTCCACATTTATAACAAACTACATTGGCATAACTTGCTCCGACACTACTTGCTCCGCCATTACTCGTTCCGACACCATTTGTTCCTTTCGTTCTATTAACCCCTGGTCCGTAGACCTCACACTTCGCCGCGCTATGACCATTTCTTTTACACTTGTTGCAAAATTTGGTGCAGAACCCCGAGTGATTCTTTTCACACCTTTGGCATAGTTGCTTCTGATTGTTGTTGTTGTTGCGGTTATTATTGTTGTTGGGATTATTGTTGTAGTTGCTGTTGTTGTTGTTGTTGTTGTTGTTGTTGTTGTTGGGCCGTTTGTTGTAGTTGCGATTGATGTTGCGATTGTTGGGATAATTGTTGCGATTATTGTTGTAATTGCTGTTGTTGTTGTATTGGTGATTCTTATCACCGTTTTCCTCCCACTTTCTTTTGACTTGCTTCACATTGGCCTCTTCAGCAGTCTGTTCTTTAATTCTTTCTTCAATCTGGTTCACTAGTTTGTGAGCCATTCTACATGCCTGTTGTATGGAGGCGGGCTCGTGTGAACTTATATCTTCTTGGATTCTTTCCGGTAATCCTTTCACAAACGCGTCGATCTTCTCTTCCTCATCTTCGAATGCTCCCGGACACAATAGGCACAATTCTGTGAATCGTCTTTCGTACGTGGTAATATCAAATCCTTGGGTTCGTAACCCTCTAAGTTCTGTCTTGAGCTTATTGACCTCGGTTCTGGGACGGTACTTCTCGTTCATCAAGTGCTTGAATGCTGACCACGGTAGTGCGTAAGCATCATCTTGTCCCACTTGCTCTAGATAGGTATTCCACCATGTTAACGCAGAACCTGTGAAGGTATGCGTAGCGTACTTCACTTTGTCCTCTTCAGTACACTTACTTATGGCAAACACCGATTCAACCTTCTCGGTCCACCGTTTCAATCCGATCGGTCCTTCGGTTCCATCAAATTCCAAAGGTTTGCAGGCAGTGAATTCTTTGTAGGTGCATCCTACACGATTTCCTGTACTGCTAGATCCAAGGTTATTGTTGGTATGTAGCGCAGCCTGTACTGCGGCTATGTTTGAAGCTAGAAAAGTACGGAATTCCTCTTCATTCATATTCACGGTGTGTCGAGTAGTCGGTGCCATTTCCTTCAAAATAGTTAAATGGAACAAGTTAATCATACAGAATATTAAGAGTAGTTAATAGTATTTCGTAGCATAATATGAACTCATTTATAAAAGCTTTTTCTTAATATTAGCGTTTTATAAGTTTAAATTCGGGTAGTACCTACCCGTTAAGTTCATACTTAGTAGCTAATATACAATTCAACTACTACAATTCTATATGAAAAACTGATTATAATAATATTTCGCGTTCAAACTTTTATACAATATTTTACAAACTTACAATACCGCTTATTTTACATAAAGCATGAAATATAGCACACAATAACTTTGATACAAGATAGTTGTGAAGACAATTCTAGCTAGTACACAAGTCGTTCAGCAAAGGCAATAAAGACACGTAATTCATACGTCCAGAAACAAGTCATGCATTCTGGTTTTACTAGGACTACTTCCCATCCTTGGTCTTGTGCAACATAACCGTTATGGCCGTTGATAAGACAGCGTGTTGTAACGTCATCAAAGGGATGAGGGTTACGTAATGTCCAACAGTCCCGTAATAATCTAAAAACCTCATTTCTTACCCCAATTACCGACTCCGTCACTTGTGGAAACGTTTTGTTTAATAGTTGTAGCCCGATGTTCTTGTTCTCACTTTGGTGAGAAGCGAACATTACTAATCCGTAAGCATAACATGCTTCTTTATGTTGCATGTTAGCCGCTTTTTCTAAATCACGAAGTCCAATATTCGGATATATTGAGTCAAAATAATTTCTTAACCCGTTGCGTAAAATAGCATTTGGGTTCCCCGCAATATATGCGTCAAAGTAAACACATCGTAACTTATGGGTTTCCCAATGTGATATCCCCCATCTTTCAAACGAAAGTCTCTTATAAACCAAGACATTCTTGGAACGTTCTTCGAATGTTTTACAAACTGATCTCGCCTTAAATAGTTGTGCCGAAGAATTCTGGCCGACTCTAGACAAGATTTCATCAATCATGTCTCCGGGTAGGTCTCTTAAAATATTGGGTTGTCTATCCATTTTGTGTTTTTAAACTGTAAAATAGACAAGAGTTAGATTCATAAAAAAAATACTTATTAATACAAGCAATTTTTACATATATCATAAAGCATAAGCACACTATATTACATATATTACACCACACGAATACAACTATCTTATTCCGACTCGCTTGTTTCTTCTTCTTCGGTTTTAGATCGTTTTGCCAAGTTTCTAGGGATATATGATGTTCCCCTAATACGAGTCGTCGTTATCCACATTGGTTTAGAAAAACCTGGTGGTTTAGAGGTTCCCGGGTCATTGTTACAACTTAAGGACTTCGGGGGTTGACGATACATATAAAGTTCATCGGGGTTGGAATTAGATTTCTCTATTTTTATGCCCTTTCCCTTATTATTTTCTTTTGCCTTTTTAAATTCAGTTGGGGAAATTTCTTTAACATCATCGGAATTCTCGTCGGAATCCGATTCATCGGAGAATTGGTAATCCTCCCAATATTTTGCTTCCTTGGCGGAAACACCATTGACCATAATTAACTTTGGTCGGTTGGTTGAGGATTTTCTTTTACTTAACCGTTTTATTATTTCCCCCACCGGTTCTATTTCTTCATCCGGTTCCGATTCTTCTTCCGGTTCCGATTCTTCTTCCGGTTCCGACTCTTCTTCCGGTTCCTCTTCGGGAACTTGTGAATCAGTCCACAAATCATTCCAATTTACATTTGACTCTTCATTATTATTAGGTGAGTCAATGGGACTTGTTCTAGAGGTAGACATCTATCACATAATATCAAACACGTTAAGAGATTAATATATCACATAATATTCATATGTTAAAAATATATAGTTTCCAACAAAAATGTTAAGCAATCATTTTTAAAGAAAACACGGTCGAAGTCCAGACTCACTAATGCATCCTAACAAACTCGATAAGACACACTAATGCAAATTTTCTGGTTCTCTAAGACCAACGCTCTGATACCAACTGAAATGTCCCGTTCTTATTGATTAAAAACGTTCCATATTAATTGATTTCGTTGCGAGGTTTTGACCTCTATATGAGACGTTTTTCAAAGACTGCATTCATTTTTAAACAAATCATAACCTTTATTTCATCAATAAAGGTTTAAAAAGCTTTACGTAGATTATCAAATAATGATAATCTAAAATATCCTGTTTACACACGACCATTACATAATGGTTTACAATACAAATATGTTACAACAAAATAAGTTTCTTGAATGCAGTTTTTACACAATATCATACAAGCATGGACTCCAAATCTTGTCCTTATTTAAGTATGCGACAGCGGAAGCTCTTAATAATCACCTGAGAATAAACATGCTTAAAACGTCAACAAAAATGTTGGTGAGTTATAGGTTTAACCTATATATATCAAATCGTAACAATAGACCACAAGATTTCATATTTCAATACACATCCCATACATAGAGATAAAAATCATTCATATGGTGAACACCTGGTAACCGACAATAACAAGATGCATATATAAGAATATCCCCATCATTCCGGGACACCCTTCGGATATGATATAAATTTCGAAGTACTAAAGCATCCGGTACTTTGGATGGGGTTTGTTAGGCCCAATAGATCTATCTTTAGGATTCGCGTCAATTAGGGTGTCTGTTCCCTAATTCTTAGATTACCAGACTTAATAAAAAGGGGCATATTCGATTTCGATAATTCAACCATAGAATGTAGTTTCACGTACTTGTGTCTATTTTGTAAATCATTTATAAAACCTGCATGTATTCTCATCCCAAAAATATTAGATTTTAAAAGTGGGACTATAACTCACTTTCACAGATTTTTACTTCGTCGGGAAGTAAGACTTGACCACTGGTTGATTCACGAACCTATAACAATATATACATATATATCAAAGTATGTTCAAAATATATTTACAACACTTTTAATATATTTTGATGTTTTAAGTTTATTAAGTCAGCTGTCCTCGTTAGTAACCTACAACTAGTTGTCCACAGTTAGATGTACAGAAATAAATCGATAAATATTATCTTGAATCAATCCACGACCCAGTGTATACGTATCTCAGTATTGATCACAACTCAAACTATATATATTTTGGAATCAACCTCAACCCTGTATAGCTAACTCCAACATTCACATATAGAGTGTCTATGGTTGTTCCGAAATATATATAGATGTGTCGACATGATAGGTCGAAACATTGTATACGTGTCTATGGTATCTCAAGATTACACAATATATAATACAAGTTGATTAAGTTATGGTTGGAATAGATTTGTTACCAATTTTCACGTAGCTAAAATGAGAAAAATTATCCAATCTTGTTTTACCCATAACTTCTTCATTTTAAATCCGTTTTGAGTGAATCAAATTGCTATGGTTTCATATTGAATTCTATTTTATGAATCTAAACAAAAAAAGTATAGGTTTCTAGTCGGAAAAATAAGTTACAAGTCGTTTTTGTAAAGGTAGTCATTTCAGTCGAAAGAACGACGTCTAGATGACCAATTTAGAAAACATACTTCCACTTTGAGTTTAACCATAATTTTTGGATATAGTTTCATGTTCATAATAAAAATCATTTTCTCAGAATAACAACTTTTAAATCAAAGTTTATCATAGTTTTTAATTAACTAACCCAAAACAGCCCGCGGTGTTACTACGACGGCGTAAATCCGGTTTTACGGTGTTTTTCGTGTTTCCAGGTTTTAAATCATTAAGTTAGCATATCATATAGATATAGAACATGTGTTTAGTTGATTTTAAAAGTCAAGTTAGAAGGATTAACTTTTGTTTGCGAACAAGTTTAGAATTAACTAAACTATGTTCTAGTGATTACAAGTTTAAACCTTCGAATAAGATAGCTTTATATGTATGAATCGAATGATGTTATGAACATCATTACTACCTTAAGTTCCTTGGATGAACCTACTGGAAAATAGAAAAATGGATCTAGCTTCAATGGATCCTTGGATGGCTCAAAGTTCTTGAAGCAAAATCATGACACGAAAACAAGTTCAAGTAAGATCATCACTTGAAATAAGATTGTTATAGTTATAGAAATTGAACCAAAGTTTGAATATAATTATTACCTTGTATTAGAATGATAACCTACTGTAAGAAACAAAGATTTCTTGAGGTTGGATGATCACCTTACAAGATTGGAAGTGAGCTAGCAAACTTGAAAGTATTCTTGATTTTATGAAACTAGAACTTTTGGAATTTATGAAGAACACTTAGAACTTGAAGATAGAACTTGAGAGAGTTCAATTAGATGAAGAAAATTGAAGAATGAAAGTGTTTGTAGGTGTTTTTGGTCGTTGGTGTATGGATTAGATATAAAGGATATGTAATTTTGTTTTCATGTAAATAAGTCATGAATGATTACTCATATTTTTGTAATCTTATGAGATATTTCATGCTAGTTGCCAAATGATGGTTCCCACATGTGTTAGGTGACTCACATGGGCTGCTAAGAGCTGATCATTGGAGTGTATATACCAATAGTACATACATCTAAAAGCTGTGTATTGTACGAGTACGAATACGGGTGCATACGAGTAGAATTGTTGATGAAACTGAACGAGAATGTAATTGTAAGCATTTTTGTTAAGTAGAAGTATTTTGATAAGTGTATTGAAGTCTTTCAAAAGTGTATAAATACATATTAAAACACTACATGTATATACATTTTAACTGAGTCGTTAAGTCATCGTTAGTCGTTACATGTAAGTGTTGTTTTGAAACCTTTAGGTTAACGATCTTGTTAAATGTTGTTAACCCAATGTTTATAATATCAAAAGAGATTTTAAATTATTATATTATCATGATATTATGATGTACGAATATCTCTTAATATGATGTATATACATTAAATGTCGTTACAACGATAAACGTTACATATATGTCTCGTTTCAAAATCATTAAGTTAGTAGTCTTGTTTTTACATATGTAGTTCATTGTTAATATAATTAATGATATGTTTACTTATCATAATATCATGTTAACTATATATATAACCATATATATGTCATCATATAGTTTTTTTACAAGTTTTAACGTTCGTGAATCACCGGTCAACTTGGGTGGTCAATTGTCTATATGAAACCTATTTCAATTAATCAAGTCTTAACAAGTTTGA
This sequence comes from Rutidosis leptorrhynchoides, assembly GCF_046630445.1. NCBI lineage: Eukaryota > Viridiplantae > Streptophyta > Magnoliopsida > Asterales > Asteraceae > Rutidosis > Rutidosis leptorrhynchoides. Next base: position 284,329,289 of record NC_092338.1, on the reverse strand, counting down.
TTGCTTAACATGTTGGAAACATTTAATCATGTAAACATCAATCTCAATTAATATATATAAACATGGAAAAGTTCGGGTCACTACAGTTTAGACTCTTCAGCAACTCCACCTACCACCGTTGCCGATCCACTGATCCCGATACGCACGAGTGACCCCGGCGCTTCATCTTCCGGGACTAGCAGCCAGCTGCCTGCACCAGTGGCTACTATTGACGGACACACGGACCCTACGGAGATTCCAGCTCCGTCTGCTCCCAGACCCTCGGGGTCACAGCCCCGCATCGGTGGTGTTGTGATCCCCGCGGAGTTCGGGGAAGGGCCATTCCATAACCATATGCGCATGCCGTGCCGACGCGCTCCAAATGGATGTTTAGTGCCGATTCCACCAGGCTGATACAGATAGATGATGGCCGCTCATGGACGACCAGTTCAGCCACCCGTGTCACCACCACATGATTCTGATGATCCTTCATCCGATGACTCCTCTACAGATGACTCCAGTGACTCCGACGGAGAGAACCTTGATGACGTACCTATACAGGCACCCTCCACCCCACCGAAGAAGCGGTACCGTCCTGATGGCACCGTCATTTCAGGGGTGAATGGAGGTCATGCTTTCACTGATGCTTTTGGTCGGCGTCGGAGGGTTACTGCCCGTAAACGGCTTGTGCCGTACCCTGCCGACCCACAGATACGTAAGGTTCCCCGTTACGTACTGACTATTTCTGGAGCCGGGACATCTGCACCCCGTTTTGTGTGGTCTGCACCATCCGCTCCACCGGCCCCACCTGTACCACCAGCACCGCCCGCCCCACCAGCTCCCACTGTCGAGGAATTGACAAGGGAGGTGGGAATCCTCAGAGCTCGGGTTACTGAGCTCGAGGAGCAGTTGGCTTAGGTTTTAGACATCCTACACCCACCTTCACCGTAGGACCTTTTGTATTAGATTTCATGATGTAATCTAGTTGTAGTTTCATCTTTCACTTATGTATTGTACGAACTTATTCAGATGTATGAAACTTATTATTATTAATGGAACTTTGAGTTATTTAATTCTTGCACGATGTTCTATTTACATTACTGTACGATGATTCTGTGGTATTTGTACCTAGATGCGTTATTTAATAACATGTGATGTTTTGATTCCATGTTGGTTACTATATACTGTATCATTACTATTTTCATACTGGATTTTGACTTGAGTCAAAACTTTTGTTTAGAACATCATGGCTAACGGTCGATCCACACCTACTGCTGCTCAAATTGAAGAGATGATCCAAGAACGTGTAGCCGCAGCCATTGCGGAAATGCAACCCCAAGCTCCACCGCCACCGCCACCACCAACGGTTATTCAACCCGTTTGAAATGGGTGTACTTACAAGGAATTTCAGAGCTGTAAACCACACAACTTCAGTGGAACCGAGGGACCAGTTGGTCTCACCAGATGGTTCGAGAAACTTGAATCAGTATTCTGAGTTAGCAACTGTTCGGAGGACAGCAAAACTAAATTTGCTTCTTGCACGCTATCTGACGGCGTGCTCACGTGGTGGAACACAATGGCACAGGCACAAGGCATTGATGAGGCGTATGCTACGCCATGGGAGGAATTTAAGTGTGCCATGATTGAGGAGTATTGTCCGAGAACCGAAATCCAAAAGATGGAAATGGAATTCATGCAGTTAAAGGCCGTTGGGAACGACCTTGATGGTTACAACAGGATATTTTTGGAACTAGCCCTGATGTGTCCGACAATGGTCACCCCAGAATTCAAGCGAATGGAGAGATACTTCTGGGGACTTCCTAAGAGCATTAAGGGAAATGTTACCTCGTCCAAGCCACCAAATGTTCTCGAAGCGATGCGCATGGCGCATACTTTAATGAATCAAATAACCATCGATGAACCGGAGAAAACTAAGTCTGAAGCGGGTACTAGTGAGAAGCGCAAATGGGATAACCACAACAACAATAACAACAACAATAACAACAACAGGGGAAGGAACTATGAACAGAATCCGGCGAAATGACATGAGGGTTTTAGGGGAAACAACAACGGTGGAAACCCCAACCCCAACAACAACACCAACTCCAACCCAAACTACAAGGGAACCTTACCACAATGCAAGAGGTGTTACAAACACCACACTGGGTATTGCAATGTTGTCTGCGAAAAGTGCCAACGGTCTGGGCATGTTGGAAAAGACTGCAAGGTCACCACTTTGAATGGGAAGCCGAACACCAACGGGCCGAAGAAATGTTATGAATGCGGGCAGACGGGCCATTTCATAAATGCGTGTCCAAATAAGCGAAAAGACGGCGGACCACCGCGCACTAGAGCTTTCAATGTTAATGCAAGGGACGCACACGAAAACCCCGACTTGGTGACAGGTATATTCAAAATCAACAATCTTTTAGCTTCTGTCTTGTTTGATACTGGTGCGGATAGAAGGTATGTATGTAGACATTTTTGCGATAAGATTAATTGATCATTAGTCCCGTTAAAAGAGAGTATGCTTGTCGAGGTCGCCAATGGAAAACTTGAAAAAGTTGACCATATTAGTCGAGGAGCTATTATCAACATAGCTGGTGCAGATTTCGAAATTGATTTGATACCTATCAAACTGGGAAGTTTTGACGTGATCGTTGGTATGGATTGGTTGAGCAAGATAAGGGTAGATTATGTGATGACCCGGAAATTTTGACTAAATTTAAACTTAATCTTTGTATGATTAACATTTCTGACACGATAAGCAAAGTCTGTAAAACTGAATCTCAAAATTTTTGAAATACCTTCGGTTGTTTTCGACGATTCGCGAACAATTATATGTAAACAGATACATATATACTATAACATGAAAAGGTAACAATGTATTAATTGTTTGATACCGTACATTAAACTTATTGGTTTAAATATCTATTTGAATATATATGATAAGTTGAGATATTTATTATTAAAATTTATTTATAAATAACTTCCAATGTGTATTTAAAAATTGATTTATGTATATTAAAAAGATATATACATATATATAATAAACGATAGTAACATTCGTTTATTGATTCGATTGATATTTAGATAAGTTAAATAAAGCGTTTAAGATGAACCAGTAAAACACTAATTTGCTACAGTGTTTTCCAAATTGCCACATTACTCAAAATGCTACAGTGTTTTCGAAAATCACTATTTGCTACAGTGAAATTAACTTTGCTACAGTGAATTGCTACAGTAAAAATTGACTTTGCTACAGTAACTTTGCTACAGTGGTATATTTTATGGATAACTTAAGGCTATATTTTGACAAAGGTACGTGTCACGAAACGTAAAATGCAAGTTTTCTCAGCGTACGAAAGGACATTCGAAAAACCAGAACCGGGACATAAGTCGAGTGATGACGTACGACTTATCGGAACAAAAATTACAAGTCAACTATGCACGTGAATTTAATATAATATATAATTAATTATTTAAATTATATATATTATATTAATAATTAATTATGTCGACGAGCTAAATTACAAAACAATGTGAGCTGTCCCTGGTCCTCATGCGAGTCGCATGGCCAGAAGGCCATTTCCATGCGAGTCGCATGACTCCAGATTTCAGGCCAAGTGCTATAAATTCTCGAGTTTTGGCCAGATAAATCACACACATATTATTTTTACTCCGTATTTATTTATTTTATTATTATTATTATTATTATTATTAATAATAATAAGATTATTATTAATCTTATTATTTTTATTATTAGTGTTATTATTTTTGCGATACAAAAATAATAATGTACATAAAATATTACGACGGAGTGCTGTCCAAGTAATTTTCAAAATGAGTTTTCGAGCAAGCTAGAGCTAAAGAAATTATGGGTTATTGCCAAGGAGGTTATGGGTAATGTTCGGGGGTATTTTTTTGTGAATCAAACCTCGTGTTTATCATCTCCGATGCGTCTACGTGCTTTCCTGCAATATTGTATATCAATATTAAACAGTGAGTTTCATATGATCCCTTTTTCAAATTATATTTTTGGGACTGAGAATACATGCGCTGTTTTACTAAATGGATACAAATACTAAAACTGATTTTGTGTGAGTTTCATAAGATCCCTTTTACTCTTTACATTTTGGGCTGAGAATACATGCAAATGCTTTATTAACCGATATACAATATTTATATGCGTGAGTTTCATAAGATCCCTTTTACTCTCTACATTTTTGGGCTGAGAATAATGCAAATGCTTTATTAACCGATATACAATATTTATATGCGTGAGTTTCATAAGATCCCTTTTACTCTCTACATTTTTGGGCTGAGAATACATGCAAATGTTTTATTAACCGATATACAATATTTATATGTGTGAGTTTCATATGCTTCCTTTTTAATTGCTTTTGCAATCTATATTTTTGGGCTGAGAATACATGCACTTTATTTTAAACGCAATGGATACAAGTACATACTAAATTCTACACCGAGTTTGAACCGAAAATCCCTTAGCTTTGGTAACTAGTAACTGCCGGTTATAAGAACTGGTGGGCGCGAGTAGTATTATATGGATCCATAGGGCTTGATATCCCCGTCCGAGCTAGAGCACTAGCCTTTTAACGGACGTATGCTATTTGAGAAGCGTACACGTTGGTTTGCGTGTATTATTAAGATGATTATACAAAGGGTACAAATTATATAAACGTAAAGTTTAGTTACCAGGGTGCTCAATTTCGTAGAATATTTTGATAAACGTTTCTGGATGAAACAACTGAAATCTTGTGATCCACCTTTTATGTAAAACCTATTGATAAACGTTTTGAATAAAACAACTGAACTTTTGTAAATCCACATTGATATACGGATTATGTGTAATATTAAAACTATGAACTCACCAACCTTTGTGTTGACACTTGAAGCATGTTTATTCTCAGGTTTCTAGAAGTCTTCCGCTGTTTGCTTATATGTTAGACAAGCTATGTGCATGGAGTCATACATGGCATATTTTTCAAGGAAACGTTGCATTCACCAAATCATCACCATGTATCTTATTTTGACTGTACTGTCAACGGAAGTACTATTGTAAACTATTATTTACAGTGATTGTCTATATGTAGAAATCATCAGATGTTAAAAACCTTTGATTTAAATATTCAATTATGGTGTGCCTTTTCAAAAGAATGCAATGTTTACAAAACGTATCATATAGAGGTCAAATACCTCGCAATGAAATCAATGAATGACGTATTGTCCATATGGATTTGGAGCGATCGTCACATATTATCTGTGGAGATAAAGTACTTCGCATACCACAAGGAGATGGCGAACCACTGGTTATCTATGGAGAGAGATGTACCTCGAAGTTGAACCTCATTATTTGCGTGAAAGTGCAAAAGATTATGAAGAAGGGACGTTTTGCTGTCCTAGCACATGTAAAAACGTTAGAAACTGAGGAGAAAAGCGTGAACGACGTTCGAATTGTGAACGAATTTTCTGACGTCTTCCCAGAGGAATTGCCTGGATTACCGCCGCAGAGAGCAGTAGAGTTTCAGATTGATTTAGTGCCAGGAGCTGCACCTGTAGCTCGCGCACCTTATAGACTCGCACCTTCCGAGATGCAAGAATTACAGAGTCAACTACAAGAGCTGTTAGACCGTGGATTTATCCAACCAAGTTTTTCGCCTTGGGGCGCACATGTCCTGTTTGTGAAGAAGAAGGTTGGATCCTTCCGTATGTGTATCGACTACCGTGAACTCAACAAATTGACTATCAAGAATCGGTATCCTCTTCCACAAATTGACGATCTTTTTGATCAACTACAAGGATCGAGCATTTACTCAAAGATCTATTTGCGATCCGGTTATCACCAGTTGAGGGTGAAGGAAAGTGACGTGATGAAAACTGCATTCAGGACCCGTTATGGTCATTATGAGTTTCTCGTGATGCCATTCGGTTTGACAAATGCACCTACCGTGTTCATGGACCTCATGAATCGTGTCTGCAAGCCGTACTTGGATAAGTTTGTTATTGTCTTCATAGATGATATCCTCATCTACTCTAAGAGTGCAGAAGGACATGAGCAACACCTCCGACTTGTGCTTGAACTCTTGAGACAATAGCAACTTTACGCCAAATTCTCCAAGTGTGAATTTTAGTTGAAGGAAGTTCAATTTCTGGGTCATGTTGTGAGCGACCAGGGTATCAAAGTTGATCCCACCAAGATTGAAGCCATCAGCAAGTAGGAGACCCCCACTACTCCAACTCATATTCGCCAATTCATAGGTCTCGCCGGTTATTACCGAAGATTCATCGAAGGATTTTCTCTGATTGCGAGTCCTTTGACCGCGCTGACTCACAAGGGTAAGAAGTTCATTTGGGAACCCACACACGAATCAGCATTTCAAACTTTGAAGAAGAAGTTAACCACCGCACCTATCCTATCGCTTCCCAAAGGCAGTGACGATTTCGTTGTTTATTGCGATGCTTCGAAGAGTGGTTTTGGTTGTGTACTGATGCAACGATCGAAGGTTATCGCTTATGCCTCCCGACAACTGAAGATTCACTAGCGGAACTACACTACGCATGATCTTGAACTTGGAGCCGTTGTCTTTGCACTCAAATTGTGGAGACATTATTTGTATGGAACTAAGAGCACTATCTTCACCGATCACAAGAGTCTCCAGCACATCTTTGATCAGAAGTAACTGAATATGAGACAGCGTCGATGGATCGAGATGCTCAACGACTACGATTGTGAACTCCGTTATCATCCTGGCAAGGCCAATGTTGTAGCTGACGCTTTAAGCCGAAAGGAGAGGACGGCACCTCTTCATGTTAGGGCTCTGAACATCACCATCCATTCGAACCTCAACAGCCAGATCAGAGTAGCCCAAGATGAGGCTCTCAAGGAGGAGAATATTTCTCACGAACATTTGAACATACTTTTTTCTCAATTCGAGGTTAGGGAGTCTGGACTCCGATGTTATGCCAGAAGAATTTGGGTACCTCTTTATGGAGATCTACGGAACCTTATACTTGATGAAGCACACAAATCGAGATATTCGATTCATCCTGGAGCGGGCAAAATGTACCACGACCTTAAAGAACAGTATTGGTGGCCGAATCTTAAGAAGGACGTTGCGACTTACGTTGGTAAGTGTTTGACTTGCTCGAAGGTTAAAGCCGAGCATCAGAGACCTTCTGGTTTACTTCAACAACCAGAAATCCCACAATGGAAGTGGGAATGGATAACAATGGATTTCATTACTAAGCTGCCGAAGACGGTGGGCGGATACGATACCATTTGGGTTATTGTTGACCGCCTTACCAAATCTGCACACTTTCTAGCGATGAAGGAAACAGATACAATGGAAAGACTTGCTCAACTTTACATTAAGGAGGTTGTATCACGACACGGTATACCTTTATCGATCATCTCCGATCGCGATCCCCGTTTTGCCTCTAGATTTTGGCGTTCTTTGCAAGAAGCCATGGGAACTCGTCTTGACATGAGTACTGCTTATCATCCTCAGACTGACGGGCAAAGTGAATGAACGATTCAGATGTTGGAAGACATGTTGTGTACATGTGTCATTGATTTTGGAAAGGCATTTGCCACTAGCCGAATTCTCGTACAACAACAGTTATCACTCGAGCATTAATGCCGCGCCTTTTGAAGCATTGTATGGTCGTAAGTGCCGATCTCCTATTTGTTGGGCCGAAGTAGGCGAAAAGCAAATCACCGGACCCGAGGTAGTCCATGAAACCACGGAGAAGATTGCTCAGATTCAAGCTAGACTTAAGACTGCCCGCGATCGTCAAAAGAGTTATGCCGATCTTAAACGTAAGGACTTTGAATTCAACGTTGGTGATCGTGTTATGTTGAAGGTGGCACCTTGGAAAGGTGTGATTCATTTTGGAAAATGTGGAAAGTTAAACCCACGATACATTGGTCCTTTCGAAATTTTGGAACGTGTTGGACCCGTTGCTTACCGTTTGGATCTACCAGCACAATTGAGCTCAGTTCATCCTACCTTCCACGTGTCAAACTTGAAGAAGTGTCTTGCTGCACCTGAACTTATCATACCACTTGAGGAACTTACGATTGATGACAAACTCCACTTCGTGGAAGAACCTGTTGAAATTATGGATCGTGAGATCAAAACTTTGAAACGCAACAAGATTCTGATCGTCCGGGTACGATGGAATGCTAAACGAGGACCTGAATTTACTTGGGAGCGAGAGGATCAAATGATGCGGAAGTATCCTCACCTTTTACCGACTCCTCCATCTACCTCATCTTAAATTTCGGGATGAAATTTTCTTTAACAGGTAGGTAATGTAACGACCCTGGATTTTTCCAACGTTTATTTATTAATAATTGTTATTATTAATACTTGTGATTTAACGAATGTATGTTATTACATTTACATGTTACCATGACTAAACGTACTTGACTTTAATTGCTCGAAACGTCTTTGTGACACCCAAGACTTACACGAATAATATTTTTAGAGTATTATTTACATTCATGATTAGTTTTATTAATCATTATAATTAACTAAGGTTTTTAGTTAATTACTTGGGCTTTAATTGGATTACTTGTTAATTACTTACAAACTTGGGCTTTATTTTTGTACATGGACATGATTAGCCCACCCTACTTCTTTAATGGACTATTTAGCCCAAGTCTTTTACATGAAAGTATCATATTTGAATGGAACTAGTTAGTTAAGGCATTAGGAATCTAGTTTGCACATAATCCCCATCAGACTACCTCCATTAACCAACTTTATAAGACTTTACAAGCTAATAACCAACAAACTTTTTCCTCCTCCCCATGGGTGCTTAAACCGTCGGCCATCCTCAAGCATATGGGGTGTTTTTGTTTCATTTTTCATTACTTCAAACTCTCACATTCTCTCATTCACAAAAACACTCTCAAACTTGCAACTTTCTTTCTCACTTTTTCTCTCATATTGTAAGTAACTTGAACTCTTTTCTCTCCTTGTTCTTCATCCAAAACCATAGCCTTGGCTACCAAATCATCATCATCTTTTGTTACTTGCTTGTTTGATTACTTGTTTATTGTTGTTTACTTACATGTTACAAGAATAACCTTTCTAGTTTGATTATCCTTTTATCTTGTTTTACAAGAACAACAAGAACATAAACTTACTAGTTATGTTCTACATACACTTTCTTAAAAGATTGTAAGTTTATGTGTTGATTAAAATCATACTTGTAGTTCTTGAATTAAACTTAAAGATTACTTTACTTAAAGATCAAACTTTGGTTGAATCTTTAAAAGTATGAACAACCATGACTTAGTTACTTGTTTACTTAGTTTACTTCTTCACTTTATACACTTTAATTTCATGTTTGTTGTTATTGTTGGTCAAGTACTACAAGTTAGTCTTGATCTCATACTTTCTTGAAATTTAAAGTTAACTTTAAAGATTCAAGAACATGGAAGTGTAACTCTTTATTTATAACTTTACATACTTGTGTTGGATTTAACTTAATAACCTTAGATCTAGACTTTTGGGTCTTGGATCTTTAAGATCTAACTAAGAACTATGTTCTACATCTTAAGATCTTGATTAGTTAGTTTACTTTCAAGTTTGTAACTTGTTTTTACTTTTAAAGTTCATGTAAGTGTTAAATCTAAGACTTTGATGTAACTTTGGTTCATCAACTTCATACAACTCTTAAGTGAGTTGATCTACATGTCTTAGACTCACACGTGTGTCATAATTGTCAAAACTTAGTTACTATTACTTTTATATTTCATGTATGTGTTAAATCTAAGACTTTGATGTAACTTTGGTTCATCAAAACACTTGCAATACTTAATTGAGTTGTGCTTCACGTCTTAGACTTACACAAGGGTTATGATGGTCAAACCATGGTAAATATGATGTAAACACATCAATGAGTTGTACACTTGAAGCTATAGGCATCAAGGACGAGAACCATGATGAACATCAAGCACCAAAACCCACCGGAACCCACTTATCTTTCTGTTTCTGTTTACAGCCTACTGTTCTGCTGTTTCTGTTACAAACCAGTAAACCTGGGCTGCTGTAACCTTGATTTTCAAATATCTCTGTTCAATTAAATAACTTTTCATATAGGACTCGTCTTAATCCGAGTTACGGTTTAGGATTTATGGCCCTCCGATCGTCACTATGTCCTTTAACGTTGTGCAGAAATTTCTGACCTACTCGCACTTAGACCGTCGCCACGGTCAAACGAAGACGAGTTTGCTTCTGTAAATTTTACCACACTTAAAGGACTCATATACGGAGCCATGACCACTGGTATCACCTTGTTTCAGTAAGGGTAGAGGCCGTGGTGACTGACTGGAATCAGCCTTTGTTTTAAACTACTTTCATAAACGAAACTTACTTTACGCCTTTTGTTTGATGATGAATGATGATGACCCTTAAGACCTTATTTACATACTTTTAAACCTTTTTGGACGATTTACTGACTTAGTACTATTTGACTTAGGTTGAGGACCCGTTTGGACAACCTTCATTACTTGCTTACTTTCCGAGTCATACTTTACCGCTGCTTTATCATTGTGAGTTATAGCATTCCCTTTTTACTTTAACTTATTTTGGGAACTGAGAATACATGCACATTTTATGTTTTACATACTAGGCACGAGTACTTAAACTTATATATGTGTGGGTTATACAACGGCAGAAACATTCCCTTTAGCTCGGTAACGTTTAGTCATTTTGAACCGGTGAACGCGAATCTTAGATATGGATCCATAGGGTTTGACATCCCCACTCGGGCTAGTAGCGCTAGCATTTAACGAGTGTTTAATACTTCGTAAACATACGCACTTGCCAAGTGTACTTTCAGGGGGTATAAACGTTAAGTTAGTTACCAAGTGCCCACGGTTAACATATACTTTATCATACTATTTTGAAACGCTCTTTGTAGCACTGAAATCTCGTGGCCTACCTTACATACTGTTATACTTAAACTATAGCTCACCAACCTTTGTGTTGACGTTTTAAGCATGTTTTTCTCAGGTGCTTAAGGTTATTTGCTTCTGCTGTCGTGCTAGTCTTGCCGTAGACACCCGCTGCTCAAGTGTTATCACCGCATGAACTACTTTATCTTGTATTCAAACTTTAATACATTTGAAACTATGTTTTGTAACAACCTAAGGGTCACATACATTTATTCATGCTTGCTATTCGTAGAAGCTTACTGTTGGTGTAAAACATTTGATGTCGGTTATGACGTCACCTTTTTATCGTGAATGCAACTTCTTTTATTACAGCATATAGTACTTAACCTTGTAATGATCCTGTTGTTGATGATTCGTACACGATGGTTTTGTACGGGGCATTACACGATTCGTCGAATCTGTCTTTTGTCTTCACCTTTTATTATTTAAACGAATATAACTTGTAAATTGAACAATTGCAACTAAAAGCTTGTCTTTCTTGAGGGATAATGCTATGAAATATATGTTCGTTTTTAGCATTATCAACAGATAACTTAGAAAATGAATATCGATAAGTCTAGTAATCGATAGTAACACTTGTTTATTGATTCGATTGATTTATAGATATGTTAATTAGAACGTTTGAGAAGTTAAATTAAACGTTGGCGCATAAATGAATCATATCAAATTATGTACTAGAGCGTAGAACATAAGGTGATATAATAATATCTAAAATTTAAACGATTTTAAATATATTAAACTTTGAAATATAATTAGTTTTTGAAAAACTAAATATTATATTAGCAAATAAATATTTCTAAAATATATAAGTTTATATTTTTAAATGTTAATATCATTATTTTACAAAGTGATAAAATATAATATTAACTTGGTAGTAAAACGTTTTGGATTTAAAATAGTATTATTATAATATATATTGGTAAATAACGAGACGTCGATTTATAGAAGCAAATGACCAAAACACTCAAATGAATAAGTTACACTTTGAGTGGGATAATTTTTCATTGATTTGAGTCTTGTTATTGATAAAGGTACATTACACGAAACGTAAAGTACCAGTTTTCTAAGCGTACGAAAATGCGTTCGAAAAACCGAAACTGGTACTTAAGTCGAGGGTCAACGTACAACACATCGGTGTAAAAATTACAAATTAACTATGCACGAGAATATAATATAATATTTAATTAATTCTAAAGATTAAATATATTATTTATTAAATAATATATATAATATTACATTAAGTGTCGACAAGCATGAATTCATGAATGATTAGCTGGATGAAGGTCTCATGCGATCGGATGAGTCCTCCTCACAACTCTCATGCGATTGCATGAGGGGGTAAGTGAGGCCAAGTTCTTTAAAAGGCGAACGAATTCAGTTTTGTGATTCATTTTTTTCATCCATCTATCCACTGATACTCCATATATGTTTATTATTTATATTATTATTATTATTATTAGACTTTTTTGCTCAGTTGGTCCCTCTATTATACCCCAAATCGCTAGTTTGGTCCCTCGGTTTTTAATTTGGCAATCAGCGTCCCTGAGTTATTTTGATTTTGCAATTGGCGTCCCTCCGTCAAATTTCTGTTAAAAAGGTCCGTTAACCTTGTCATGTGCAATGCATGTGAGGATAAAATCGTCTTTTTACTAAGACAAGGGACCACCGGCTCAAAAATATCTTAACTAAAAGTGAGGGACCACTGGCGCAAAAATAAAAACATAGAATTTTTCTCTTTTTTTTTCTTTTTTCTGTTCTTTTTTTTTCTCTTTTTTTTTCTCTTTTTTTCTTTTTTTTTTTACTTTTTTTCGAAATAATACAACAAACTTCACTCGAATTACACTTTTGTACATAAATAAAAACATAGAATTTTTCTCTTTTTTTTTCTTTTCTTTTTTTTCTGTCCTTTTTTTTTTCTTTTTCTCTTTTTTTTAATTTTTTTCCTTTTTAACTATTTACTTTACTAGAAATATAACATGATAATAATTTTTTAGTGAAATTTTATTTTATGCATAAAAATTAACAATGTCCAATTTTGACATTTTACGTGTTAAGCCATATATCAATTTTAAAATGCCAAACACTTAAAAAGTGATTATTCAATTTTTGCGACATTAAACAGCATAATCGAATTCAAACACTCAACTAATGAAATGCGTTTTCTCACAGCTGATTATTTGATTTTGATTATTTAAAACGCATAATCTGTTTTCAAAACGCAATCCCAAACACCCCCTTAATAACAACCCTTAAAGTTGTCAATAAGAAATTCGAACACGTAATATAATAATAATAATAATATTAATAATAACTTTTCTAATAACAACCATTAAAGTTGTCAATAAAAAATTCGAACACGCAATATAATAATATTAATAATAACTTTTCTAATAACAACCCTTAATGGTTGTTATTAGAAAAGTTATTATTATTATTATTATTATTATTATTATTATTATTATTATTATTATTATATTGCGAGTTCGAATTTCTTATTGACAACTTTAAGGGTTGTTATTAAATCGGGAATAAAAAGATTCAAGAAAAAAGCCAAGTGTGAGGAGATTTTTTAATAACCCGTCCTAATCCATCCGGACGAAGTCCACATCGTTTATAAATGAATCACAATAGTTGGTTACATCGCGAGATACTTGACCTCTATATGATACATTTTACAAACATTGCATTCGTTTTTAAAATACAAACTTTCATTTCATCGAAGGTTGACAGGTATGCATACCATTTCATAATATCCAAAACTATAAATGACCTAATCTGTCATTTATTTAAATATAATCTCTAATGAACTTCAACGATTCGAATGCAACATCTTTTGAAATATGTCATGAATGACTTCAAGTAATATCCTTAAAATGAGCTAATGCACAGCTAAAGATTTCTTTCAAACCTGAGAATAAACATGCTTAAAAGTGTCAACCAAAAGGTTGGTGAGTTCATTAGTTTATCTTAATCATTCATTTCCATCATTTTTAATAGACCACAAGATTTTCATTTTCAGTTCTCATAAATAAACGTCCCATGCATAGAGATAAAAATAATCATTCATATGGATTGAACACCTGGTAACCGACATTCACAATATGCATATAAGAATACCCCCATCATTCCGGGATCCTCCTTCGGACATGATATAAATTTCGAAGTACTAAAGCATCCGGTACTTTGGATGGGGCTTGTTGGGCCCGATAGATCTATCTTTAGGATTCGCGTCAATTAGGGTGTCTGTTCACTAATTCTTAGATTACCAGACTTAATAAAAAGGGCATATTCGATTTCGATAATTCAACCATAGACTGTAGTTTCACGTACTTGTGTTTATTTTGTAAATCATTTATTAAACCTGCGTGTATTCTCATCCCAAAAATATTAGATTTTAAAAGTGGGATTATAACTCACATACTGTATTTTGTAGTAAAAATACATATAACATCAATGAACAAGTGTAAGGTTGGCCTCGGATTCACGAACGTATCAATATTGAGATTCAATATTGCAGGAAAAGTGCGTAGACGCGACGAAGATGATAAACACTATATTGACCTCATGAGCATACCCATTAACATTACCCATCACCTCCATAGCCATAACCCATAATTTCCTTAGCCCTATCCTACTCGCAAAACTTGTCTTGAAATAACCCGTTCATGACCTCGTCGTAATATTTTATGTATAATTCTTAATAATAATAATAATAATAATAATAATAATAATACTAATATTAATAATAATAAGATTAATAATAATAATCTTTAAAAAATAATAATAATAGGATTACTAAAATAAATAAATTGGTACGGAGTATGTAAATTTAGCGAGATAGGTAATGGATCGAGTTCATATTTATATTCAAATTAGGTACCTACATTTCATTCATATGACAGCTCATTCGCACCAAAATCTTGCCGACACTCTTAACTTATAACTACTACGTACATAGTTATTATGTATATAATATTTTAATAAATAATATATTTAATCTTTAGAATTAATTAAATATTATATTATATTTACGCTTATGGTAAAAATATAATTTTTACAAAAATGACACGTACGTGGTCTCACGACTCATGTACCACTTTCGGTTTTTCAAGCGCACCCTCGTACGTTTGGAAAACTAGCCTTTTACGTTACGCGACGCGTACCCTTATTAATAATTTGACTTTCTCATCAACAAATTACTTTATAAAAAAATGTGACTTATATAATTGAGTGTTGTGGTCATTTACTTCTATAAATCAGTGGCTTGTTGTTTGTCAAAATATTTTATTTTAAATCAGGACGTTTTATGAATAGTTAAAATATATATTTTTTTAATTAAAATTGTAAATTTGTACCATATATATGTTTGAAATATTTATATAATAGTACTATATCTAGATTTTTGAAACTAACTATATTACAAAGTATAATTTAAGGTCGTTTACCAAATCGAAAGTAACGTTTACGCTTTAAACTTAATTTGATATAATTCCTTTATACACCAACGTTTATTTTAATTACCTTAAACTTTCTAAATAATATATCTTAATATTGATCGAATCAAATAAAGATGCTTCTATCGTTTACACAGCTAATTTTGAAATCATATATACATATATTTAATATTCAATAACACGTTTTAAATACACGTTGCAAGTTTAATTAAATCACGGACCGTTATCGTTTAAAATTTGTCAAAAGGTTTCTAGAAAGATTCTAACTTTTAAGATAATGTTAAAACCTTTATTCTTATTAAAATGGCTCGTTAATAATTTGTCAAAAGTGGTTTCAGATATTTGTAAAGTTATATTCCGTTTTAAAGAAGACGTGACATTTAAATCATATTACGTAATTTCTAAAATTCCTAATAATAAAAGATAACAATGTTTAACTTAATAATTACACTTTGACATGTTGTAAAATATAATAACATTTCGAAATATATCATAGTACGTTTGAAATTAAATAACTATTATAGAGCTTATCCTTCTAAAACTAATTATATTCAGATCGCATAATTTATTACTAGAACTTATGTTTATCTTAAATTCTTATAAGTTTGTGTTAACTTGTTTAATAAAAATCAAGTGTTACTATATCTATTAATTGTATTCAAAATCGCTCAATATATAAGTTCAATATACTTTGTCTATATATCTATATACACAATTCACATAACACGTTTTGTCACGTAATTGTTTATGTATAACGAATAGGTATAACATCATACGTTTAATATTTCACTAACTTTTACAAGTCATAAAATAGATTTCTTAATATATTTACATGTCAATCAAACCGTTTAATGTTTTGTTAATACTTCTCAAATTAACAATCATACATATGTATATATTCATACATATAAATTTACACATAATTGTTCGTGAATCGTCAGGCATAGTCAAAGGGTAATTGATTACATGAATATAGATTTCAAAACTTTCGAGACTCAACATTACAGATTTTGCTTATCGTGTCGGAATCATATAAAGATTAAAGTTTAAATTTGTTCGGAAATTTTCAGGTCGTCACAGTACCTACCCGTTAAAGAAATTTCGTCTCCAAAATTTGATAGATGTCGTCATGGCTAACAATGAGAATGTTATTATGACGAATATAAGCTGATACATAGAGTTTTATCATGATTTGGAAATACGGATAGAATAATTTGATTTCTTGAAGCGTATGAGTGAAGCTATCGTAAAAGAATGAATTGAGATAATAGAGATTTGCCTTATCTTTTGACGTCATCCCTGTTGATCTTTGGATTAAAGAAAATCTTTGTAATCCACACAAGATTTGATTTTTCGGCGATTACGGAAATCAGGATCCGCTTCAACTTAATGCGATAATACATCTTGATTTCTTCGCCGGATATGTTACTATAAATCTACCTCCTTCGTTTCCTTTTAACTTACACCTTCCATTATTTCTCCCTCAATTCATACTTTAAACCATTCGTCAATATGCTCTGTCCCGTTCTGATCTTTGATATACTCCTAACTTTCATATCTGTCATTCTCCTTTTTCATTTACCACCAGAGGAATCTGCTTACTTCTACTTTGCCCTTGGGTTATAGTACTTATAATTCTCCCGTGTCTTTATGTTGCAATAAACATTGATATACACGGTTTGTAATTTATGTATTGTTATCGGGCTTTATATTCTCCCTTATATTTCAATGTCCCTATTCCTGTCTCCTATAATCACTGTCATCCACAGTTAACACCCTCTCCTATTTGCTGCGATTTACACTCTAATTTCTATTTCGGAGCTTTGTCCCTCCGTTTCTTCTTCTTACGATTAAGCATCTCTTGTAATGGTCCAGAATTCGCAGATATAAGTTTCAGAATGAACATTGTTAATGGCACGATCTTGATTTGTTAAATTACCAGAATACCCTGGAAAAGATCGAATCATCAAGAAATATTTTCTTGATATTTTAGAGGTTTAAATAGAATACAAGAGTCGTGTAACATGGCACATGGTGATGTTAGAGTCTGTGAATCATCACGTTTCATTAGAAACTCAGCATGAATTACTGTAATATAATCACGTTGATCAAGTGTCATTATATTATACTAACTCATGCATCAGCTTCCAACACTACTTCAAAAATATTCTTATTTTAAACTCGAAGGTTTCAGAATTTAGAAACTAAAATGGTTTCTTTTTTTTTATGATGTAACGCAGATAACGCGAGGAGATAAATGATTTCAGATAGGAATAAATATGGAGAATATTTATAATGAAAGATATAATGATATCTTACAATATCTAAGATCAGAGGATGATGAAAAATATCATCCACAAGGGTTTAGAGTCAGGTGCAAGGTATTCGTTAATGACTTCAGCAGATACTGAATCATTTGGATTCTTTGAAGGCAGGTTTAGTCTTTGTGATTTATCCACAGCCTCTTTCATACTTTGCTCAATCCGTTTTCCAGTTCCAAACTTTCTCTTTTTCTTAGCTTTACCAGCACCTTATTCTTTATCATCAAACTTTTTACTGTTAAGGTCGTTTACAGTTTTTGCTGCTTCATCAGCATTTTTCAAAATTCCGAGAACTAGTTCACAGTTTAGGGTGTTTTTTAGAAACTTCACCTTCAAAGAATGTAAGTCCAGGGAATAGACGTTATATGTACACATATAATTGTTGACGTACACATGCTGCGAGGTTTCAAAATACTGATTGCTAATTCCCGATGATTTGTATGGCCGTTCTTGTTACAAGATGCAGATGGGTAAATGATGGGGTTTCAATGAATAACTATAATGACTTTTTGGAGAGGCTAAATTCAACGGTTAATGAAGTTGTTGGTACATCTATTGATAAGATGGTGGAACATAAATGGTTCCCCGATAATAAAAGGGTAATCATATATATCAGAGTTATAATAAGACTACTTTGAATGAAAAGTCGAAGTGGACTTGCTGGAGCTGTGAAAAAACTGGCTACCTTGAAAAGGAATCGTAAAGTTGTTTTTGCTAATAAATACCAAAGGATCTGACGCGGGTACGTGTTAAACTATGACTTTGGTTTCGAGAGTTTTTTTTTCAGGTACCTAGCTGTGGGTAACATGTGGTTGGATCATCATCTCGATTGTTCATTGTTTGAAGTGTCTTTAAAGATTTCGGAAGGTTTGAACACAGATTGTAATTGTTGATATACCTATGATGTTCTAACACAGTTTTAAAGTCAAAGTATAGCTTTGAAAAATGTAAGGATCTAAGAGTGATGATACCGGTTATATCTCGAATTAAATTTTGTGATTTCAAAATCAAAATATGTAATTAGATCTTGAATGAGTATGGTTGTCTTAATTTCTATACAAGAATGTATATTGTTGTGATAGTATAGGGTATAGTGGATGATTGCTGAATCAGATTCAAAGAATGTAACATATTAATTGTGAATTTGTATATCTTTCGGGTATTACCTACCCGTTAAATTTTTTTTTTTCACAATTAATATTTTATACAAAAGAATTTTATTACAGTCTTTATGAAAATATATGTATGTGTATATTTTCTTCCGATGTAACATAGATTTAACGAGTTAATATTATATTAAACTCATTAGATTTACGGTTGATACTAGGATTGAATAATCTTTAAAACTTTAGAAATTACATAACCTTTGCTGAGTATTTCTTACATTCGAATGAAATTACGAAATAATGCTTCATTATTTCTTCGGCAAATGATGTTGGTGTTCGTGGAATTCTTGAAAAACTTCGCAAGATACGAATGATATTATTTGAAAAGTTTCGAGTACATCGATGATGAAAGTGTAAAATCAAACATATATTTGAATAATACACTTGGTTTATTATGAAATAGAGTTTATTGAATTGAAGCAGAGATTGTAGTTAACGATAGTTAAGTTGCTGACGAAGGCCGTACATCATTGCATATTTGTAATATGAATTAACCGAGTAGTTAAGATTCACACATAATAGCTTAGCACGGAAAGATTTATTAGGGTTTAAAAATTTATATATATAAGATATACATATAAATCTTTCGATGGAAAATGAATTAATACTTCATAACTCGTTGATACAATATACGCGTTATTGATTTGTAATGATGTCCACAGTGATTTCTTGAACTGGCGGAGCTTGTGATGTTTAAGGTGCTGATGATTCTAATGATGTTGACAGTACTGACTGTGTTGATGAGGCTAAGGGTACTGTTGATGCTGTTGGTAAAACAAGTCTAGCTTGTAAATCGTACATCATTTTTGTCAGGGTTTCAATTCTTTTCTCTATCATCTCTCTCCACTTATCTGATCTATGGATAAGGCTGAAATAGATAATCTATAAGACTTTAGAGATTACATATTCGTCGTAGAAGATTTCTCCAATAAAGTTACGAATCAACACTTCATCATTTGTTGTTGTTGTTGATATTCCTTGGTATCTATAGGGCGTATGACGTTGATGCTCGTGGAACGGATTATGAAGTTGAGGTTTACGATGTGATTGTGGTTGGAGGTGGTAATGATACTGTTGACGTTGATGATGGTGGTACTGGTTATGCTGCTGATGCTGCTGCTGGTGTTTGTAACCTTTGCACCATGTTCTCCAAAACCACTACCCGAGCGCGAAGCTCGTTGACTTCTGCTAGTACACCGAGATGATTGGCGGTTGGAACGAGTGAATGAATAAGATCTAGAAGTTTAGATAATATATAATCATGGAGGGATACTCGGGAAATGAGGGAGAAAATGGTTTCTCGGATAGGTTCGCCAGTAAGTGCTTCAGGTTCATCGCCTAGAGGGAAATTTGGTGGATGGAAGGGATCACCTTCTTCTTGTCTCCAATGATTGAGGAGGCTACGAACCCATCCCCAGTTCATCCAGAATAGATGGTGGGAAATTGGTTGATCCATTCCGGTCACACTACTTTCAGAGCTTGAGTGGGATTCCATTTCCGAATCCGAGGAACTTGAACTAATGACGAATTCCATTTCGTACGATTGAATAAAGGATTTCTTGATTGAAATGATTTCCGGCTATCGGATAGTATTCTAATTACATAGAATATTTATATATATAGAGCAAAAGATTTCGTAGATTACGAAAGAATTTACGGAATATGTCAGGCAAAGTTTACAGTGACAGATACGTTAAGATATGATTTAGCAGATACGATAAGATATAAATTTTGTCTATACACTATTCATGCAATCAATGCAGTAAGATGTGTCTAGACTTAAGAATGATAAGCAGGTAATTTCCTAAGGATGATAAGTAGATGATTTTTGACACGAAATGATAAGCAAAACTTTTGACATGCAGACACGGTCGAAGTCCAGACTCACTAATGCATCCTAACAACTTATCAGTTAGACACACTAATGCAGACCTGGTTCGCTAAGACCACCGCTCTGATACCAACTTTAATAACCCGTCCTAATCTATCAGGACGAAGTCCACATCGTTTATAAACGAATCATAATAGTTGGTTACATCGCGAGGTATTTGACCTCTATATGATACATTTTACAAATATTGCATTCGTTTTTAAAATACAAACTTTCATTTCATCGAAGGTTGACAGGTTTGCATACCATTTCATAATATCCAAAACTATAACTGACCTAATCTGTCATTTATTTAAATATAATCTCTAATGAACTTCAACGACTAAAATGCAACATCTTTTGAAATATGTCATGAATGACTTCAAGTAATATCCTTAAAATGAGATAATGCACAGCGGAAGATTTCTTTCAAACCTGAGAATAAACATGCTTAAAAGTGTCAACCAAAAGGTTTGTGAGTTCATTAGTTTATCATAATCATTCATTTCCATCATTTTTAATAGACCACAAGATTTTCATTTTCAGTTCTCATAAATAAAAGTCCCATGCATAGAGACAAAAATAATCATTCATATGGATTGAACACCTGGTAACCGACATTCACAATATGCATATAAGAATACCCCCATCATTCCGGGATCCTCCTTCGGACATGATATAAATTTCGAAGTACTAAAGCATCCGGTACTTTGGATGGCGCTTGTTGGGCCCGATAGATCTATCTTTAGGATTCGCGTCAATTAGGGTGTCTGTTCCCTAATTCTTAGATTACCAGACTTAATAAAAAGGGCATATTCGATTTCGATAATTCAACCATAAAATGCAGTTTCATGTACTTGTGTCTATTTTGTAAATCATTTATAAAACCTGCATGTATTCTCATCCCAAAAATATTAGATTTTAAAAGTGGGACTATAACTCACATACTGTATTTTGTAGTAAAAATACATATAACATCAATGAACAAGTGTAAGGTTGGCCTCGGATTCACGAACGTATCAATATTGAGATTCAATATTACAGGAAAAGTACGTAGACGCGACGAAGATGATAAACACTATATTGACCTCACGAGCATACCCATGAACATTACCCATCACCTCCATAGCCATAACCCATAATTTCCTTAGCCCTATCCTACTCGCAAAACTTGTCTTGAAATAACCCGTTCATGACCTCGTCGTAATATTTTATGTATAATTCTTAATAATAATAATAATACTAATATTAATATAATAAGATTAATAATAATAATCTTTAAAAAAAAAAAAATAGGATTACTAAAATAAATAAATTGGTACGGAGTATGTAAATATAGCGAGATAGGTAATGGATCGAGTTCATAT
The DNA here is from genome assembly GCF_046630445.1 of Rutidosis leptorrhynchoides. NCBI lineage: Eukaryota > Viridiplantae > Streptophyta > Magnoliopsida > Asterales > Asteraceae > Rutidosis > Rutidosis leptorrhynchoides. The sequence goes on along the minus strand of NC_092338.1, from coordinate 284,307,142 downwards.
TTATATTCAAATTAGGTACCTACATTTCATTCATATGACAGCTCATTCGCACCAAAATCTTGCCGACACTCTTAACTTATAACTACTACGTACATAGTTATTATGTATATAATATTTTAATAAATAATATATTTAATCTTTAGAATTAATTAAATATTATATTATATTTACGCTCATGGTAAAAATATAATTTTTACAAAAATGACACGTACTTGGTCTCACAACTCATGTACCACTTTCGGTTTTTCAAGCGCACCCTCGTACGTTCGGAAAACTAGCCTTTTACGTTACGCGACGCGTACCCTTATTAATAATTTGACTTTCTCATCAACAAATTACTTTATAAAAAAATGTGACTTATATAATTGAGTGTTGTGGTCATTTACTTCTATAAATCAGTGTCTCGTTGTTTGTCAAAATATTTTATTTTAAATCAGGACTTTTTATGAATAGTTAAAATATATATTTTTAATTAAAATTGTAAATTTGTACCATATATATGTTTGAAATATTTATATAATAGTACTATATCTAGATTTTTGAAACTAACTATATTACAAAGTATAATTTAAGGTCGTTTACCAAATCGAAAGTAACGTTTACGCTTTAAACTTAATTTGATATAATTCCTTTATACACCAACGTTTATTTTAATTACCTTAAACTTTCTAAATAATATATCTTAATATTGATCAAATCAAATAAAGATGCTTCTATCGTTTACACAGCTAATTTTGAAATCATATATATATATATATATATATATATATATATATATATATATATATATATATATATATATATATATATATATATATATTTAATATTCAATAACACGTTTTAAATACACGTTGCAAGTTTAATTAAATCACGGACCGTTATCGTTTGAAATTTGTCAAAAGGTTTCTAGAAAGATTCTAACTTTTAAGATAACTTTAAAACCTTTATTCTTATTAAAATGGCTCGTTAATAATTTGTCAAAAGTGGTTTCAGATATTTGTAAAGTTATATTCTGTTTTAAAGAAGACGTGACATTTAAATCATATTACGTAATTTCTAAAATTCCTAATAATAAAAGATAACAATGTTTAACTTAATAATTACACTTTGACATGTTGTAAAATATAATAACATTTCGAAATATATCATAGTACGTTTGAAATTAAATAACTATTATAGAGCTTATCCTTCTAAAACTAATTATATTCAGATCGCATAATTTATTACTAGAACTTATGTTTATCTTAAATCCTTATAAGTTTGTGTTAACTTGTTTAATAAAAATCAAGTGTTACTATATCTATTAATTGTATTCAAAATCGCTCAATATATAAGTTCAATATACTTTGTCTATATATCTATATACACATTTCACATAACACGTTTTGTCACGTAATCGTTTATCTATAACGAATAGGTATAAAATCATACGTTTAATATTTCACTAACTTTTACAAGTCATAAAATAGATTTCTTAATATATTTACATGTCAATCAAACCGTTTAATATTTTGTTAATACTTCTTAAATTAACAATCATACATATGTATATATTCATACATATCTATTTACACATAATTGTTCGTGAATCGTCAAGCATAGTCAAAGGGTAATTGATTACATGAATATAGATTTCATAACTTTCGAGACTCAACATTACAGATTTTGCTTATCGTGTCGGAATCATATAAAGATTAAAGTTTAAATTTGTTCGGAAATTTCCGGGTCATCACAGATTTGTCAATATATATAAACTGTTATCACAAGAGTAGCCGACTTCGGTACAATGAATGCAGTGCCGTTGTCCTGAACACGAGGATAACTGTGGATGACACACCCACCTTTCAATAAATATGAAACAAGTTTATTCACCTTTGTGGGTAGCTCCATGTACAAATGGTCCGATCATTTCTCAAACCACCGTTCTGATGTTCCGATGTATATAGTAAAAAAAAAGAAGTTAAAAAAAAAGATTAAAAAGGAAAAAATTAAAAAAAAAGAAAAAGAAAAGAAAAAAGAACAGAAAAAAAGAAAAGAAAAAAGAAATAGAAAAATTCTATGTTTTTATTTATGTACAAAAGTGTAATTCGAGTGAAGTTTGTTGTATTATTTCGATACAAAAAAAAGTTAAAAAAAAGAAAAAAAGGAAAAAAATTTAAAAAAAAGAGAAAAAAATAACAGAAAAAAGAAAAGAAAAAAAGAGAAAAATTCTATGTTTTTATTTTTGCGCCAGTGGTCCCTCACTTTTAGTTAAGATATTTTTGAGTCGGTGGTCCCTTGTCTTAGTAAAAAGACGATTTTACCCTCACATGCATTGCACATGACAAGGTTAACGGAACTTTTTAACAGAAATTTGATGGAGGGACGCCAATTGCAAAATCAAAATAACTCAGGGACGCTGATTGCCAAATTAAAAACCGAGGGACCAAACTAGCTATTTGGGGTATAATAGATGGACCAACTGAGCAAAAAAGACTTATTATTATTATTATTATTATTATTATTATTATTATTATTATTATTATTATTATTATTATTATTATTATTAAGATTAATATTATTATTATTATTAATCTTATTATTATTAGAAGTACTAGTATTATTATAATTAGTATTATACATAAAATATTACGACGAGGTCATGAGCGAGTTATTTCAAACGGGTTTTTCGAGCAGGATAGAGCTAAGAAAATTATGGGTTATATCTATGGAGGTTATGGGTATTGTTCGTGGGTATTGTTCATGAGGTCAACCTAGTGTTTATCATTTCCGTTGCGTTTACGTACTTTCCTACAATATTGAATCACAATATTGATACGTGAGCATTCATATCTTATCTTTTATATATTAATAGTATATCCATGTTGAAACGATCCGCCCTAATCGAAAAGGACGAATACAATAACATATGATTACATCGCGAGGTACTTGACCTCTATATGATAATTTTACAAACATTGCATTCATTTTTAAAAGACAACCTTTCATTACATCGAAAGTTGACAGGCATGCATACCATTTCATAATATTCAAACTATAAATGACTTAATAATAATCTTGATGAACTCGATGACTCGAATGCAACGTCTTTTGAAATATGTCATGAATGACTCCAAGTAATATCTCTAATATGAGTAAATGCACAGCGGAAGATTTCTTTCATACCTGAGAATAAACATGCTTTCAAGTGTCAACTAAAAGGTTGGTGAGTTCATTAGTTTATCATAATCATTCATTTTCATCATTTTAATAGACCACAAGATTTCATATATTGTCACGCGTAACTCGCGAATTAAAATTCATTCATATGGATTGAACACCTGGTAACCGACCTTAACATGATGCATATAGAATATCCCCATCATTCCGGAACTCACATCGGACATGATAAATTGAAGTACTAAAGCAGTTCAAATTCTCTGACTGGGGCTTGTTAGTGCCCATAGATCTATCTTTAGGATTCGCATCAATTGGTGGCAATTATCATAAACACCAATTCTTAGGCTATCAAGCTAAAAAGGGGCATATTCGGTTCGATAATCCAACCATAGAATGTAGTTTTGATCACTTGTGTCTATTTCGTAAAGCATTTATAAAAACAGCGCATGTATTCTCAGTCCCAAAAATATATATTGAATAAGCATTTAAAAAGGGAGCAAATAAAACTCACAATACTGTATTTTGTAGTAAAAATACATATGACGGCATTGAACAAGTGTAGGGTTGGTCTCGGATTCACGAACCTATATCATTTGTATATTTATTAATATACATAATTGTAAGCGAATAGTTTTATATATATAATAATTTATTAGTTGTATCATTTTTATTTTAATGATATATATATATATATATATATATATATATATATATATATATATGTCTCATCAATTCTTTTTGTATATGGAAATACTGATTTAGTTATGTTATATGTCTTAATATTTTTTTTATATATATATATCAATTGTTTGAAAAATAGTTATTATAATAACACTAAATATGATAATCATTATAATACTGATAATGTTAATAATAATACTTATATTAATAATAATAATAATAATGATTTCAATAATTATAAATATGATAATGATACTAATATTAGTGATAAATATAATAAATTGTATTATGATAGTAATAATAAAACTAATAATACTTAATGTTAATATTTAGTGATAACAATAATAATAAAACTAATTATTCTAATAATCATATTCTAATGTTATTTATAATAACGGTGATCTTATTAATCATTTTAATACTAATGCTAATAATAATAATGGTAATACTAATAATAATAATAATAATAGTGATAGTAATAATAATATTAATAATAATGATAATATTTATAATAATACTTATGTTACTAATAATAATAATGATACTTATACTGGTAGTAAAATGATATCATTTATATTTTTAGATGATAATAATAATATTAGTATCAACATAAATAATAATAAAAATCATATTTGTAACTATAATCTTAATATAATAATAAATGGAATTTCTATCATAATACCTATATTTGTAATAATAATAATTATAATAACATTATTCTTAATTATAATCATCATGATAAATGATAACTAATAATAATAACATCATAACACTAATAATAATAATCTTCATAATAATATTAGTGAGACGACCCATCCTAATCCATCTGGACGAAGTCTTCAACATTTGGTTACATCACGAGGTACTTGACCTCTATATGATACATTTTACAAACATTGCATTCATTTTTAAAAGACATACTTTCATTACAACGAAAGTTGACGGCATGCATACCATTTCATAATATATCCAACTATAATTGACCTAATAATAATAATCTTGATGAACTCAACGATTCGAATGCAACGTCTTTTGAAATATGTCATGAATGACTCCAAGTAATATCTCTAAAATGAGCAAATGCACAGCGGAAGATTTCTTTCATACCTGAGAATAAACATGCTTTAAAGTGTCAACCAAAAGGTTGGTGAGTTCATTAGTTTATTATAATCAATCATTTTCAATATTATAATAGACCACGAGATTTTCATTTCCATTTATCATAAATATACGTCCCATGCATAGAGACAAATATAATCATTCATATGGATTGAACACCTGATAATTGACATTAACAAGATGCATATAGAATATCCCCATCATTTCGGGACACCCTTCGGACATGATAATTTCAAAGTACTAAAGCATTCCAAATTCCAGAATGGGGGTTGTTAGTTCCCGTAGATCTACCTTTAGGATTCGCGTCAATTAGGGGTGCACTAATTCTTAAAATTAGTGATGTTCCCTAATTCTTAGATTACCAGGCTAAAAGGGGCATATTCGGCTTCGATCCATTCAACCATATAATGTAGTTTCGATTACTTGTGTCTATTTCATAAAACATTTATAAAAGTGCATGAATTCTCAGTCCCAAAAATATATATTGTAAAAGTATTTAAAAAGGGAGTAATGAAACTCACGATACTGTATTTTGTAGTAAAAATAAATATGACGACATTGAACAAATGCAGGGTTGGCCTTGGATTCACGAACCTATATCATTTGTGGATATATTAATATAGGTAATCGTAATCGATCAATTATATATATATATATATATATATATATATATATATATATATATATATATATATTTGTTATTAATAATATTCTTGTTATACTATATGTTATTTAGAGAAATTTAATATATTTAGTTTATATGTTTTATATAACTATTATTTATCATTAGTAATAAAAACTATATATTAAGGTTTAGTATATATTTATATATTAATTGATATATCTTAACTAATATATTTTTTTTTAGTAATAAAAGTAAAGCATAATGTATTTTTATATAAAAGTATATATTTATGATAATATTGTTAGTTTTAGTGATAACAAAATAATAATATTTTTTTAAGGATAATAATAATGATAATAAGTTTAATAATAATAATACTAATGATTATATTAATACTAATAATGATAATATTTATAATACTACTTATATTACTAATAATTATAATAATATTCTTATTTATAACTATAATCATAATAGTAATAATGATAACTAATACTTGCATGACAAAATTTATAATAATAAATACATTAGTAATGTTAATAATAATAATAATAATAATAATGGTTTTACTACTTATAAAAATACTAATGATAATAATATTCCTATTACTTATATTTATAACTATGATATTAGTAATAATAATACTTAACAATAACAATAATAATCATAATAATAATAATGATAATAATAATAGTAATAATAATAAATAATAATAATAATAATAATAATAATAATAATAACAAAATAATGATAATATATATAAAACTACCTTCAAATGAGTCTTTTAAAAAATATGCATCAAGCCGGGCTCGAACCCGTGACCTCCCGTTAACGCACATACACCCATAACCACTCGTCCATTTTCAATTTTCTGAATTTATATCCTCCTAAATTTTTATAACCCACCTTATATTCGCTCATCTTCTTCTAAACTTAATTCGATCAGAGATGACTTAATAATCAAAACAACCCATTCTAGTTTACTTCAAAACTCGTATTTGAAATAAAAACAAAGCATTTGGGAAAATTTTAATTGACAGAAATCAAAAAGGAAAAAAAATTGTATCGGCAGTAAGAACTCTTCAAAGATAACTCAATTCTTGATTTTGAATCTCAGACCATTTTAACTTAAAATTACAAAATGAAATTTATAGTAAATCTTTCATAGAAACTTCTCAAATCAACAATTAAACTTAAAACATAAAATCAAACTCCAATTTTTTTTCAAGAACAGTTCATTTGACTTTTTAAATAAGAAGTTTGACTCAGAAATTCGAATTCAATACAAAGAATTGGAACCTTATATTTTGCAGATAGTTCGTTCAAAGGATTCCTGACAAAACAGCATTTACACATTTTGGAAATTATTTCGAATTTGAGGTGTTGATAAAAATGTATAAGAACAGGGGTACCGATGTTTTTCTTTGAGTTTTCTGTTTGAATTCATCATCTTGAATTGGTTGTAATTGATAGTAGAGATTAGGAAAAAAAATGATTGTGTGAAAAACATGTAGCACTCTTTTGTTTTATAATCAAATTGGTGTAGACAGAAAGGGATCGAGTAGTACAGAAAACAGATAAAGAGAAACTAAAAGCTGTAATTGATGTTACTGACTTTTTTGTTTTCATAGTGATCTGATATCGATGGGTAGACGATTAGAGACAGAAACAAACTTGTGATACAATTTGATTAGAACATGAAGCTGACTTTTATTCCTTTGCTGTATAAATCTGTGTATCTGTATTCACATCTATATACGGAGTAGATTTGTATTACATATAGAAACGGAGTATATCTGTGATTCGATTTTTGACATATTACTTAGATCAGAGACAGGAAAAATTCGCTATCTAACAGAATTTGTATATGTTTGCACGATTAAATCAATAAACAAGTATAAATATATTAATAATAATAGTAATAATAATAATAATAATAATAATAATAATAATAATAATAATAATAATAATAATAATAATAATAATAGTAATACATTAATCATAATAATATTAATATTAATAAAAACAATAATACTAATTATAATAATACTAATATTATTAATAATAACAAAAATATTAGTAATAATAATACTATAACAGTTTATACATATCAAATTTTATACTAATATATAATATTATCAATAATCCTAATTAATATTTAAAATAATAATAATATTACTATAACAACTTATAATTTAAAATTTAATATATTACATTTTATTAATTATGTGATTTTTAAATATTACCTAATATATATAATAATACATATTAAATTTTTACTAATTGTACATTATATATATAAATTACAATATACATGTAATTTTAATTATGTTTAGAAGTCCTATATATATACATCTTTATTATTTACTTTATTATTTTATTTAGTTCTAATATTTCAATTGTATTTTATTATTTCACAGCATTATATATATTTATACTTATTTTTATTTATCTACATATATACATATTTCTTTACAAACAATTGTTCGTGAATCGTCAGAAATAGTCAATGGTCAATTGTTAAATGAATTCATTAAAACAGTTCAAAAAATTTTTGAGACTCAGTATTACAGACTTTGCTTATCGTGTCTGAAATATATGAAAGTTAAGTTTCAATTTGGTCAAAAATTTTCGGGTCGTCACAATACCTACCCGTTAAAGAAATTTCATCCCGAAATTTGATAGAGATCATCATGGCTAACAATAAAAATGTTTTCCTGGCGAATATGATGTAATGACCCGTCCAAATCCATCTGGACGAAGTCTTCAACAGTTGGTCCCATTGCGAGGTTCTGACCTCTATATGCCATGAACGACTCCATGTAATATGAGCAAATGCACAGCGGAAGATTTCCTTCGTACCTGAGAATAAACATGCTTTAAAGTATCTACCAAAAGGTTGGTGAGTTCATAAGTTTATCATAAAACAATAAAATTCATCATTTTGATAGACCACAAGATTTAAAAGCTGCATGGTACAAATGGGCCCGAATCCTATACCCACCTGTAATGTACATGCGATATCCTTTTAATACAGTACACATTTCTAGTTTATGAAATCCATTTTTCATAAATCATAGTAACCGTACACTTATCTTGTGCACAAAAATAACATACACAGAACCTGTGTATAAAATCATTCTCTCGATATATAACATTCACATCAACTGGTGGCAATTATCATGTCCACATAATTCAATGGTGGCAATTATCATGTCCACATAATTCAATGGCAATTATCATGTCCACATAATTCAATAGTGGCAATTATCATGTCCACATAATTCAATAATAATCCGCAGAATTTCTGTCTGCATAATAATTCATTCGAGAAATGTTTTGCTTGTGTCTATCTCGTCAAACATTTATAAAAGCATTTCATGTATTCGCAGTTCAAAATATATTTCAAAAGCATTTAATAAAGCAGTTGTAAAAACAGCGCATGTATTCTCAGTCCCAAAAATATAAAGAGTAAAAGGGAATCAAATGAACTCACAAAACTGTATTTTGTAGTAAAAATACATATGAGGTCATTTAACAAGTGTAGGGTTGACCTCGGATTCACGAACCTATATCATTATATATATATATATATATATATATATATATATATATATATATATATATATATATATATATATAAATATATATATATATATAAATATATATATATATATATATATATATATATATATATATATATATAAATACACGTAATCGTAATCGATCAATTATATATATATTTTTGTTACTAATAATATACTTATTATAATATATGTTATTCAGATAAATTTAATATATTTAATTTATATGTTTAATATATAACTATTACTTACCATTAATAATAAAAACCATATATTAAAGTTTAGTATATATTTATATTTTAGTTGATATAGCTTAACTAATATCTTTTTAGTAATAAAAGTATAGTGTAATGTATCTTTATATGAAAGTATCTATTTATGATAATATTGATAGTTTTAGTGATAACAAAATAATAATTTTATAAGAATGATAATAATGATAATAAGTTTAATAATAATAATAATACTAGTGATTATATTAATAATAATAATGATAATAATATTTATATACTACTTATATTACTAATAAAAATATTCTTATTTATAACTATAATCTTAATAATAATGATAACTAATACCTACACGACAAAATTTATAATAATAAATACATTGTTAATGTTAATAATAATAATAATAATAATAATAATAATAATAATAATAATAATAATAATAATAATAATAATAATAATAATAATAATAATAATAATAATGGTTTTAATACTTATAGCTATGATAATAATAATAATAAGCATTATACTACTAATAATAACATTAATATCAATAACAATAATAATTCTCATAGTAATAACAATAGTAATAATAATCACATAAATGATAATCAAAATAATAATAATAATCATAATAATCATAATAATAATAATAATAATAATAATAATAATAATAATAATAATAATAATAAAAATAATAATAATAATAATAATAATAATAATAATAATAATAATAATAATAATAATAATAATAATAATAATAATAATAATAATAAAACTACCTTAAAAGGCCTTAAGAAAAATAACTGCTCGCCCGCGGGTTCGAACCTGCGACCTCTCGTCCACCCAAAACTCCCTCAAACCATTACGCCATTTCAGTGTTTCTAAATTAAATCATAACCCATTTATATATATATATATATATATATATATATATATATATATATATATCGCGTTCTTTTTGTCTCAGCCCATGAATACCACTGAATTCGGCCCAAGTTTCTAACCCAGTCCATCTTCTTCTGATAAATAAAAATATTGTGGTTGCTTGGGTTTGAACCCAGGACCTCTCGCTCACCCGCACCAACACCTAACCATCACGATACTGAATGCTTTTCTGATAATCTTACAACTATAATTAATTAACTCGTAAATTATATCTCTCTTCCTTTCATCTCCACCAATTCATTATCATCATCATCTTATCATCTTTGTTATCTATCATTTATCATCTCAGAAGTAACATCAGCTCATTATCATCTTCACCTCCATCACCTCCTTCACCATAACATCACTATTTCACAGGATCATCTCATCATTATCATATTAGTTATCCTCATCGACATCTAAGCCATCATTATCATTGATCGTATAATCATTCATGTATCATCATCATCATCTTCAACATCATTATAGATTTTCAAAAAAAAAAATACGGTGGCAACAACAGCAAAACAATTCGATTGTACAGCTGTTACAATCAGCAAGTTTAAGAGAGTTTGAAATGGTTCTAGTTGCAGCGATTATAAAAGAAAACATAAATATAAACAGAAAAAAATGAGAGAAAGAGTTAGAGAGAGAAGTGATCGTGGGTGTTTGATGGTAATCGGTTGTTCACGGTTGTCAAGGGTGGTGGGTTTGGTGATTACAATGGCAGCAAGTACAGTTGTGTTTCTAGGTTTCACGATGGTGTGAGGGAGAGAGAGTTAGTGAGAGAGACAAATATATATAATGAAATACGACAGTTTGTTATGGTTGTCAATGGGGAATCGTTTTTCGTCGGACAGAAATAGTTAACAAAGGAAAAGAAAATAATAATGATGGTGGTGGCTCTGCAAGTGGTTGTGTTATGGTAGCGATTGAGGTGATATGATGGTAGTCGAGGGGTGAGGTGGTGTGGCGAGGAAAACAGGAAAAAGAATGGATGTACCATTCGAATAATAACAAGAATACAACATAAATGTGGTGGTTCATGGTGGTTTGTGATGATGGAGGTGGCAGCGATGATGGAGTATGGCGGTTGTATAGCGGTGAGAGGTGGTGATAGAGATTTGGTGATGGAGCTTGGGGTTTTCTTTCTAGTGATATCCATCTGCATATATGTACATTGTATATATATAAAAGTAACATAATTTATAATTTATTAATATTATAATATAATTCTTATATCACAAGATTAATAAACGTGCACCCACAACAGTTTTCTACCGACAGTTTATCCCGGATGGCTATATCGGGTCCATTGCTAAACAGTTAACGTATAAAAGTGTCTCTAAAAATCCCAAATTTTTAGAATAAATATATTTAATTATTTCACTCATTAACTGTTTGAAACCTGATCAAAAATGCTCAATAAATATTTATTTTCTGTTCCAATTAATATGTACGGAGTACTAATATTTAAACTTAAAAAGGTAAAAATATTTTTATCAAACCTAAAATCTTCGTAATCAATTTACAGTTCAATTTTTATTTTCAATCTTCTTAAACACGTATTAGAACTATATGAACACTGGCGAAATGCCAACCGAGTTTTACTGAAGTTTACTATTTAAGCTCGAAATCATTCATTTTCAATATACACATTATATATATATATATATATATATATATATATATATATATATATATATATATATATATATATATATATATATATATATATATATATATATATATATATATATATATCAAATCTTAATTAACAAGTTTAAGTAAATAAATATATTGATTTTATTCTTTTAAACAACTAAATATAATGTTATATATATACAAGTAATATTTATATATATATTTTTATATATATTATTATAATCTATAGTTTCCATTTATCGCATTTTATTTTATTTATTGCAATATAAATCTTAATAATCATAATATTCTAAATTATATTTCAAATTGTAAATACCTATACCTATTTAAAGTTATATGTTATCTATTTACAAATCGTTGTTCGTGAATCATCTGGAATGGTCGAAAGTCAAACGAACATATGAAACAGTTCAAAATATTTGTGACTCAACATTACAGACTTTGCTCATCGTGTCGAAATAATATAAAGATCAAGTTTAAATTTGGTTGGAAATTTCCGGGTCATCACAGTACCTACCCGTTAAAGAAATTTTGTCCCGAAATTTGAGTGTGGTGGTCATAGCTAACAATAAAAATATTTTCATGACGAATACGAGCTGATAAATAGAGTTTTATTACTGTTGAGTAATATGGACAAGATAATTCGACTACTCGAAGAGTACGAGTGAAGCTATCACAAAAGAGTGAAATGAGAAAATAAAGTTTCGTCATAACTTTTACTGGTCATGGTTGAATTTAGAAAATAAGGTGCGTCTTAACTTTTGACGTAAAGGGTTGAATTCCGGAATTCAAGGGATTTAAAGAAAATCTTCGTAATCAGATTTTGATTCTTAACGAAATTAGAATCCTCCCTAGTTAATTGCGATGATCTTTTTCGATTGCTCCGTCGGATATTTAACTATAACTCCACCCTCTTTGTTTTCCTTTGGAGTTCCATACTTTTGTTTTCTCTTCCCGAATTTAAGTCAAGCGAATAATGGTTCAGAATTCGTAGGTATGAATTTTCGATTAAACATGATTAATGTTCTAAGAGAGATTGTATTAGCACGATCTTGATTGGTTAAATAATCAGAATTCAAGAGAAAAGATAGAATTTTCAAAAAAAATGTTCTTGATATGTTTAGAGATTAGATAGAATGTAAGAGTCGTGTAACATGGCACATGATGACGTTATGGTCTGTGAATCATCACGTTTCATTAGAAACTCAGCATGACTTACTGTAATATAATCACATTGATCAAGTGTCATTATATTATACTAACTCATGCTTCAGTTCCCAACACTACTTCAAAATCATTCATAATTCAAACTCGAATTTTAAAGAATTTTAGAAACTAAAGTAGTTTCCTCTATGATGTAATATAGATAGCACGAAGAGATAAATAATTTCGGACGAGAATATTTATAAAAATATCTTCAGAAATATCGAAGATATTTATGATGATATTTTGGAATTTCTAAGTTCGATGGTTGATGAAGAAAGATTTTTCCGCAAGATTTTAACATGAGTGAGGAGCAAGATATTCGCTGAAGATTTCATTGGATATAGAATTACCTGGATTCTTTGAATATATGGTATGGTCTTAGTATTTGGCCTTGGTCTCCTTCATGGTTTGTTCAATCTGTTTTTTTAGCAGCAAATTTTCTATCGAGCGTTCATATCACTCCCTTATTTATCATCAAACTTTTTGGCCGTTTAGACCATCTACAATTTTTCTGTTTCCTCCGCATTTAATGCTACGATATTTGAATCGTCGGTTATTAATCCAAGGTGGTTCAGGAGAATTGTGTTTTTAGATGATTAAACGCTGATGGTACTATGGTGGAATATAAAAGGTTCCCCAGTAACAATAAAAGAGTACGCATATATATCAAGGTTATAATAAGGTTGTTTCGAACGAAAAGTTGAAGTTGACTTGCTGAAGCTATGATAAAATTGGCTAATTGGAAAGAGAGTTGAAATGTTATTTTCGGTAATAACAATGCCAAAGGAGCTAGAACAGACACGTGTTAAACGTTTACACAGGTTCCGAGTGTTTTCAGGTGCATAACTATATGCATCAATCTCTTCTTCCGTAGTTGAAGTGCGGTTGATTCATTCTCTGGATTGAGGTGTTTTCAAGAATCATGAAAGGTTTGTATGCAGATTGTAATCGTCAAGATACAATTGAGGTTTAAGATGAAATCAAGTGGCAAACTTGAAGAATTGTTTAGTTTCATATGTTATAATCAATATTTTAATTCATTTTAATTGTCCAATGTTGGTAGTCTACAGTTACTAGTCAACAGTTAGCAATTCAATAATTCATAATAATATCCGAATTAATTAATACGTATCGTGACCCGTGTACATGTCTCAGACTCGATCACAACTCAAACTATATATATTATTGTAGAATCAACCTCAACCCTGTATAGCTAACTCCAGCATTACTGCATATAGAGTATCTATGGTTATTCCAAATAATATATATAGATGCGTCGATATGATATGTCAAAACCTTGTATATGTGTCCCAATATTTAAAGTGCGTAAAATAAATAACAGAAATTAAATGACGATAAATAAAGTGCGTAAAGTAAATAACAGAAATTAAATGACGATAAATAAAATTGTGATAATTAAATTGCGATAAATAAACTGCGATAAATAAAATGTAATCAGTTAGCTAGGAACAGTTAGCTAGGAACAGTTAGTGTGGATTCTTAACAAAAATTCTCTCATAGTTAATTTGTTTGTTTCTAACAAATTTTATTTTGTCCAATGTTTTCTTCATTATGCCACTTGTTGGATTCTGATAAATCAAAATCCAAATATGAAATTGGATGAAAATAATTATTCTGCGGTGAACGGGTTCGTATATCTGTGAATGTAGGTAGGATAGTAAATGACTGTTGAATCAGATGAGAAGAATGTACAATGTAACTTATTAATGTGAAATCTAAATATTCCTCGGTATTACCTACCCGTTAAAATATTTTCACCATTAACAGTTTGTACAGAAGAATTTTTAATTACAATCTTTATGAAAACATATATACACATATATATTTTCTTCAGATGTAATCATGGATTTAATGAGTTAATATGATATTAATCTCATTTGATTTTCGGTTGGAACTAGAATGAATAATCTCTAAAACTTTAAAGATTACATAATCGCCGTGAAGAACGAAGATAATAGATGTACAACGATACGTAGAACGATGATTATACTCGAAGTACAGATGGTGATATTGTGGCATGGATTGTTGATGATACGGGTGCTGTTATTGATGGTACTGTTGGTGCCGGTGATGTTGCTGAAGCTGGTAGGTTTTGCACCATATTTTCCAAGGCTACAACTCAGGCGCGAAGCTCGTTGACTTCTTCTATTACTCCGGAATGATTTTTGGTCGGAACGAGTGGATGAATAAGGTCTAAAATGTGAGATAGTATATGATCGTGACGAGATACTCTGAAAATGAGAGAGAAAATGGTATTACGAACAGGTTCGCCGGTAAATGCTTCAGGTTCATCACCAAGAGGTGAATTCGGCTGGTGGAAAGGGTCGCCTTTCTCTCGTTTCCATTGGTTAAGTCGACTACGAACCCATCAGATGAATTGGGGATGGCTGATTGGTTGATTCATTCTGGTGACGCTGCTTTCGGAGCTTAGGTGAACATCCATGTCGGAATAGTTGTCGGAATAACTATCGGAATAGCTATCGAAATATGAGGGACTCGAACTTGTTGAGGGATTCATCTCGTACAATCAGATGAAGGATTTTTGAAAAAGAAATAGATTATAAGATGTAGATTAGTACCCTGCAATACATAATTTACATATGCATATATAATACTAAAATCCCAAAAGTTACGGAGGAATCTACGGAAGCTGTCAGGCAACGGTAATAATAACAGATACACTAAGATATGAATTTATCTATACACTGTCTATGCAATAGAGGCAGTAAGACATGTTTAGACTTTAAAGATGATAAGCGGGTAATTTCCTAAGGATAATAAGTAGGTAATTTTCGACACGAAATGATAAGCAAAACTTTTGACATGCAGACACGGTCGAAGTCCAGACTCACTAATGCATCTAAACAACTATCAGTTAGACACACTAATGCAAGACCTCGTTCGCTAAGACCACCGCTCTGATACCACCTGTAATGACCCGTCCAAATCCATCTGGACGAAGTCTTCAACAGTTGGTCCCATTGCGAGGTTCTGACCTCTATATGCCATGAATGACTCCATGTACTATGAGCAAATGCACAGCGGAAGATTTCTTTCGTACCTGAGAATAAACATGCTTTAAAGTGTCAACCAAAAGGTTGGTGTGTTCATAAGTTTATCATAAAAAAATAAAATTTATCATTTTGATAGACCACAAGATTTAAAAGCTGCATGGTACAAATGGGCCCAAATCCTATACCCACCTGTAATGTACATGCTATATCCTTTAAATACAGTACATATTTCTCGTGTACTAAATCCATTTTTCATAAATCATAGTAACCGTACACTTATCTTGTGCACAAAAATAACATACACATAACCGGTGTATAAAATCATTCTCCCGATATATAACATTCACATCAACTGGTGGCAATTATCATGTCCACATAATTCAATGGTGACAATTATCATGTCCACATAATTCAATAGTGGCAATTATCATGTCCACATAATTCAATAATAATCCGCAGAACTTCTGTCTGCATAATAATTCATTCGAGGAATGTTTTGCTTGTGTCTATCTCGTCAAACATTTATAAAAGCATTTCATGTATTTGCAGTTCAAAATATATTTCAAAAGCATTTAATAAAGCAGTTGTAAAAACAGCGCATGTATTCTCAGTCCCAAAAATATAAAGAGTAAAAGGGAATCAAATGAACTCACAATACTGTATTTTGTAGTAAAAATACATATGATGTCATTTAACAAGTGTAGGGTTGACCTTGGATTCACGAACCTATATCATTTATATATATATATATATATATATATATATATATATATATATATATATATATATATATATATATATATATATATATATTAATACACGTAATCGTAATCGATCAATTATATATATATTTTTGTTACTAATAATATACTTGTTATAATATATGTTATTCAGATAAATTTAATATATTTAATTTATATGTTTAAATAACTATTACTTACCATTAATAATAAAAACCATATATTAAAGTTTAGTATATATTTATATTTTAGTTGATATAGCTTAACTAATATCTTTTTAGTAATAAAAGTATAGTGTAATGTATCTTTATATAAAAGTATCTATTTATTATAATATTGATAGTTTTAGTGATAACAAAATAATAATTTTATAAGAATGATAATAATGATAATAAGTTTAATAATAATAATACTAGTGATTATATTAATAATAATAATGATAATAATATTTATATACTACTTATATTACTAATAAAAATATTCTTATTTATAACTATAATCTTAATAATAATGATAATTAATACCTGCACGACAAAATTTATAATAATAAATACATTGTTAATGTTAATAATAATAATAATAATAATAATAATAATAATAATAACAATAATAATAATAACAATAATAATAATAATAATAATAATAATGGTTTTAATACTTATAGCTATGATAATAATAATAAGCGTTATACTACTAATAATAACAATAATATCAATAACAATAATAATTCTCATAGTAATAACATTAGTAATAATAATCACATAAATGATAATCAAAATAATAATAATAATAATAATAATAATAATAATAATAATAATAATAATAATAATAATAATAATAATAATAATAAAACTACCTTAAAAGGCCTTAAGAAAAATAACTGCTCGCCCGCGGGTTCGAACCCGCGACCTCTCGTCCACCCAAAACTCCCTCAAACCATTACGCCATTTCAGTGTTTCTGAATTAAATCATAACCCATTTATATATATATATTGTCTCAGCCCATGAATACCACAGAATTCGGCCCAAGTTTCTAACCCAGTCCATCTTCTTCTGATAAATAAAAATATTGTGGTTGCCTGGGTTTGAACCCAGGACCTCTCGCTCACCCACACCAACACCTAACCATCACGCTACTGAATGCTTTTCTGATAATCTTACAACTATAATTAATTAACCCGCAAATTATATCTCTCTTCCCTTCATCTCCACCAATTTATTATCATCATCATCTTATCATCTCAGAAGTAACATCAGCTCATTATCATCTTCACCTCCATCACCTCCTTCACCATAACATCACTCTTTCACAGGATCATCTCATCATTATCATATTAGTTATCCTCATCGATCGTATAATCATTCATGTATCATCATCATCTTCAACATAATTATAGATTTTTTAAAAAAAAATATGGTGGCAACAACAGCAAAACAATTCGATTGTACAGCCGTTACAATCAGCAAATTTAAGAGAGTTTGAAATGGTTCTAGTTGCAGCGATTGTAGCAGAAAACATAAATATAAACAGAAAAAAATGAGAGAAAGAGTTAGAGAGAGAAGTGATCGTGGGTGTTTGATGGTAATCGGTTGTTCACGGTTGTCAAGGGTGGTGGGTTTGGTGATTACAATGGCAGCAAGTACAGTTGTGTTTCTGGGTTTCACGATGGTGTGAGGGAGAGAGAGTTAGTGAGAGAGACAAATATATATAATGAAATACGACAGTTTGTTATGGTTGTCAATGGGGAATCGTTTTTCGTCGGACAGAAATAGTTAACAAAGGAAAAGAAAATAATAATGATGGTGGTGGCTCTGCAAGTGGTTGTGTTATGGTGGCGATTGAGGTGATATGATGGTAGTCGAGGGGTGAGGTGGTGTGGCGAGGAAAACAGGAAAAAGAATGGATGTACCATTCGAATAATAACAAGAATACAACATAAATGTGGTGGTTCATGGTGGTTTGCGATGATAGAGGTGGCAGCGGTGATGGAGTATGGCGGTTGTATAGCGGTGAGAGGTGGTGATAGAGATTTGGTGATGGAGCTTGGGGTTTTCTTTCTAGTGATATCCATCTGCATATATGTACATTGTATATATATAAAAGTAACATAATTTATAATTTATTAATATCTATTACATCATATAAATCATGAAATTATATTCAACGTGTCAGGCCATTAGCAGTTTCTAATCTCAATTGCCGACATGTTAATCACTCTCCTAATTACAATTAACACCTAATCATGCCACGATGTCTAAGTAAAAAAAATAAAAAATGAACGTACTTTCAGTCTTCTCATTCGTCTCTCCAACCCACCCAATACAAACCCTAAATCCCATCGGTCGTCGTCTCTACAACCATCAAATACAAACCCTATATCTCAACTGATTCAATCGAAAAAAAAATCAAACACAAGTCTAAATTGATGATTTCATTTCTAGGATTCCATTTCCTCCTTCAGTCGATTTGATCGATGAAAGATACAAGGTGAAAATTAGGGTTTGAGGCGATTAACGTCAAATCGTCCTCCATCGTCTCCCCCTGTCGATTAGCGGGTCATAACGATTATTAAGGTATGAATCGATTCCCTTTGTTTTATATTTCTGATTTTGTAGCATCTTTTCCATTTGTTACTTCTACAATGGATTGTTTAATTTTTAATTATTTTTTTGCGTCTCTTTAGTGTTTTTATGAGATTTTTTGAAGTATTAATTAATAAATAAATTACTGCTTATGATGCAGAATTTGAAAATAGTTAGTTTAAAATGTCAAATTCTGCAGTAATGGACTTTCTGGGTTTGCATCTTAAGTTATTTGTGGTCCTTAGGTGAATGGAAACTCTTAAATATTGAGTTTCTAAATGTCTGTATTTTTTTTCCTTTTTGGTAGAGATATGGGTATATTGTGCTAATCATGTTTGAGATGATGGAATGTTCAGCTAACTTTTTTCTGGATCTATGATTTATTTATAACTTTGATTAACTTGAAATTAGGGTTTAAGTTTTTATGGAATTGTTTGAAGTGTTGATTGTTAATCAAATTTGTGCTTATTATACAGAGCATCAAGATAACATAATGTCTTATTGACTATATGCAAATTATGCAATATCAGTTATGCAATATTTCAGATTTCGTATTTGATATAATGGTAAGTGATTGACTATATGCAGACTCACCATTTGATTGAGATAACATTATATTTTTTGTAGATTTGGTTTGTACTTAATTGGTTGGTACATGTTTCATGGTTATGTGGATTTGATTTTTACTTATATGGCATTCCAATTCAAATGTGTAGGTACATGTTTCATGGTCATGTAGATTTTGTTAGTACTTATTTGTTTCACCGGATATTAGAGAAACATCATGGTTCCTTGAATTTGGATAGGTGACTGTCGGCATCTGTATTCAGTCTCTGACTCAATTCTATTGAAGATCAGGTTAGGTTTATTGCATATTCGTATTCCCTTCTGTAATTTTTGATATGATATGCCAGTTTTATTTTACTACTTGTGTATATGCTGAGGTTATCTCACAAATTTTGTACATGTACCATTAATAATACTATGGTAAGTGATTGGACTTTGTTGTTACTGAATGTGTGTATTGTGTCATAAGAGAATGAAGATTTAAGGGTTGAAGGAGAAAGATGGAAGAAGGCAGCGTGGGAAATAACATAGTGAAGTCAACGTCATCGCTATCCTTTCTTCACCTCCTTTGTTTCTTCACCTCCTTTCTTTCTTTACCTCCTTTGTTTGATACTTAGTTACAACTATTACTTAACTTAGTCGCCAACTAATTATTATTTTATTTTTGTTATTAATTTTGTGTGCAAAAAGGTCGGTATCATGCGCTTGAGAAAGCACACAGATTATATCAAAGCTTCACTGGTCGTGGTGTTTGACAGTTTAAAACAGCGCTTCAACAACTATTAGAGTGTGTACATAAATTCTGCATCTAAGTTCTTTAACTTACAATTGTGAAATATGATCAGGTTCAATATTTAGTTGTACTGAAATCTGGTAAGTATTCTAACATTCGTTTCAAAAGTTACATACATTACATTTTTCAACTATATAAATCGGTATACGTAATTTTATGGAATTGAGGTAGTATCTGTTATATCAACTGTGGCTTTACTGATACATGAGTTTAAATCAATATGCGCATCATAAACCAGTCTTTGTTACTATGAAGTTCACTTTATTAAAAGTTTGGATTTGAGAAATTGTAATGTATGCAGAGTGGGTTTGGTATAAAGGGCATTAAACTAAATCACAAGTTGCAGCTGCTTCAGGTTCACTCTTTTGAGACTCGACAAGTCGTTTTGTCAAGGTAATTCTTGACCCTAATATAGTAAGTTATGTTTAGTCTTTGTAGGTGTCGTTTAATTAAGAAGAAGTTGACTGGAATATCAAGTATCGTATTGTTTAGACACCAAATTTAAGGTCTATTCTAAAGAAGTGGCTTCTACACAATGCATTTGGTCTTTTATTTTAAGATATTGAGGTTTTTTTCCATACCATTTATTTATTCTTTCTACATTGAGTTACGGTATCACTCGGTATAGATGGTTAGTTTGTGATCACCCTTAAAATTAAAGAATCTTTTGCGTATTGCTCGGATGCAGGGGCTTGGTAGCAGGTTACCAAGAAAATGGCTACAATATGATACCTTTTTCAAGTTCAGTGTCGAGATAGGTACAACTACGCATACTCTCAATGTGAACTATAAGTGGTAAAACGGGTGGTTTGGTAATAAATAAAAATGGGCAGGTTATTAACTAATAGCAAATAAAAGTTTTTATTAACACGATGATTATCGGTTAGAAACTAATTTGTTCGGATTCGAGAAAGGTACAATTACACATACATGTAGCCATTTATTTTTTATCTAAGATGTTGACATATTTGCTTGTCTTGATACTGAATTTTTGGGCACACGAATGTTCAGACGGGTTTTAGCACTCCATGTTATATCACCAAATCAGTAAATTACAATTACTCGAAGTTGTAATTATGTTCTTAAGAGCTAGGGGTTATTAAGTATTGAGTGTGCTACATAAGATTCATGCTTTATATGATCTATTAGTTACACACATCTGAATCCATATGAATGAAGTTGTAGTGAATCGATGACCAAATTCAGTCATTCACTATTACACGAATGTTATATCTTCTAATATTATAATCTTTTATGCATATTACAAATTGTTTATTTAATTTAATTATAAAATTATAGATGGTATGGATTATAAAGTTCGTACTTTGGTTTTAGTAGTTCTATATGTTAGTCAACTATATTTAATGTTTATGTTATTTGGGATCTATTTGGAAAATAATAACATTTTTTGATAAAGTCAAAATAATCACACCTAACCATGCCTTGGTATCAAAAAACATCGCCATCGCCCAATTGCATCCATACATCGTCGCTAAAATAGTTTTATTTGAAATGTATTGCAGGGCTATCAACAAGCAAACTCTTATTGATGTTTTCCGCAGTTTTAACTCTATTACGCAGTCTGAAAGCGGATGGTTTACATTCAATTTGCGCCATGGAGTTGTCACAACCCCCAAGGCTTCTCTTGGAAACTGGCGCAGATCTTTCTTCTTTATTAAAGTTGAAGCACTACGCGGATATCAAGGCCTACTTTGTTAGACAACAGAGCTGAAACAAAGTGCGCTTGAGCGTAATGATCTTAATGAGATCGGCGAAGAATTACTAGCAGGAGTTAAGAATGTGCACTTGGAGGCTCACATATGGGGTCAACTATGTAAAGATTGAGTTGTGTTCGTCCTACATATCAAACTTCTTTTTGACTAAATTTAGGTAACTTTGTCTAATATGGTTATCTATATTTTTGTTTAATTTAGTTTTTTTTAATCAGAAAGATTACAAGTTCATAACTATACTCTTGAAAGCTCACATATTATCTCTTTATGATCACGTGATGTACTCATTTTTTACCACATGTGAATAAATTTGAGTGGATAAAATTTTTGTATACACGGAAGACTTAAAACAAAAACATTAGAGGTGGCTCAATACTTTAAATTATATTATTTTTAGTGATATGGAACAAGTATATGATGACTTTTTGCCTATAAATAATACATTGTTACATTGTAATTTTATTTATTAACAGCGTTTACGTCATTAATCAGTATCAATATTAAGTTTTTCGCATAATACTTTTTAGAACTGCTGTGCAACGCACAGACTCATGTTTACAAAAATTAAAAACTTTAAATGATATAACATTATATGTTTATTTGATGCACAACAACAACGGTACTTGTGACACTGTCCGTATAATATCGTTAATTCATATACAATTTTTAAATTCAATATATTGTTTGCGGATGAGTACCCGTGCAACGCACGGGCTCATAAATCTAGTTATAATATAATTCTTATATCATAAGATTAATAAACGTGCACCCACAACAGTTTTCTACCGACAGTTTATCCCGGATGGCTATATCGGGTCCATTGCTAAACAGTTAACGTATAAAAGTGTCCCTAAAAATGCCAAATTTTTAGATTAAATATATTTAATTATTTCACTCATTAACTGTTTGAAACCTGATCAAAAATGCTCAATAAATATTTATTTTCTGTTCCAATTAATATATAAGGAGTACTAATATTTAAACTTAAAAAGGTAAAAATATTTTTATCAAACCTAAAATCTTCGTAATCAATTTACAGTTCAATTTTTATTTTCAATCTTCTTAAACACGTATTAGAACTATATGAACACTGGCGAAATGCCAACCGAGTTTTACTGACGTTTACTATTTAAGCTCGAAATCATTCATTTTCAATATATATATATATATATATATATATATATATATATATATATATCAAATCTTAATTAACAAGTTTAAGTAAATAAATATATTGATTATATTCTTTTAAACAACTAAATATAATGTTATATATTTACAAGTAATATTTATATATATATTTTTATATATATTATTATAATCTATAGTTTCCATTAATCGCATTTTATTTTATTTATTACAATATAAATCTTAATAATCATAATATTCTAAATTATATTTCAAATTGTAAATACCTATACCTATTTAAAGATATATGTTATCTATTTACAAATAGTTGTTCGTGAATCGTCGGGAATGGTCGAAAGTCAAACGAACATATGAAACAGTTCAAAATATTTGTGACTCAACATTACAGACTTTGCTCATCGTGTCGAAATAATATAAAGATCAAGTTTAAATTTGGTTGAAAATTTCCGGGTCATCACATATGAACTGATAAATATAGTTTTATCACTGTTAGGTAATATGGATAAAACAGTTTGTTTATGCGAAGTGTACGAGTGAAACTATCACAAAAGTTTGGAACCAAGAAATAGAGATTCGTCTTAACTTTCGACGTAATCACGTTTGAATTTATGGAATTCAAGGGATTTAAAGAAAATCTATGAAATCTATAAGATCTGATTCTTCGAGATTTAAGGAAATTAGGATCTCTATAATTAAATGCGATGATCTGTCCCGATTACTACGTCTGATATTTCCATTATAAATTTACCTTTTCCGTTCCATTAGTTTTCACCACTTCTATACTCAATTCCCAAATTGAAAAGATTGTGAAAATGCTTAATCCAGTTCTGATCCTTGTCCTTATCCTGACTATCGTAACAATCATTCTCCTTTTCCAACTTCCACCGGAGGAATCTGTTTTCTTCTACTTCGCCCATGGTGTTATAGTGTTTTTAATTCTCCCGTGTTTTTATGTTGCGATAAACATTGACATACACGGTTTGTAATTTATGTGTTGTTTTCGGGCTTTATATTTTCTCTTATATTTTGGAGCTCTTTGCCTTTTTATTCTCTTCTCGACCTCTAGTAAAGTGAGTAATGGTCCAGAATTTGTAGATATGAAGTTTCGAATGAATATAACTAATGTTCTAAGAGAGAAATTGTAATAGCACGATCTTGATTCGTCATTGTTTTTATTGATGACATTTTGATCTACTCCAAGAGTGAGGAAGAACATGAGAAACATTTGCGCATGATTCTTGAACTCTTAAGAAAGGAACAACTTTATGCTAAATTTTCTAAGTGCGAGTTTTGGCTCAAAACCGTACAATTCCTTGGACATGTTGTTGATAAAGACGGGATACATGTCGATCCAGCTAAGATTACAGCTATTCAGAACTGGGAGATACCAAAGACTGCGAAGCATATTCGCCAATTTTTGGGACTTGCCGGTTACTATCGAAGGTTTATAAAAGATTTTTCTCTCATTGCTAAACCTCTTACGAAGCTAACTCAAAAAGGGAAGAAAATTGAGTGGTCCGAAGAACAAGAATCTGCTTTCATGATTCTAAAGGAGAAATTGACCACAGCCCCGATTCTATCTTTACCTGAAGGTACTGACGACTTTTTTGTTTACTGCGATCCTTCGAAGCAAGGCTTTGGTTGTGTTCTAATGCAACGTGAAAAAGTTATTGCCTACGCATCTAGACAGTTGAAGAAACATGAAGAGAAGTATACCACACATGACCTTGAGTTAGGTGCCGTGGTATTTGCATTAAAGATATGAAGACATTATTTGTATGGTACCCATTTTACGGTGTACACTGATCATAAAAGTCTTCGACACATCTTTGATCAAAAACAACTGAACATGAGGCAAAGCCGATGGCTCGAGTTATTGAACGATTATCACTGTGAGCTGAAATATCATCCTGGCAAGGCGAATGTAGTTGCCGATGCCCTTAGTCGGAAAGACGATGTTAAATGTGTTCGTGCTCTAAATCTGAAAATCAAATCAAATCTTATCTCACGAATCTGTGAAGCTCAATTGGAAGCTATTAAACCGACACTTATCGAAGGTGAAGGACCCATTGGTTTTGAGAACCAACTTCAAGTGAAAGCTAATGGTACACGGTACTTTGGAAATAGAATTTGGGTTCCTCGTTTCGGTAATCTCCGTGAACTATTCTTGGATGAAGCACATAAAACTAGATATTCTATTCATCCCGGTTCCAGTAAAATGTATCACGATGTGAAGCAATTCTATAGGTGGCCTAACATGAAAGCCGACATTGCTAATTATGTTAGTAAGTGTCTTACTTGTTTGAAGCTCAAGGCCGAACATCAAAAGCCTTCTGGTCTGTTGACACAACCCGATATTCTGCAGTGGAAGTGGGAATGTATCACTATGGACTTTGTTACTAAGTTACCTAAGACGTCGAACGGTAACGATACTATTTGGTTCGTAGTTGATCGTCTTACTAAATCTGAACATTTCATACCGATCAAGAAAACCGACAAGATGGAGAGATTAGCACAGCTTTATATTAAAGAAATCGTCTCACGTCATGGTGTTCCTATCTCGATTATTTCTGATCGTGACAGTCGATTTGTTTCTAGATTCTGGAAAACTTTATAATCTGCTCTTGGAACTCAACTCGACATGAGTATAGCTTATCATCCTCAAACTGATGGTCAAAGTAAACGACTATTCAAACCATGGAGGATATGCTACGTGCTTGTGCAATCGATTTCGGCAAAGGATAGGATAGACATCTACCTTTGGTTAAATTTTCTTACAATAATAGTTATCACTCCAGTATTAAAGCTGCACCTTTTGAAGCTTTATATGGACGGAAGTGTAAATCCCCTCTATGTTGGGATGAACTTGAGGACAGACATTTAACTGGTCCTGAAATCATTCACGAAACCATCGAAAAGATCGTTCAAATTAAACAACGTTTAGAAACTGCCCGTAGCCGACAAAAGAGCTATGCCGATAGGAAATGAAAAGACATCGAATACCAAGTTGGAGATAAAGTCATGTTGAAAGTATCCCCTTGGAAAGGTGTTGTCCGCTTCGGTAAATGAAGTAAACTCAGTCCACGATATGTCGGACCGTTCAAAATCACTGAAAGAGTCGGTCCCTTGGCATACCGATTAGAACTACCAACCGAACTCAGTCAAGTACATGATGTGTTTCATGTCTCAAATCTTAAACGGTGTCTTGCTGATAACACACTCGTTATTCCTCTGTATGATGTCCGCATTGATGAGCAAATGTACTTCGTTGAAGAACCTATAGAAATCATGGAAGGAGAGGTCAAACAAACGCGTAAAAGCAACATACCTATCGTTAAAGTCCATTGGAATTCGCGTAGAGGCCCGAATATACCTGGAGCGCAAAGACCATATGAAACGGAAATATCCCCATCTCTTCTCAACTGCTGATGCAAACGAGGAATCTACCTAAATACTTCGGGACGAAGTTTTCAATAACGGGGAGGTACTATAACGACCCTCATTTTTCCATTCTATATTTCTCATTTTTCCATTCTATACTTTTACTTATTAAATGCCCAATAAAATAATTAAACTTAATAATTAAACTCTAATTGATAAAAGTAAAGCGTTAAGAATTATAAAATACGATAATTAACTTTGTGCATTAATTGACAAGTTAATGAAAATAATAGGTTAATAAACTTTTGTGAGTAAATAAATAACTTTAAAACTTGTGTAATTAAAATAATTAAATGAGGATAATTAAGGATTCATTTAAGCAAATTAAAGTACAAGGACTAAAGTGAAAAATCACAAACCCTAACCCTAAAAGCCCTAGCCGATTTTAGGGAGGGTAAAATACCCTTTTTGCCCCTCAAATTTTTGGCCCAAATCACCAACCCTAACCCCTTTTCCAAGCTAAATTGTTCCCTAAGTAATTCCTTATTAAACCCTAATTCTAGAATCCTCCTATCCTCACTATAAATAGAGACCTAACCTAACTCATTCCATGTACCAAATCATAATTACATCTCTCCCAAATCTCTCTCCCTCCCTCTCTTATTTTCGGCCAAAATCGAAAACCCCCACCATCATCACCATCGAAATCCACCACCACCTTCAAGGGATTTCCAAGTGAGCTTCGAGTTGTTCTTCGTGTTCTTCAAGGATCTTCAAGGGTTTCTTTAAGATTTTCAAGACTTTGATCTTCAATCTTCAAAGTGTTCATTTTTTCTTTGTTAATCTTCTTGGATCTTCAAAGGTATAATATAAAACCCTAAACTATTTCCATAATTCTTTGATCTTTGTTTTAATCTATATTCATAAACATATAAACATAAGAACAAACCTAGATCTATACATGTAAGAAAAAAAAAAGTAAATATATATGTATGTATATGTGTGTCGACTAGAAGAAAAAAAAAAGGGAAGGAAACTTTGATCTTTGAAACCCTAGATACAATTAGGAGATTTGTTAGTGTTAATTAAAGAAACAAAATAAACCTATATATATATATATACAAATCGACATATACATATATATACATGTAAAAAATAAATTTTTATATACATATATATATACACGACATTATATACATATACTAGAACCCTAAACCCTAATTTAAACTATACTACTTTAATCAAAACCCTAGTTATATTAAAAACCTAATTAATTATTAAACCCTAATTCATTAAACCTAACCCTAATTATTTAATACCACTTCAATTATTAAAACCCTAATCATTACCTAATCATTACTACATTAAATAAAACCCTAAACCCTAATTTATGAAACCAACACAACACAACACAAAACCCAATACCACATAAGTGGTGTATGGGGGTGGTGAGATGTAGACAATCTTTCCCCTATCCGGGAATAAAAACAAGTCATTTCTCCACCAAAGAGTGAAAACACTCTCAAAAGTAGAGAAAGTTATCCCTCTCTCTATTTGGCGGATAGAGAGATTGATTCCGAGTGGACCTCCGGCCAATAAGTAGTAAAAAGTTTTTTTTTATAAAAAGCTAATTATTTAATTGCTACTTTAATTAACTAACCCTAATTAATGAAACCCTAATACAACTTATACTATTAATTAACATGTATACACTATTACTATTACTAACACCTATAACCTACTACTTATATTATAACAGATAAAAACATTTTGGGATATGTATTAGAGATGTATAGATCTTCGAACTTTCTTGACGAATGGTTTCTACGAAACTCTAGGCGGAAGGGTTTGGATTTTCGATTTAAAGGGTCCTATAGCTCAAGCCCCTAGACCTGAAATGGCCATTCGAAGAGAAAATGGTGATTGGAAGCTTATCTAATAAGGCAAGTATCCTAAAATGGAAAACACTCTTAAAGTAGAAACTTTCTAGTTATAGAAACTTACTAAGATAAGAAACCTACTAAAAGTGGAAACTTTCTAAAAATAGAAACTTACTAGGAATGGAAACTTGGTAAAACGAACTATACTTAAAACACTGTCATACTTAAACATTTACTTAAGCATGGGCAAAAACACTTACTACTCTTAAATATCATAGGTTGACTTTTCTGCTCACTCGTCCAACTTTATATTCCGAGGAATAACTAGCTCTCTCTCTCTACTAAGGTGAATTCATAGGCCCTCTTACTATTGCGCAACTTATTTACTTTAATTCTTGGGGTGAGACACATGCTGTTTTTACATTTTATAATTTAGACACAAGTACCAACTGTTAAAACTATGCTATACCCGGCTATGTCCAACTAAGTCCCTACAGTGATATTTTTAATTGCTGCTTGCATGCTTAATTATTGGGGGTAGGCCTATCAGGAGTAACGACCCCGATACATTTGACTAAGTCTTTGTATTACTTAATAATGAAATTAAACTGACAAGTATAAACGATAACTTGTCTTGGGGCAAAAACGTTTAGTCTAAATATCACGTATTGGCATAACTTTTTGATCCTGTGGGAGATCAACCTTACAAACTAAATCTTGTGGTCTAAAACAACGGTCAAACTTTTGTTAAACCTATGAACTTCACTCAACCTTTTTGGTTGACACTTTATCATGTTTTGTCTCAGGTGCTGTTTGATTCAAACTCTTATACTTACTGCTTATGTGATGCTACTTGGACATAGGATCAAGAGATATCGCATTTATTACTATTGCATTAAACATTTACTTTATTCCTTTGTAGCGACATTTCATTTTCCGCTGCGTACTTATTAAAGTTAATTTTCTCATTTAGTTTTGTTCTCGTTTATTATAATATGTTGGTATATTTTGATATTAAGTCACATTTCACCCAGGCCCATAACTGGGGGTGTGATAGATTGGTATCAGAGTATAACTAGGCTGTTGTAGAGAACCAGGATTGCATTTTTATGTGTGCCTTATTTACTAGCTAGGGTGCCTTAGCAATCTAGGAAACTATAACCTTTCCTGCCTTAGACTTTAAAGCACTTACGATTGCTCTATAATCTTAACATTTATGCTTTCCTAAACTTGACTAAAAGATTCTAATCAAAGTCTCTTTCCTAATGATAGGATGTCAAGCTTAAGCATTAATAAAACAACTCTATTCAAGCCAACCGAAGAGTATACTAAAGGGTCTTCCACTGAAAAATCAGTCCAAAGTCCACCTTATGGCTTTGGTGCTCCTCGTTCACCAAACTATAGTCCAACTGCTTCTCCTGAATTTCACCCAACTCAAGGATCTGAAAGCGAAGGAGAAAGCCCTGCTGATTCTGCTGACTCTGGCTCTTTTCACTCATTGGTGCATAAACCGATGAGTAATCCCGAACGGGATGCTCTTCAAGCTCTCCCTAACTACGACAGCGACTACTCAAATTACGAACTTGAAGAAGAGCCTATTGAAGAATCGTCTGAAAACTCAACTCTAAAGAGAAAGCAACCCGAACCCGCTACCAGTCCAATATTCTGTAATAACGAGAAGCACGTAAGGGTGAAGTCTGATATCATCAACCTTCAAAGTAGCTGTGAGAAGAATAGGAAGTTTAGCAGATGTCATGTTTCTCGAATAGAGGTGCGTCTAAACAACCTAGAAAAAGAAAACAAAATCTTGAAGGAAATTATCAAAGAATCTCTCGAATCTCAAACCGAAAGGCTAGAGAAACTTGTGAAGGATAACATGGAAAAAGTGATGAAGCATTTTGAGGACGAGAAGAAGAAATATGAAGACTATTTCAATCTTAATATTCTTTAGTTATCTTTCCTATTTTTCCATCTATGTAAAGGCTATGCCTTAAAACTATTTCTATTTCCGAATCGTGTATTAAAAAGGCTTATTTAATGCCTTGTTCCTTAATAATATAAAGTGTTTTAGATATATCATGTGATATCAATACTTTATCTTATTCATACTTGTAATTGCTCAACCCTATAATTTGTTAACTTATCCGACTTATGTTCACTTATGTAGCGACATCATGGTTCGTCCAGCTGCACCTACTATTAACAATATCGTTTTGACTACCGAGCAATTCCAACAGTTAATCACTACCGCACAAGGCAATGCCTAAGCTAATAATGTCAATCCTCAACCGAAACCTTGTTCCTACAAGGATTTTTCAAACTGTCACCCTCCTGCGTTCAAAGGAAATGAAGAAGCTGTCGAACTAGTTCCCTGGTTCGAGAAGATGGAATCTATTTTCTGTATTTGTAACTGTGGTGATGACGATTGAGTAAAGTATGCCACTAGCTCACTGGGTGGTAATGCTTTAAATTGGTGGTCTGCTCATGCCAAGTCTGTAGGAATTGATAATGCTAATGCAATTCCATGGGACGAACTCAGAAGCATGATGGTCAACAAATTCTGCCCGAGGAGTCAAGTTCAGAAACTTAAAGCTGGGTTCTGGAAACTCAAGGTCAAGGGTACTGATATTGAGAACTACACCAATCGTTATCTAGAACTTTCTACTCTATGTCCTGAGATGTTTCCTACCGAAGCTAGAAGAATTGAGCGGTATATTGAAGGTCTTCCCGAGGATGTTCAAGGGAATGTTATAGCTGCCGAGAAAGTTACTCTGGATGTTGTGATTTTTATGGCACAAAATCTGATGTTGGCTAAGAGAAGAAGAGCGTCGGCTAATAAGCAGGTTAAAACTAAGGGTAATGATGGTAAGAGGAAGTTTGAGCCATCTCAAGGTTTGATTCATAATGTTAGTAAGAAGCCTGCGGATGGTACAAAGTCGAATTATAAGGGTTCCTATCCTTTCTGTATTTGTTGTGAGAGGCATCACCCGGGGCAGTGTACTGCTGTTTGTGCATTGTGTAAGAAAGTGGGACACATTGCTAAGACGTGTAAGACTCCTCCAAAGGATAAGGCTATTGTTCCAGCCAAAGCTCCTCCTACTTGTTATACTTGTGGAGAGAAGTGACACATTAGTCCAAATTGTCCTAAGAAGAAGGATAATCCCGCTACTGGAGCTAACGCTACTGCTGCGAAGGGTCGTGCATTTGTTATTACTGCTGGTGAAGCTCTAGATGAGGATGAGGTCATCACGGGTACGTATCTTGTCAATAATTGTTATGCAACTATTTTATTCGATACTGGTGTCGACAGAAGTTACGTGTCTAGTGATTTTTGTACCCTATTTACTGAAAAGCCTCAACCCTTAGAAACTAAAAGATTAGTAGAAGTAGCCAATGGAAAAGTCATGCAAGTCGATAAAATCTATAAAAACTGCAACCTAATCTTAGCCGATATGGAATTTAAGATAGACCTTTTGCCGGTCGAGCTCGGAAATTTTGACGTCGTAGTTGGAATGGATTGGTTACGTCCATTACATGCTGCTATCATGTGTTACGATAAAACTGTTAATGTTCCATTGGGAAGTGGAGAGACTCTCATCATCCAAGGTGAAAAGAGTGGTTCCAATCTCAACATCATCTCCTGTATTAAAACTCGCAAATACCTTATGAAAGGTTATCCAGCTATTCTATCCCACGTTAAGATGATTGAATCGAAGGAAAAGCGTATTGAAGATGTACCAGTGGTTAAAGACTTTCCCGATGTGTTTCCCGAAGATCTTCCTGGTCTTCCACCTCCTCGACAAGTTGAATTTCAAATTGATTTAACTCCTGGTGCTGCTCCTATTGCTAAAGCTCCGTATCGTTTAGCGCCCTCCGAGATGAAGGAATTATCCAACCAGCTCCAAGAACTATTGGATAAAGGTTTCATTCGTCCTAGCTCGTCCCTATGGGGAGCTCCTATTCTGTTTGTTAAGAAGAAAGATGGTACGTTAAGGATGTGTATTGATTATCGTGAACTTAACAAGCTTACTATCAAGAACCGTTATCCGTTGCCCGCGTATTGATGATTTATTCGACCAACTTCAAGGGTCAAGCATCTATTCAAAAATTGATTTAAGATCTGGTTATCACCAACTCCAAGTCAAGGAATCCGATATTCCTAAGACTGCTTTTCGTACTCGATATGGACATTATGAATTCTGTGTCATGCCTTTTGGTTTGACCAATGCACCTGCTGTGTTCATGGATCTTATGAACTGTGTTTGCAAACCCTATCTCGATAAATTTGTCATTGTTTTCATTGATGACATTTTGATCTACTCCAAGAGTGAGGAAGAACATGAGCAACATTTGCGCATGATTCTTGAACTCTTAAGAAAGGAACAACTTTATGCTAAATTTTATAAGTGCGAGTTTTGGCTCAAAACCGTACAATTCCTTGGACATGTTGTTGATAAAGACGGGATACATGTCGATCCAGCTAAGATTACAGCTATTCAGAATTGGGAGATACCAAAGACTGTGAAGCATATTCGCCAATTTTTAGGACTTGCCGGTTACTATCGAAAGTTTATAAAAGATTTTTCTCTCATTGCTAAACCTCTTACGAAGCTAACTCAAAAAGGGAAGAAATTTGAGTGGTCTGAAGAACAGGAATCTGCTTTCAAGATTCTGAAGGAGAAATTAACCACAGCCCCGATTCTATCTTTACCTGAAGGTACTGATGACTTTGTTGTTTACTGCGATGCTTCGAAGCAAGGCTTTGGTTGTGTTCTAATGCAACGTGAAAAAGTTATTGCCTACGCATCTAGGCAGTTGAAGAAACATGAAGAGAACTATACCACACATGACCTTGAGTTAGGTGCCGTGGTATTTGCATTAAAGATATGGAGACATTATTTGTATGGTACCCATTTTACGGTGTACACTAATCATAAAAGTCTTCGACACATCTTTGATCAAAAGCAGCTGAACATGAGGCAAAGCCTATGGCTCGAGTTATTGAACGATTATCACTGTGAGCTGAAATATCATCCTGGCAAGGCGAATGTAGTTGCCGATGCCCTTAGTCGGAAACACGATGTTAAACGTGTTCGTGCTCTAAATCTGAAAATCAAATCAAATCTTATCTCACGAATCTGTGAAGCTCAATTGGAAGCTATTAAACCGACACTTATCGAAGGTGAAGGACCCATTGGTTTTGAGAACCAACTTCAAGTGAAAGCTAATGGTACACGGTACTTTAGCAATAGAATTTGGGTTCCTCGTTTCAGTAATCTCCGTGAACTAGTCTTGGATGAAGCACATAAGACTAGATATTCTATTCATCCCGGTTCCAGTAAAATGTATCACGATGTGAAGCAATTCTACTGGTGGCCTAACATGAAAGCTGACATTGCTACTTATGTTAGTAAGTGTCTTACTTGTTTGAAAGTCAAGGACGAACATCAAAAGTCTTCTAGTCTGTTGACACAACCCGATATTCCGCAGTGGAAGTGGGAATGTATCACTATGGATTTTGTTACTAAGTTACCTAAGACTTCGAACGGTAACGATACTATTTGGGTCGTATTTGATCGTCTTACTAAATATGCATATTTCATACCGATCAAGGAAACCGACAAGATGGAGAGATTAGCACAGCTTTATATTAAAGAAATCGTCTCACATCATGGTGTTCCTATCTCGATTATTTCTAATCGCGACAGTCGATTTGTTTCTAGAATCTGGAAAACTTTACAATCTGCTCTTGGAACTCAACTCGACATGAGTACAGCTTATCATTCTCAAAATAATGGTCAAAGTGAACGAACTATTCAAACCATGGAGGATATGCTACGCGCTTGTGCAATCAATTTCGGCAAAGGATGGGATAGACATCTACCTTTGGTTGAATTATCTTACAATAACAGTTATCACTCCAATATTAAAGCTGCACCTTTTGAAGCTTTATATGGACGGAAGTGTAAATCCCCTCTGTGTTGGGATGAACTTGAGGACAGACATTTAACTGGTCCTGAAATCATTCACGAAACTACTGAAAATATCGTTCAAATTAAACAACGTTTAGAAACTGCCCGTAGCCGACAAAAGAGCTATGCCGATAGGAAATGAAAAGACATCGAATACCAACTTGGAGATAAAGTCATGTTGAAAGTATTCCCTTGGAAAGGTGTTGTCCGCTTCGGTAAATGAAGTAAACTCAGTCCACGATATGTCGGACCGTTCAAAATCACTGAAAGAGTCGGTCCCGTGGCATACCGATTAGAACTACCAACCGAACTCAGTCAAGTACATGATGTGTTTCATGTCTCAAATCTTAAACGGTGTCTTGCTGATGACACACTCGTTATTCCTCTAGATGATGTCCGCATTGATGAGTAAATGCACTTCGTTGAAGAACCTATAGAAATCATGGAAGGAGAGGTCAAACAAACGCGTAAAAGCAACATACCTATCGTTAAAGTCCGTTGGAATTCGCGTAGAGGCCCGAATATACCTGGAGCGCAAAGACCATATGAAACGGAAATATCCCCATCTCTTCTCAACTGCTGATGCAAACGAGTTTTCTACCTAATAACTTCGGGACGAAGTTTTCAATAATGGGGAGGTACTATAACGACCCTCATTTTTCCATTCTATATTTTTACTTATTAAATGCCCAATAAAATAATTAAACTTAATAATTAAACTCTAATCGATAAAAGTAAAGCGTTAAGAATTATAAAATACGATAATTAACTTTGTACATTAATTGACAAGTTAATGAAAATAATAAGCTAATAAACTTTTGTGAGTAAATAAATAACTTTAAAACTTGTGTAATTAAAATAATTAAACTAGGATAATTAAGGATTCATTTAAGCAAATTAAAGTACAAGGACTAAAGTGAAAAATCACAAACCCTAACCCTAAAAGCCCTAGCCGATTTTAGGGAGGGTAAAATACCCTTTTTGCCCCTCAAATTTTCGGCCCAAATCACCAACCCTAACCCCTTTTCCAAGCCAACTTGTTCCCTAAGTAATTCCTTATTAAACCCTAATTCTAGAATACTCCTATCCTCACTATAAATAGAGACCTAACCTAACTCATTCCATGTACCAAATCATAATTACATCTCTCCCAAATCTCTCTCCCTCCCTCTCTTATTTTCAGCCAAAATCGAAAACCCCCACCATCATCACCATCGAAATCCACCACCACCTTCAAGGGATTTCCAAGTGATCTTCGAGTTGTTCTTCGTGTTCTTCGTGTTCTTCAAGGATCTTCAAGGGTTTCTTCAAGATTTTCAAGACTTTGATCTTCAATCTTCAAAGTGTTCATCTTTTCTTTGTTAATCTTCTTGGATCTTCAAAGGTATAATATAAAACCCTAAACTATTTCCATAATTCTTTGATCTTTGTTTTAATCTATATTCATAAACATATAAACATAAGAACAAACCTAGATCTATACATGTAAGAAAAAAAAGTAAATATATATGTATGTATATGTGTGTCGACTAGAAGAAAAAAAAGGGAAGGAAACTTTGATCTTTGAAACCCTAGATACAATTAGGAGATTTGTTAGTGTTAATTAAAGAAACAAAATAAACCTATATATATATATATATATATATATATATATTATTAAACCCTAAACCCTAATTTAAACCCTAATTTAAACTATACTACTTTAATCAAAACCCTAGTTTAATTAAAAACCTAATTAATTATTAAACCCTAATTCATTAAACCTAACCCTAATTATTTAATACCACTTCAATTATTAAAACCCTAATCATTACTACATTAAATAAAACCCTATATTACTAAACCCTAATTTATGAAACCAACACAACACAATACAAAACCCAATACCACATAAGTGGTGTATGGGGGATGTGAGATGTAGACAATCATTCCCCTATCCGGGAATAAAAACAAGTCATTTCTCCACCAAAGAGTGAAAACACTCTCAAAAGTAGAGAAAGTCATCCCTCTCTCTATTCGGCGGATAGAGAGATTGCTTCCGAGTGGACCTCCGGCCAATAAGTAGTAAAAAGTTTTTTTTAAAAAAACTAATTATTTAATTGCTACTTTAATTAACTAACCCTAATTAATGAAACCCTAATACAACTTATACTATTAATTAACATGTATACACTATTACTATTACTAACACCTATAACCTACTACTTATATTATAACACATAAAAACATTTTGGGATATGTATTAGAGATGTATAGATCTTCGAACTTTCTTGACGAATGGTTTCTACGAAACTCTAGGCGGAAGGGTTTGAATTTTCGATTTAAAGGGTCCTATAGCTCAAGCCCCTAGACCTGAAATGGCCATTCGAAGAGAAAGGGGTGATTGGAAGCTTATCTAATAAGGCAAGTATCCTAAAATGGA
Organism: Rutidosis leptorrhynchoides; assembly: GCF_046630445.1. Lineage (NCBI taxonomy): Eukaryota > Viridiplantae > Streptophyta > Magnoliopsida > Asterales > Asteraceae > Rutidosis > Rutidosis leptorrhynchoides. Next base: position 284,269,694 of record NC_092338.1, on the reverse strand, counting down.
AAATACTCTTAAAGTAGAAACTTTCTAGTTATAGAAACTTACTAAGATAAGAAACCTACTAAAAGTGGAAACTTTCTAAAAATAGAAACTTACTAGGAATGGAAACTTAGTAAAACGAACTATACTTAAAACACTGTCATACTTAAACATTTACTTAAACATGGGCAAAAACACTTACTACTCTTAAATATCATAGGTTGACTTTTCTGCTCACTCGTCCAACTTTCTATTCCGAGGAATAACTAGCTCTCTCTCTACTAAGGTGAATTCATAGCCCCTCTTACTATTGCGCAACTTATTTACTTTAATTCTTGGGGTGAGACACATGCTATTTTTACATTTTATAATTTAGACACAAGTACCAACTGTTAAAACTATGCTATACCCGGCTATGTCCGACTAAGTCCCTACAGTGATATTTTTAATTGCTGCTTGCATGCTTAATTATTGGGGGTAGGCCTATCAGGAGTAACGACCCCGATACATTTGACTAAGTCTTTGTATTACTTAATAATGAAATTAAACTGACAAGTATAAACGATAACTTGTCTTGGGGGCAAAAACGTTTAGTCTAAATATCACGCATTGGCATAACTTTTTGATCCTGCGGGAGATTAACCTTACAAACTAAATCTTGTGGTCTAAAATAACGGTCAAACTTTTGTTAAACCTATGAACTTCACTCAACCTTTTGGGTTGACACTTTAGCATGTTTTGTCTCAGGTGCTGTTTGATTCAAGCTCTTATACTTACTGCTTATGTGATGCTACTTGGACATAGGATCAAGAGATATCGCATTTATTACTATTGCATTAAACATTTACTTTATTCCTTTGTAACGACATTTCATTTTCCGCTGCGTACTTATTAAAGTTAATTTTCTCATTTAAAGTGTCAACCAAAAGGTTGGTGAGTTCATTAGTTTATTATAATCAATCATTTTCAATATTATAATAGACCACAAGATTTTCATTTCCATTTCTCATAAATATACGTCACGTGCATAGAGACAAAAATAATCATTCATATGGATTGAACACCTGATAATCGACATTAACAAGATGCATATAGAATATCCCCATCATTCTGGGACACCCATCGGACATGATAATTTCGAAGTACTAAAGCATTCCAAATTCCAGAATGGGGGTTGTTAGTTCCCGTAGATCGGCCTTTAGGATTCGCGTCAATTAGGGGTGCACTAATTCTCAAAAATAGTGATGTTCCCTAATTCTTAGATTACCAGGCTAAAAGGGGCATATTCGGCTTCGATCCATTCAACCATATAATGTAGTTTCGATTACTTGTGTCTATTTTGTAAAACATTTATAAAAGCGCATGTATTCTCAGTCCCAAAAATATATATTGCAAAAGCATTTAAAAGGGGAGTAATGAAACTCACGATACTGTATTTTGTAGTAAAAATACATATGACGACATTAAACAAATGCAGGGTTGGCCTTGGATTCACGAACCTATATCATTTGTGGATATATTAATACACGTAATCGTAATCGATCAATTATATATATATATATATATATATATATATATATATATATATATATATATATATATATTGTTATTAATAATATACTTGTTATACTATATGTTATTTAGAGAAATTTAATATATTTAGTTTATATGTTTTATATAACTATTATTTATCATTAGTAATAAAAACTATATATTAAGGTTTAGTATATATTTATATATTAATTGATATAGCTTAACTAATATCTTTTTTTAGTAATAAAAGTATAGCATAATGTATTTTTATATAAAAGTATATATTTATGATAATATTGTTAGTTTTAGTGATAACAAAATAATAATATACTTTTTTTTTATAAGGATGATAATAATGATAATAAGTTTAATAATAATAATACTAATGATTATTATTAATACTAATAATGATAATATTTATAATACTACTTATATTACTAATAATTATAATAATATTCTTATTTATAACTATAATCATAATAGTAATAGTGATAACTAATACTTGCATGACAAAATTTATAATAATAAATACATTAGTAATGTTAATAATAATAATAATGGTTTTACTACTTATAAAAATACCAATGATAATAATATTCCTATTACTTATATTTATAACTATAATGTTAGTAATAATAATAATTAAAAATAACAATAATAATCATAATGATAATAATGATAATAATAATAGTAATAATAATAAATAAATAATAATAATAATAATAATAACATAATAATGATAATATATATAAAACTACCTTCAAATGAGTCTTTTAAAAAATATGCATCAAGCCGGGCTCGAACCCGTGACCTCCCGTTAACGCACATACACCCATAACCACTCGTCCATTCTCAATTTTCTGAATTTATATCCTCCTAAATTTTTATAACCCACTTTATATTCGCTCATCTTCTTCCAAACTTAATTCGATAAGAGATGACTTAATAATCAAAACAACCCATTCTAGTTTACTTCAAAACTAGTATTTGAAATAAAAACAAAGCGTTTGGGAAAATTTTAATTGACAGAAATCAAAAAGGAAAAAAATTGTATCGGCAGTAAGAACTCTTCAAAGATAACTCAATTCTTGATTTTGAATCTCATACCGTTTTAGCTTAAAATTAAAAAACGAAATTTATAGTAAATCTTTCATAGAAACTTCTCAAATCAACAATTAAACTTAAAACATAAAATCGAACTCCAATTTTTTTCAAAAACAGTTCATTTGACTTTTTAAATAAGAAGTTTGACTCAGAAATTCGAATTCAATACAAAGAATTGGAACCTTATATTTTGCAGATAGTTCGTTCAAAGGATTCCTGACAAAACAGCATTTACACATTTTGGAAATTGTTTCAAATTCAAGGTGTTGATAAAAATGTATAAGAACAGGGGTACCGATTTTTTATTTGAGTTTTCTGTTTGAATTCATCATCTTGAATTGGTTGTAATTGATTGTGTGAAAAACATGTAGCACTCTTTTGTTTTATAATCAAATTGGTGTAGACAGAAAGGGATCGAGTAGTACAGAAAATAGGTAAAGAGAAACTAAAAGCTGTAATTGATGTTACTGACTTTTTTGTTTTCATAGTGATCTGATATCGATGGGTAGCCGATTAGAGACAGAAACAAACTTGTGATACAGTTTGATTAGAACATGAAGCTGACTTTTATTCCTTTGTTGTATAAATCTGTGTATCTGTATTCACATCTATGTACAGAGTAGATTTGTAATACATATAGATACGGAGTATATATGTGATTCAATTTTTGACATATTACTTAGATCAGAGACGGGAAAAATTCGCTATCTAACAGAATTTGTATATGTTTGCACGATTAAATCAATAAACAAGTATAAATATATTAATAATATTAATAATAATAATAATAATAATAATAATAATAATAATAATAATAATAATAATAATAATAATAATAATAATAATAATAATAATAATAGTAATACATTAATCATAATAATATTAATACTGATAAAAACAATAATACTAATTATAATAATACTAATATTATTAATAATAACAATAATATTAGTAATAATAATACTATAACAGTTTATACATATCAAATTTTATACTAATATATAATATTATCAATAATCCTAATTAATATTTAAAATAATAATAATATTACTATAACAACTTATAATTTAAAATTTAATATATTACATTTTATTAATTATGTGATTTTTAAATATTACCTAATATATATAATAATACATATTAAATTTTTACTAATTATATATTATATATATATATAAATTACAATATACATGTAATTTTAATTATGTTTAGAAGTCCTATATATATACATCTTTATTATTTACTTTATTAATTTATTTAGTTCTAATGTTTCAATTTTATTTTATTATTTCAGAGCATTATATATATTTATACTTATTTTTATTTATCTACATATATACATATTTCTTTACAAACAATTGTTCGTGAATCGTCAGAAATAGTTAATGGTCAATTGTTAAATGAATTCATTAAAACAGTTCAAAAATTTTTTGAGACTCAGTATTACAGACTTTGCTTATCGTGTCAGAAATATATGAAAGTTAAGTTTCAATTTGGTCGAAAATTTCCGGGTCGTCACAATTAGAGATAATATACTACATAATAATAATAATAAAAATAAGAGAGATCATAAACTACCTCATAAATCCCTTCCAAAAAAATATGGCAGACACAAGACTCGAACTCGGATCCCTCACATACCCGTCACCACCCCAAACCGTTAGACTGCCTGTTGCTTTTTCTGATTTAATTCGTGTATTAAACATTTTAAACCCGTATTAATTCGTCTCTTTTTCCCTCTTCTTCTTCATCACACTAGTCGACTGGAACATAATTAATAATGACTTAAAGCTTGAGTTAATAGTTATACATAATTGTAGTTGCTTATTAGTTGGTATATTAGTAAACGAAAAAAAATATCAAACCTGCTGTTCGAGAGAAGAAAGAAAAAAAATAAAAGAACACAATAATTGAATTCGATTTTTATGGTGTTTTAGCCAAAGATTATAAAACCAAATATGTTTCAAATTACCTCTAGAAAGTTTCTGAATCATTAATTGAACTTGAATCATCAAATTGAATTCGAATTTTCTCAAAACGATTCGGTTGACTTTTATTTCAAACAACTTTGACCTCAAAATTCAGATTAAATAGGAAAAATTGGAAGATGAACATTTACAGGTAGTTTACATAATCAATTCCTAATAAAACTCCAATATTACATTTTGATATTATTTTTGAATTCGAATATTTGGAAAAGTAATAAAGAAACAGAGTTCCGGCCTTTTTTTCTTAAAAAAAAATTGCTTGATTTTAATTAGGATAAGGAATGTATTGGTTTTATTAATGATGATGGAAGAACTAAATGACTCCTCTAATATCAAGTGTTAACTATCTGTTTTATATTAGAAGAAAATCACGGATGATTTAATCGTACATGAAGAAAGAAAAGAAAAATAAAATATAAAATAAAATATAAAGTGATAAGTATAGCTAACAAATTTTGTTGTTTTGCTGAGATCTTATTCGATTTGTTAGACAGGAAAACGAATTACGTACCCCTTGATAGCTACATCTAACAGATCTTGTGTTTCTCTTATAATTTATAGAATTATTATTATTAATTATCAAGTATATTATTAATATTAATAATAATATTAATTAGTAATAATTATATTAATAATACAGATAAAAAATATAAACACTAATAATAATAATAATAATAATAATAATAATAATAATAATAATAATAATAATAATAATAATAATAATAATAATAGATTATACTAATTTTTATAAATGATAAAAACAATAGATGGTATTATTTTCTAATAACAAAAATAACGATAATGATATTAATTTATAATAATGATTCTTAATAATAATATCTTAATAATAATACTAATCATAAAATTTAAAATTTTATTTTTAGTTATAATGATATTAACAATAATATCAAAAATTTTATTATTAGTTTTATTAATAACACTACTTATAATACTATTAATATTATTAATGATAATAGTAATATTAATAATAAAAATTTTACATATCCAATTTCATTTATATTAATAATAATAATATTACAGATATTAATATAATATTAACATTAATGAGAATAATAACCTTAATATAACATTTATACTTTGTCTTGTAATTACATAAAATATATTAACTTTATATTTTGTTACTTATGTATTATTTATTCTATATAATAATATATTTTGTTACTTATGTCTTGTAATTACATAAATTCATTTTAAATTATATTTATTCATTTTGTATCTTATTTTACATAGTTAATTCTCATGTTTAAATTATATTTTATAAATTTCAAATTATTATATGTACTTACATTCATATATATATGAACTTTTTATTTACAAACAATTGTTCGTGAATCGTCAGGAATAGTTAAAGGGTAATTTAATATATGAACATAGTTCCAAAAATCTTTAGGACTCAACATTAAAGACTTTTCTTATCGTGTCGGAATCATAGTAAGATTAAGTTTAAATTTGGTCGGAAATTCCCGGGTCGTCACACATGTCTAGTGCTCGAGTATATATGTTTATGCATGCTTGTATGCTTTAATTTTGTCGTTAGATAGTTTATGATGAATCACGAATTTGATACATATGCTACTGATATAAAGTATATGATATGCATGTTTTTGGAAAGCTGGCGAAAAATTATTAACTTTTCATTTAGAAATCGCGTGATTTCGATGAACGGATTAAAATATATGGTCAACTGAATTATGTTTGACGTTAATTGAAATTGTGTTTGAAACTATAAATTAGTATTTAAACAACTTGTCTATGAGATTGATAAATTAGATTTTTAGATATTACTAATCGAATAAATGAATTTCTATATAAGACACATCTCGTTTTGTTGAACAATTGTCAAAGTTGACTGTCTAATCATGTTTTAAAGCTTTATAAACACTATAATCTAATTTTACAAGTATTGGAAAACTATGTGAAATAATAAAATATTTTCGATTGCCATGATAATTCAAATATAAACTATAAATTCGTTCAATTATCAAGACTTATACTATGTTAATAAACATGTATAGATTTAAAGATCATATTGGGTCAGGTTGACTTTTGAGATGACTTTTGTTAACTTTTGCATGTCGGTCTCGAGCATTAGGATTGTGATACACTATGACCCGACCTAGCTTGTTAGACATGTATTGACCAACATATGTTCTCTAGGTTGAGATCTACGGTTATTTTGCATTTCGAGTTTCGGTCACATTTCGGTGAATGATCTTATGTGCTGCTAAGGTGAGTTTCATTTGCTCCCTTTTTAATTGCTTTTGCAATCTATATTTTTGGGCTGAGAATACATACACTTTATTTTAAAAATAAAGGATACAAGTACATACTAAATTCTACACCGAGTTTGAACCAAAAATCCCTTATCTTTGGTAACTAGTAACTACCAGTTATAAGAACTGGTGGGTGCGAGTAGTTATATATGGATCCATAGGGCTTGACATCCCCTTCTGTTCCAGGTATAGAAACCCTAGCCTGAACTATAAAACAGACGTATGCTATTTGAGTTTAGTACACGTTGGTTTGCGTGTATTGTACATGTTGGTTGCATGTATGTTAAAACAGGGGTACTTATTATAACGTTAAAGTTTAGTTACCAGGGTGCTCAATTTCGTAGAATATTTTGATAAACATTTCTGGATGAAACAACTGAAATCTTGTGATCTACCCTTATATACAGATTATGCGCAACATTAAAACTATGAACTCACCAACCTTTGTGTTGACACTTTTAAGCATGTTTATTCTCAAGTTTCTAGAAGTCTTCCGCTGTTTGCTTATACGTTATACAAGATATGTGCATGGAGTCATACATGCTTTATTCGAGAAAACTTTGCATTCACAAAATCATCACAATGTATCTTATTTTGACTGCATTGTCAACGGATGTATTATGGTAAACTATTATTTACGGTAATTGTCTATATGTAGAAATCATCAGATGTCGAAAACCTGGGAATTTGATATTCATTTATGGTGTGCCTTTTCAAAAGAATGCAATGTTTACAAAACGTATCATGTAGAGGTCAGTACCTCACTATGAAATCGATGAATGATGTATTCGTCCTAGTGGATTTGGACGGGTCATCATAGTTGGCATCAGAGCTTGAGGTCATAGGGAACCAGAATATGCATTAGTGTGTTTAACTGATAATTGTTAGGATGCATTAGTGAGTCTGGACTGTGACCGTATTTGTTTTTACCGAGTTTTGCTTATCATTTCTTGTCAGAAATTACCTGCTTATCATTCCTAAGTCTAGACACGTCTTACTGCATTTACTGCATAGATAGTGTATCAACAAAATTCATATCTTAGCATATCTGTTACTGTAAACTTTTCCTGACATATTCTGAAAATTTCTCCGTAATTTACGAGATTTTGGTATTATATATACATATGTAAATTATGTGTTGAAGAATACCAATCTAAGTCCTATAATCTATATCATATCAAAAATCAATACCCTGATTATACAAGATGGATCCCGAATCTAGTTCGAATTCCTCAGAATTGACAGCTATTCCGATATGGAATTTGACCTGAACTCCGAAAGCAACGTAACCGGAATGGATCAACCAATTAGCCATCTCCTATTCTGGATGAATTGGGGATGGGTTCGTAATCTACTTAATCATTGGAGACAAGAAGAAGGTGATCCCTTCCATCCACCACATTCACCTCTTGGCGAAGAACCTGAAACACTTACCGGCGAACCTGTTCGTAATACCATTTTCTCTCTCATTTCCAGAGTATCTCGTCATGATTATATACTATCTCAAATTCTGGATCTTATTCATCCGCTCATCTGAACCGCCAATCATCCCGGTGTAGTAGAAGTAGTCAACGAGCTTCGTGCTCGGGTAGTGGCTTTGGAGAATATGGTGCAAAGATTACAAGCACCGGCAGCATCACTGGCATCAACAGTACCACCATCATCAACACCAATAGTACCATTACCACATCAACAACATCCAAATCCCATGATTCAACATCACAAGATGTTCTACGAGCATCAACGTCATACGCACCATAGATATCATGAAGTACCAACAACAATAACCGATGAAGTATTGATTCATAACTTCATTGGAGAAATATTCTACGGTGATTATGTAATATCTAAAGTTTTAGAGATTATATTCTAGTCCTTATCAAAAACCAGATGAGATTAATATTATGTTAACTCATTAAATCCATGATTACATCTAAAGCAAATATATATGTAGGTATATTTTCATAAAGATTGTAATTAAAAATCCTTTTGTACAACTGTTAATAGTGAGAATATTTTAACGGGTAGGTAATACCCGAGAGATATATAAATTCACAATTAATATGTTACATTCTTCGATTCTGATTCAACAATCATCAACTATACTCACTACTTTCACAACGATATACATTATTTCATAGAAATCAAAACAACCGTTCTCATCCAAACTCAATTTCATATTCTGATTTTGACAGATCAGAATCCAAGTCAAGACTCAACAAGAGACATCACTCTTAAATCTATACATCTTTCAAAGCTATACTTTGACTTTAAAACTGTAATAGAACATCACTTCTACCCAGAAAAATATTTGTATCATTCAAAATTCTAGAACATCATATGTATATTAACAATTGCAATCTGTGTTTAAACCCTTTGAAATTCCTAAAGACACTTCAAATAATGAACAACCGAGATGATGATCCAACCACATATTACCCACAGTCTTGCACCTGAAAAATTCTCGAAACCAAAGTCATAGTTTAACACGTATCCGTGTCGATCCTTTGGCATTTATTAGCAAAAATAACTTTTCAATCCCTTTTTAAGGTAGACAGTTTTGTCACAGCTCCAACAAATCAACTTCAATTTTTCATTCGAATAAGCCTTATTATAACGATTACCCCTTCATCATTGTTACTGGGGAACCCTTTATATCTCGCCACATTAGAAGTAAACTTACCAACAATTTCATTGATCTTTAAGCCTCTCCGAAAAATCACTATACTTATTCATTGAAACCCTATCATGTACTCATCTGCATCTTGTAATGGTAGTTACCATACCAAAAAGCTTGAATCATTATTCTCGAATCTCACATCAATTCTACGCCAACAGTTATATATATATACATATAACGCCTACTTCCAAGACTTACATACTTCGAATGTGAAGTTTCTGAAAAATGCCCAAACTACGAACTAGTTCTCCGAATTTTGGAAAAATGCTGATGAAGCAGCAAAAACTGTAAACGACCTTAACAGCCAAAAATTTGATAATAAAGAGTGGTGTGTTGAAAAAGCTCAGATTTGGAACTTGATAAGGCTAAAAAGGAACATATATTTCATAGCAATATCCCTCCTAAATAATAGGTTTTCATATGTAATTGTATTATATTTTCATTGTAATTGTTTAAATAAATAAGTGCGAAGACAAAAGGCGAAAACGAAGATTTGAAGACAAAAATGTCCAAAAAGCTCAAATGTACAAGATACAATTCAAAAGGTTCAATTTATTGATAAGAAACGTCTAAAAATGACAAAAGTACAAGTTGCGAAACGCAAAGTACAAGATATTAAATTATACAAAAGGACGTTCGAAAATCCGGAACCGGGACATGAGTCTACTCTCAACGTGAGACGTAACGGTGCAAAAATTACAAGTTAACTATGCACATAAATAAAATATAATATTTAAATAATTCTTAAAATTATTTATATATTATATTATTATTTAATTACGTCGACAAGCTAAGATCCAAAAAATTGTGAGCTGAAAAATCAAACTCCACGACTCGCGGAGTTTGAAGGCCAAAAACTCCACGACTCGCGGAGCAGCCAGATTCCAAAAAGCCTATAAAAGGCCACGAGCTTCTGCAGTTTTAAAAAAATATATATATTCATAATAATAATAATAATACTCTGTAATATATAATAAATAAATATATATAATATATATATATATATATATATATGTGTATATATATATATATACATATATATATATATATATATATATATATATATATATATATATATATATATATATATATATATATATATATATATATATAGTATAGGTTAGTTTTATATTAGATTAGTTTGGGTTATGTAAAGGTTATTTTACGGGTTTTTGAAGTCGAAATTCTGTCCGTGTAACACTACGCGATAAATACTCAATGTAAGTTATGTTCTCCTTTTTAAATTAATATCTCGTAACTAAGTTATTATTATGCTTATTTGAGCCGAAGTAATCATGATGTTGAGCTAAATATTAAAGACGGGTTTATTGGGCTTTGTACCATAATTGGGGTTTGGACAAAAGAACGACACTTATAGAAATTAGACTATGGGCTATTAATGGGATTTATATTAACTAAATGATACCTCATTAAATTAATATAGAGATTTACAATTTGACGTAGATATAAATAACCACATACGCTCGATTGGACACGATGGGCAGGATATCTATAAATACTAATAATTGTTCATTTGACCGGACACGGGGATGGACTAATAGTCAATGGACTCATTAAAACAGGGGTGAATTACATTCAAGGGTAATTGGTGTAATTTTTAACAAAGTATTAAAACCTTGGATTACACACAGTTGATAACCTGGTGTATTCATTAAACAAAGTATTAAGACCTTGTTACAGTTCGAATCCCCAGTTAGTTGGAATATTTGACTTCGGGTATAAGGTTAAATTTGCCGAGCAGTTTAAAATTATGACCGATGAACTATTATGTACAAAAACCAGATAGGTTTCAAATACATCCCGGACAAAGGACAATTAACCCAGGACAATAAATTAAAATCAAAACGTCAAACATCATGGTTACGGAAGTTTAAATAAGCATAATATATTTTATTTCATATTTCCTCGTACTTTTATTTATTGTCATTTTAATTATTGTTATTTATTTTATATTGTTAGTTAAATATCGTCATTTACTTTACGCTTCGCTTAAAATATAAAATCGACAAACCGGTCATTAAACGGTAAACCCCCTTTTATATATTATTATATATAATTATATATATTTTGTACAAATATAGTTGTTTAAAAATATAGTGTGCAATAAGCCCGCTCCCTATGGAACGAACCAGACTTCCTAAAAACTATACTACTCTACGATTAGGTACACTGCCTATAGTGTTGTAGCAAGGTTTAGGTATATCCCATTTGTAAATAAATAATTAAAACTTGTGTAATTTGTATCGCTTTTCGTATCAAAAATATATAGTATTTCACGTGCACCTCTCGCACGACATCAAGTTTTTGGCGCCACTGCCGGAGAAATCAATCTAGCTTAAAAGTCGGAAGCGCAACGCTAATAAAAAAAAAGATTTTTATTTTAAGTTTACTTTTATTAAAAAAAAAATTACGCTTTCGTAAAAATACGTTTTAAAAAATCCAAAAATATAAAAAGAAAAACAAAAATATAAATATTTTTAAAAGTTTGTTAATTATTTAAGTTTTATAAAGTTTCTTTATTTTATAAAAATATAAGTCTTATTTAAATATTTTGTTTATATTTAAAATATAAAAAAAAACCGAAAACAAAATTATATATATAAATTTTTTTTTTAGATTTCTATTTATAAAATTATAATTTATATTTATTTTAGTTTTTAAATATAAATTTTATTTAATTAATATAAATATTTTATATAAATATTAAAACAGAAAAATAAAAAATATAATTAAAATATTAAAAACCGTGCGATTTTAGCCTGGTACACGTTTGAATTTACAAACCCTGCGACTTGCGGAGTTTTCCTGCTGGGAGTACCGCGACTCGCGGAGCCGTCTGACACGGGCCACACAGAAACCCTAACGGCATTAATTACGGGATAATTATTATTATTATTAATTTTAAACCCTAATTAGGGTATTATTATTATTATAATATTTAGTTTTAATTAGTTTATTTTGTTTTATTTAGTTTTATTTAGTTTAATTAAATTGTAAAATTAATAGTTTTATAAAATAAATAATATAAAAATAATATTTTTATAAAAATTGAACTTTTTACAACTTTTAGTATATTTTTATATTTTGTCCCTTTTTATTTGTTTTAGCGTAATAATTTGTATTTTTCGCTCGTATTTAGTTTTAAATATAGTTTTTGCCATAGTTATTTTTATTTCTAGATTTTTAGACTTTGCCGTAAAATCCCTTAAGTGCTTTTTCTTTAGACTAAGATTTAGGTGCTCTAGAATTTTGCGACGCCTTTTTAAGTTTTAGTACCTTTTTAAGTTATTGCCATTTGAGATATAGTTTTACTTTTAAGCTTTAATATTTTTAGACGCAACTTTTAATTCTTAGTTTTTAGTTCCTTTTTAAGTTTAGACGCGCTACTTTCTTATTTTTATTTTTATTTTTCGACGCCTTTTACCTATGTATCAATTATCACTCCAATTAGTAATCTCAATTTACAATTTTAATTTTAAGTTAGTAATAGTAATAAGGTTGGGTTAGGTGAGTGTTTTAAAGTTTTATAGTCATTATCTCTTTTTCTTTCTTATTTTTCGACGCCTTTTATTTTTCAACCGTTTTCTTTTTCGACCTTTTTCGACGCGCTCTTTTTCTTTCTTATTTCTTGCTATTCTAGTTTTTAGGACATAGATTTTTATTCTACTTCTTATCTAAACTTCTTAAAATTACGAAAATTTATTTTAAGTGGTTAAATTGATAGACATAAAAATTTTCTGGTTCGTAGTAATAGTTGGATTTGTACGTGGACCGGGTTATTGGAGCCAAACAGTACTCAATTATATTGAGACCAAACGAATCCTGCCCCTCTGCTGCATCTTTTGGCTATTCGAAACGTGGGCAAAATCAGATAAGTCTATTAATTGGATAACTTATATAATTTTTTCTTTCCTTTTAAAAACTAATAGGATATTCAGTGAATGCTCCGAGCAAGACGTTCACCACCTTTTGTACGTTCACCACCTGTAACTCGATCAAGACATCTAGCTAATATTACCGCCGTTGATTTTTCTTTAGAATCGTCATCCAGTTGACCAAGTACTCCAATTCAAATTTCCGATAATCCATTTTTTGAAACCGACCTCACAATTGAGAATCCGGAGAATATTCAGGGACAATTCATAGATCCTGAACCATTATTTTTTCCTCCGGAACCACCAATCATTCAAACAGAGATTGTTGAGGAACGAACCATTAAATCAGAATCCTCTAGTGATTCAAATTCAACAAATTCAATTATGGAGAATCTGGAACCTTTAAGTATGGAAGACCGAATGAGAGCTAAACGCACTGGCCAAGGTCACGCAATTACTCATCCTGACATTAATGCGCCAGATTATGAAATCAAAGGACAAATTCTACATATGGTGACTAATCAATGCCAATTTAGTGGTGCGCCGAAGGAAGATCCAAACGAACATCTTCGTACCTTTAATAGGATCTACACACTATTTAAAATAAGAGAAGTGGAGGATGAATAGATATATCTCATGTTATTTCCCTGGACTTTAAAGGGAGAAGCCAAAGATTGGTTGGAATCGTTACCTGAAGGGGCGATTGATACATGGGACGTTTTTGTTGAAAAATTTCTTAAACAATTCTTTCCGGCATCTAAAGCCGTAAGACTTCAAGGAGAAATTGTTACGTTCACACAGAAACCAAATGAAACTCTATATGAAGCGTGGACCAGATTTGGAAAGTTATTTAGAGGATGTCCGCAACATGGTTTAGACACCTGTCAAATAGTACAAATATTCTACCAAGGATGCAACATCACTACAAGAAAAGACATAGATATAGCAACTGGTGGTTCTATTATGAAGAAAATCGAAACTGATGCTTACAAAATTATTGATAACACTGTTTCCCACTCACATGAGTGGCACCAAGAAAAAGATATTGTTAGATTATCTAAAGCAGCTAGAGCCGATTCTAGTCATGACTTAGATTCCATTTCTGCAAAGATAGATGCTGTCGAGAGACGAATGAAAAAGATGACTAAAGATATTCACTCAATACGAATTAGTTGTGAGCAGTGTGGAGGACCACATTTGACAAAAGGTTGTCTTAGTATTGAACTAACAATGGAACAAAGAGAGAATATTTCATACATAAACCAAAGGCCTGGAAATAATTATCAGAATAATTATCAACCGCCAAGACCAATTTACAATCAAAACCAGAATTATAACCGAAATGTTCCATACAACAACCAACAAGGTCCTAGCAATCAACAAGTATCCAACAATACTTACAACCAGCAAAGACCTAATTTTCAAAACAAACCACCACAAACCGATGATAAAAAGCCGAATTTAGAAGATATGATGATGAAGCTAGTTGAAACTCAAACGCAGTTTTTCACATCTCAGAAACAAACCAATGAACAAAATGCTCAAGCATTTAGAAATCAACAAGCTTCTATTCAAAATTTGGAACAAGAAGTAAGTAACCTAGCAAGGTTAATAGGTGAAAGAAAACCGGGAAGTTTACCTAGTGAGACAAATGCTAACCCCCGGAATGAAACAGCTAAAGCAATTACCACAAGAAGTGGTATTACACTTAAACCACCAGAAATACCTGTAACTTCTGATGAAGCTATTCCTACTCCACAAGAACCACAACCTGAACAAGATAAGAAAAAAGAACCGGTAGTTGAAAAGGTTAATGAAGATAACACAGTTAAGGCTAAACCTTATGTTAAACCATATCAACCACCACTTCCTTACCCGAGTAAAATAAAAAAAGAGAAACTTGAAGCCGAGCAATCCAAATTCTTGGATATGTTTAAACAGATAAATGTAAATCTTCCTTTCATTGATGTGATTTCAGGAATGCCTAGATATGCTAAATTTCTAAAAGATCTAATCTCAAATAGAAAGAAAATGGAAGAACTCTCGGTCGTTACTATGAATGCTAATTGTTCTGCAGTGCTGTTGAATAAGATACCAGAAAAACTATCTGATCCAGGAAGTTTCACAATTCCATGTTTTCTGGGTAGTCTTATTTCAATGGAAGCATTGCCAGACTTAGGTGCTAGTATAAATTTAATGCCGTATTCATTATACGCTAAACTAGACCTTGGAGAATTGAAACTGAAATGTCCCGTTCTTATTGATTAAAAACGTTCCATATTAATTGATTTCGTTGCGAGGTTTTGACCTCTATATGAGACGTTTTTCAAAGACTGCATTCATTTTAAAACAAAACATAACCTTTATTTCATCAATAAAGGTTTAAAAAGCTTTACGTAGATTATCAAATAATGATAATCTAAAATATCCTGTTTACACACGACCATTACATAATGGTTTACAATACAAATATGTTACAACAAAATAAGTTTCTTGAATGCAGTTTTTACACAATATCATACAAGCATGGACTCCAAATCTTGTCCTTATTTAAGTATGCGACAGCGGAAGCTCTTAATATTCACCTGAGAATAAACATGCTTTAAATGTCAACAAAAATGTTGGTGAGTTATAGGTTTAACCTATATATATCAAATCGTAACAATAGACCACAAGATTTCATATTTCAATACACATCCCATACATAGAGATAAAAAATCATTCATATGGTGAACACCTGGTAACCGACAATAACAAGATGCATATATAAGAATATCCCCATCATTCCGGGACACCCTTCGGATATGATATAAATTTCGAAGTACTAAAGCATCCGGTACTTTGGATGGGGTTTGTTAGGCCCAATAGATCTATCTTTAGGATTCGCGTCAATTAGGGTGTCTGTTCCCTAATTCTTAGATTACCAGACTTAATAAAAAGGGGCATATTCAATTTCGATAATTCAGCCATAGAATGTAGTTTCACGTACTTGTGTCTATTTTGTAAATCATTTATAAAACCTGCATGTATTCTCATCCCAAAAATATTAGATTTTAAAAGTGGGACTATAACTCACTTTCACAGATTTTTACTTCGTCGGGAAGTAAGACTTGGCCACTGGTTGATTCACGAACCTATAACAATATATACATATATATCAAAGTATGTTCAAAATATATTTACAACACTTTTAATATATTTTGATGTTTTAAGTTTATTAAGTCAGCTGTCCTCGTTAGTAACCTACAACTAGTTATCCACAGTTAGATGTACAGAAATAAATCGATAAATATTATCTTGAATCAATCCACGACCCAGTGTATACGTATCTCAGTATTGATCACAACTCAAACTATATATATTTTGGAATCAACCTCAACCCTGTATAGCTAACTCCAACATTCACATATAGAGTGTCTATGGTTGTTCCGAAATATCTATAGATGTGTCGACATGATAGGTCGAAACATTGTATACGTGTCTATGGTATCTCAAGATTACATAATATATAATACAAGTTAATTAAGTTATGGTTGGAATAGATTTGTTACCAATTTTCACGTAGCTAAAATGAGAAAAATTATCCAATCTTGTTTTACCCATAACTTCTTCATTTTAAATCCGTTTTGAGTGAATCAAATTGCTATGGTTTCATATTGAACTCTATTTTATGAATCTAAACAAAAAAAGTATAGGTTTCTAGTCGGAAAAATAAGTTACAAGTCGTTTTTGTAAAGGTAGTCATTTCAGTCGAAAGAACGACGTCTAGATGACCATTTTAGAAAACATACTTCCACTTTGAGTTTAACCATAATTTTTGGATATAGTTTCATGTTCATAATAAAAATCATTTTCTCAGAATAACAACTTTTAAATCAAAGTTTATCATAGTTTTTAATTAACTAACCCAAAACAGCCCGCGGTGTTACTACGACGGCGTAAATCCGGTTTTACGGCGTTTTTCGTGTTTCCAGGTTTTAAATCATTAAGTTAGCATATCATATAGATATAGAACATGTGTTTAGTTGATTTTAAAAGTCAAGTTAGAAGGATTAACTTTTGTTTGCGAACAAGTTTAGAATTAACTAAACTATGTTCTAGTGATTACAAGTTTAAACCTTCGAATAAGATAGCTTTATATGTATGAATCGAATGATGTTATGAACATCATTACTACCTTAAGTTCCTTGGATGAACCTACTGGAAAAGAGAAAAATGGATCTAGCTTCAATGGATCCTTGGATGGCTCAAAGTTCTTGAAGCAAAATCATGACACGAAAACAAGTTCAAGTAAGATCATCACTTGAAATAAGATTGTTATAGTTATAGAAATTGAACCAAAGTTTGAATATGATTATTACCTTGTATTAGAATGATAACCTACTGTAAGAAACAAAGATTTCTTGAGGTTGGATGATCACCTTACAAGATTGGAAGTGAGCTAGCAAACTTGAAAGTATTCTTGATTTTATGAAACTAGAACTTTTGGAATTTATGAAGAACACTTAGAACTTGAAGATAGAACTTGAGAGAGTTCAATTAGATGAAGAAAATTGAAGAATGAAAGTGTTTTTAGGTGTTTTTGGTCGTTGGTGTATGGATTAGATATAAAGGATATGTAATTTTGTTTTCATGTAAATAAGTCATGAATGATTACTCATATTTTTGTAATCTTATGAGATATTTCATGCTAGTTGCCAAATGATGGTTCCCACATGTGTTAGGTGACTCACATGGGCTGCTAAGAGCTTATCATTGGAGTGTATATACCAATAGTACATACATCTAAAAGCTGTGTATTGTACGAGTACGAATACGGGTGCATACGAGTAGAATTGTTGATGAAACTGAACGAGAATGTAATTGTAAGCATTTTTGTTAAGTAGAAGTATTTTGATAAGTTTATTGAAGTCTTTCAAAAGTGTATAAATACATATTAAAACACTACATGTATATACATTTTAACTGAGTCGTTAAGTCATCGTTAGTCGTTACATGTAAGTGTTGTTTTGAAACCTTTAGGTTAACGATCTTGTTAAATGTTGTTAACCCGATGTTTATAATAACAAAAGAGATTTTAAATTATTATATTATCATGATATTATGATGTACGAATATCTCTTAATATGATATATATACATTAAATGTCGTTACAACGATAAACGTTACATATATGTCTCGTTTCAAAATCATTAAGTTAGTAGTCTTGTTTTTACATATGTAGTTCATTGTTAATATAATTAATGATATGTTTACTTATCATAATATCATGTTAACTATATATATAACCATATATATGTCATCATATAGTTTTTTTACAAGTTTTAACGTTCGTGAATCACCGGTCAACTTGGGTGGTCAATTGTCTATATGAAACCTATTTCAATTAA